>NC_083810.1:5565692-5729417 GCF_015708825.2 Lethenteron reissneri
TGTGTGGTGTGCAATGTGTGTTTTGTCCGCGATGTGTGTGTTGGCGATGTTGTGTGTAATGTGCGTGTGCAATGTGTGTTTGTGTCCGCGATTTGTGTGCGCGATGTGTGTGTGTGTGGCAATGTGTGTGTGCAATGTGTGTGGTAATGTGTGTGTATGTGCGATGTGTGTGCGCTGTGTTTGTTGTTGTGGCAATGTGTGTGGTGCAATGTGTGTGTGTAATGTGTGTGTGTAATGTGTGTGTGTGCGCGATGTGTGTGCGCGATGTGTGTGTGTTAATATGTGTGTGTGTGCACGTGTGTAGGTAGCGGTAGTGGTTCGCGCTGCGCTATGAACCCGACCCGAGTTCGATTCCCGTTCACGGCCAACACCAGTGACGATTATTTGAATCGGTTCTGGGCCTCCCCTAGGTCGACTCAGCTTCAAATGAGTAGCTGGTGCGGTGTGTAAACATCGCCACGAGGGAGACAAAGGCGGTCGGGCGTGGTGTTTTCCACCCACCTCCGCGTGCCGTGCCTTCATATGGCTCGCTCACAACATTTGCCCCAACATTCTGTTTAAAGGCTACACGTTGGGGGGGGGGGCATCGTTGTCTTTGTGTACGCGTGCAAGGTGCCATTGTATACGTGTGTGTGTATACGATTCTGCGATGTAACCATCGGCCCAGCACCTGCACACGAGCTGATTTCATCGCTCCATCTCCTGGTGGACGTGAACCCGCTCTAACGCGTTCCATCCATTTGCCTGCCACTCCATTAGAATTTTCCCCATATCCTCATCTTGGGGACGAGCCCTGCCCAAGCCCACTTGACGGTTTGGATGATGTCATGACCTACGGATGTTCTCTAATCCACGCGTCCTCTTCCAAGAATGCGCATGTGTACAACGTGTGCGTGCCCATTCTTTGGACTCGGTCCCAGGGTTAGAAATGGAACGCGTCCGACAGTGCACGAAAAAAACCGATGGAGCAATGAAATGGGTTGATATGCGAGTTGCTGTGTGTGTGTGGTTCATAGTTTTACTTCGCTGGATCGCGAGAGGTGACGGTTTGGGAGGGTGGGTGGTGGGTGCCTTCATCCAGCAGTGGATTGGCCCTCGCTTCGTGGTGCGTTCTGTGCAAGGCAGTTCGAGTCGTGGCTGAATGTTTGGGGGTGGGCCCTTGCGGTGCGTGAGTGGGGGGGACGGGGCGGCGGCGCGGACCAATCAGCGCCCACCGGATGCATTGTCTCGCGCGCTCAGGAATGACAATAGAGCGCGCGCCGGGGGGCGGGGTGGGGGGCTGGGGGGCGGGGGACTTGGGGGGCAGGGCGAAGGGGGTGTTGGAGCTGGGGGGGAGGGCAGGAGGAGGGGCCCGTCTCTACCAATCAGCGCGCACGGATGCGATGACGTCGCGCGCGCGCGGCCCGACGGAAGCGCGTGCCCACGGGGGAGGAGGAGCGGAGGGGGGAGAGGGGAGGGGCTGCTGGAGGGGCGGGGCTGGGGTGAGGGGAGGGGTCACGCGGATCGAGTTCCGTGGGCGCTCGCTCCGGAAAGCGCCATTAGCGGCACAAGGGCGGCTCTTAGCGGCCACTCTGCTGCACGGCGCTCCCCAACGCCCCCCCACCCCCGCGCTCTCTCCCGCACGCTCCACCGCTCTCCTCCCCCTGCTGCAGTCCCCCCCCCCACTCACTCTCCCCGCCGTCGCTCTCTCTCCCCTCCACTCGCCCCCCCCCCACCAAGCACCACCAAGCACGCTCTCTCGCCTTCCCCTCTCCCTTGCCTCCCTCCTCGTCCCCTTCACTCTCCCCGCGCTCTCCTCGCCCTCATTGTCCCCGGGCCGGGCCGGCGATGCGGCGCGGCTGGCGCTGAGCGCCTGGCTACTCGGCCCCTCGACGCTCTCTCCCCGTGTCCCTCCCTGATCCGTCTCCCTCTCCGACTCCCTCCCTGTGTCCCTCCCTGTGACTCCTCTCTGACCCCGTCTCCCTCCCTCGACTCCCTGTGTCTCCCTCCGTCTCCCTCACTGTGTCTCTCCCTGTGACTCCCTCACTGTGTCTCCCTCCCCCCGTCTCCCTCCTGTGGTCCCTCCCTGTGACTCCTTCCCTGGTCTCCCTCCCTGTCTCTACCGATCGCGGGGCTCTTCACTCCTGACACCCTCCACGACTGTCTCCTTCCACTCCCTCGCTCTCATCCCTTCCCGTGCTCCCACCCCACCCCCCACCGTCTTCAGCTCCACCCGCTCTGCTCGGCACTCGCCGTCTTCTTCCTACTCGTCCTTCCCCTCCTCGACCCCTTCCTTCTCCCCGTCTCCCTCCTGCCCGCTGCTGCGCCTCGACTCCGCCATGGGGACCTCCTGAGCAGCTCCGTCCGCGCCGAGGCGGCCTCAGGTGAAGCCGAGGAGGAGGAATGTGACGACAATGATGATAATGAGTGGAGGAGAGTGACGACGATGATGATTAGGTGGAGGAGGGGAGGCGTCGCTCTCTCCCGCCATCTCGGGGTCGCGGCCATCGCGGGCAGAAGAGGGGATCTCCCCTCTCGGGGACCCCGGGCGGCGAGGGGTAGCGGGGGGGGGGTCCGTCTCGTGGGGGTCTCGTGGGGTCGGGGTACGGGGGGGGTCCGCGTTGTGTGTGCAGGGGGAACGTCAGGGTTGAGTGTCATCGCGAAGGGGTTTGTGGACGGGGCTTGGAGAGATTCGGGGGTTCAGAGCGACGAAGGGGTTCTCATTTGGGGAGCTTCTGCTCGGGGGGGGCTGGGATGGCAGCGCGAACCCCCCCCTCCCCGTGTCTCCACCGCGTCTTCACCGATGCGCCTCGCAAGGCTGTGCCCCCCCCCCCGCGTGTTGTGACCCTTGTTGACACGTGTGCACCCCCGTGTTGTGACCTCTTTTGACACGTGCCCCCCCCGTGTTGTGACCCTTGTTGACACGTGTGCCCCCCCCCGTGTTGTGACCCTTGTTGACACGTGTGCCCCCCCCCCGTGTTGTGACCCTTGTTGACACGTGTGCCCCCCCCCCGTGTTGTGACCCTTGTTGACACGTGCCCCCCCCCCCGTGTTGTGACCCTTGTTGACACGTGTGCCCCCCCCACCGCGTGTTGTGACCCTTGTTGACACGTGTGCCCCCCCCCGTGTTTGACCTTGTTGACACGTGTGCCCCCCCCAGCGTGTTGTGACCCTTGTTGACACGTGTGCCCCCCCCCGTGTTGTGACCCTTGTTGACACGTGTGCCCCCCCCCGCGTGTTGTGACCCTTGTTGACACGTGTGCCCCCCCCCCCGCGTGTGTGACCCTTGTTGACACGTGTGCCCCCCCCGTGTTGTGACCCTTGTTGACACGTGTGCCCCCCCCCCGTGTTTGTGACCCTTGTTGACACGTGCCCCCCCCCGCGTGTTGTGACCTTGTGACACGTGTGCCCCCCCCCGCGTGTTGTGACCCTTGTTGACACGTGTGCCCCCCCCCCGTGTTGTGACCCTATTTGACACGTGCCCCCCTCCCGCGTGTGTGACCCTTGTTGACACGTGTGCCCCCCCCGCGTGTTGTGACCCTTGTTGACACGTGTGCCCCCCCCGCGTGTTGTGACCCTTGTTGACACGTGTGCCCCCCCCTCTGCTGTTGTGACCCTTGTTGACACGTGTGCCCCCCCCTCCACGTGTTGTGACCCTTGTTGACACGTGTGCCCCCCCCCCACGTGTTGTGACCCTGTTGACACTGTGCCCCCCCCTGCGTGTTGTGACCCTTGTTGACACTGTGCCCCCCCCTCTGCGTGTTGTGACCCTTGTTGACACGTGTGCCCCCCCCCTGCGTTGTGTACCCTTGTTGACAAGTGTGCCCCCCCCTGCGTTGTGACCCTTGTTGACACGTGTGCCCCCCCCCCCACGTGTTGTGACCCTTGTTGACACGTGATATAATGAGACGTGATCATACACATACACACTGCCATGTATTACTACACTGTGCCCGTATAGACACACACACACAGCAACAACAACAGCAGCACCACCCTTCTATCAAATCACTAATTCACAGTGAGTGCCCATGTCAGTCGAACGGCCCTTGACAGACTATTTTGGGGGCTATTGGTGTTCGCGAGCCACCCTGTGACGGCCGGCACGGCACGCGAGGTCGTGGGGTGACCAGGGCCACTCCCGCGGCCGCCTTTGTCTCCCTCGTGGCGATGTTCACACACCGCACCGGGGACCGATTTGAGTCGAGGTCACACGGGGGGGAGGGTCAGGGACCGGCTCAGATCTCGCCCGTGTACCCACACACACAGTGCCCATATATACACAGTACCCATATATACACAGTGCCCATCTACACACAGTGCCCATATACACACACAGTGCCCATATACACACAGTGCCCATATACACACACAGTGCCCATATACACACACAGTGCCCATATACACACAGTACCCATATACACACAGTGCCCATAACACACAGTGCCCATACACACACACAGTGCCCATACACACACAGTGCCATACACACACACACAGTGCCCATACACACACACACAGTGCCCATACACACACACACAGTGCCCATACACACACACACAGTGCCCATACACACACACAGTGCCTATACACACAGTGCCCATATACACACACAGTGCCCATATACACACAGTACCCATATACACACAGTACCCTATACACACACACAGTACCCATGTAAACACACACAGTACCCATGTACACACACACAGTGCCCATACACACACACAGTGCCATATACACACACAGTACCCATATACACACACAGTACCCATGTACACACACACATACCCATATACACACACACACGCAGTGCCATATACACACAACAGTATCATACACACACACAGTACCCATATACACACAGTACCCATACACACACACAGTACCCATAACACACACACAGTACCCATACACACACAGTACCCATATACACACACACAGTACCCATATACACACACACAGTACCCATGTACACACACACACTACCCATATATACCACACACACAGTACTCATACACACACAGTACCCATACACACACAGTAACCCATACACACACAGTGCCCATACACCACAGTGCCCATATACACACACACAGTGCCCATATAACCACAGTGCCCATATACACACACAGTGCCCATATACACACACACAGTGCCCATACACACACACACAGTGCCCTACACACACACACAGTGCCCATATACACACCCAGTGCCCATACACACACACAGTGCCCATACACACACAGTGCCCATATACACACACAGTACCCATATACACACACACACAGTGCCCTACACACACACACAGTGCCCATACACACACACACAGCGCCCATACACACACAATTACCATATATCACACAGTACCATATACACACACAGTACCCATTACACACACACAGTACCCATATACACACACAGTACCCATATACACACAGTGCCCATATACACCACAGTGCCCATATACCACACAGTGCCCATACACACACAGTACCCATATACACACAGTACTATACACACACACAGTGCCCTACACACACACAGTGCCCATACACACACACACAGTGCCCATACACACCACACAGTGCCCATATTCACACACAGTACCCATATACACACACAGTGCCCATATACACACACACACGCAGTGCCCATATACACACACACAGTGCCCATATACACACACACACACAGTGCCCATACACACACCATAGTGCCCATATACACACACAGTGCCCATACACACACACGCAGTGCCCATATACACACACAGTACCCATACACACACAGTGCCCATATACACACACGCAGTGCCCATATACACACACAGTGCCCATATACACACACAGTACCCATACACACACAGTGCCCATACACACACACGCAGTGCCCATATACACACACAGTGCCCATACACACACAGTGCCCATATACACACAGTGCCATATCACACACAGTACCCATACACACACACAGTGCCCGTACACACACAGTACCCATATACACACAGTACCATACACACACACAGTGCCCATACACACACAGTGCCCATATACACACAGTGCCCATACACCCACACACACTGCCCATACACACACACACAGTGCCATATACACACACACACCCATATACACACACATTACCCATACACACACAGTGCCCATACACACACACGCAGTGCCCATATACACACGCAGTGCCCATATACACACACAGTGCCCATACACACACAGTGCCCATATACACACAGTGCCCATATACACACACAGTACCCTACACACACACAGTGCCCATACACACACATAGTGCCCATATACACACACAGTGCCCATACACACACACGCAGTGCCCATATACACACACAGTACCCATACACACACAGTGCCCATATACACACACACAGTACCCATACACACACACAGTGCCCATACACACAGTGCCCATATACACACAGTGCCCATACACACACACACAGTGCCCATATACACACACCACACTACCCATACCACACATTACCCATACACACACAGTACCCATACACACACACAGTACCCATACACACACACAGTACCCATATACACACACAGTGCCCTATACACACACAGTGCCCATACACACAGTACTTATACACCACACAGTACTTATACACACACACAGTGCCCATACACACACAGTGCCCATACACACACACAGTGCCCATACACACACAGTGCCCATGTACACACACAGTGCCCATACACACACACACACAGTGCCCATATCACACACACAGTGCCCTATACACACACAGGCCCATATACACACACACAGTGCCCATATATACACACAGTGCCCATGTACACACACACAGTGCCCATGTACACACACACAGTGCCCATACACACCACACAGTGCCCATGCACACACACAGTGCCCATGCACACACCAGTGCCCATGCACACACACACAGTGCCCATACACACACACAGTGCCCATGTGCACACACACACAGTGCCCATGCACACACACAGTGCCCATGCACACACACACAGTGCCCATATACACACACAGTCACCCATATACACACCACAGTGCCCATACACACACAGTGCCCATACACACACACAGTGCCCATACACACACACACAGTGCCCATACACACACACAGTGCCCATACACACACACACAGTACCCATATACACACACACCCATATACACACACAGTGCCCTACACACACAGTGCCCATATACACACACACAGTACCCATACAACACACACAGTGCCCATACACACACACACAGTGCCCATACACACACACACAGTACCCATATACACACACACAGTGCCCATATACACACACACAGTGCCCATACACACACACACACAGTGCCCATATACCACACAGTGCCCATATACACACACAGTGCCCATATACACCACAGTGCCCATATACACACACAGTGCCCATACACACACAGTACCCATATACACACACGCAGTGCCCATATATACACACACAGTGCCCATACACACACAGTGCCCATACACACACACACACAGTACCATACGCACACACAGTGCCCATATACACACACACAGTGCCCATATACACACCACTACCCATATACACACATACAGTGCCCTATACACACACACAGTGCCCATATACACACACACAGTGCCCATATACACACACAGTGCCCATATACACCACACAGTGCCCATATACACACACAGTGCCCATTACACACACAGTGCCCCTATCACACACACGTGCCCATACACACACACAGTGCCCATACAACACACAGTGCCCATACACACACACAGTGCCCATACACACACACAGTGCCCATACACACACAGTGCCCATACACACACACAGTGCCCATACACACACACAGTGCCCATATATACCCACACAGTGCACTATATACACACACAGTGCCCATATACACACACACAGTGCCCATATACACACACACTAACAGCGCCCATACACACACACATTACCCATATATACACACAGTACCCATATACACACACACATACCCATATACACACACACATACCCATATACACAGCCACACAGTACCCATATACACACAGTGCCCATATACACACACAGTGCCCACATACACCACAGTGCCCATACACACACAGTACCCATATACACACAGTACCCATATACACACACACAGTGCCCATACACACACACAGTGCCATACACACACACACAGTGCCCATACACACACACAGTGCCCATTTCACACACAGTACCCATACACACACACAGTGCCCATATACACACACACACGCAGTGCCCATATACACACACACAGTGCCCTATACACACACACACACAGTGCCCATACACACACACATAGTGCCCATATACACACACAGTGCCCATACACACACCGCAGTGCCCATATACACAACAGTACCCATACACACACAGTGCCCATATACACACGCACACGTGCCCATATACCACACAGTGCCCATATACACACACAGTACCCATACACACAGTGCCCATACACACACACGCAGTGCCATATCACACACAGTGCCCATACACACACAGTGCCCATATACACACAGTGCCCATATACACACACAGTACCCATACACACACACAGTGCCCATACACACAGTACCCATATACACACACAGTACCCATACACACACACAGTGCCCATACACACACAGTGCCCATATACACACAGTGCCCATACACACACACCACTGCCCATCACACACACACACAGTGCCCATATACACTACACACTACCTACACAACACAACAATTACCCATACCACACACAGTGCCCATACACACACCGCAGTGCCCATATACACCACGCAGTGCCCATATACACACACAGTGCCCATACACACACCGTGCCATACACACACACTACCCATTACACACACATTACCCTACAACACAGTGCCCATATATCACACACAGTGCCCATATACACACAGTGCCCATATACACACACACAGTGCCCATACACACACACACAGTGCCCATACACACACACACAGTGCCCATATACACACACACAGTGCCCATACACACACACAGTGCCCATACACACACAGTGCCCATATACACACACACAGTACCCATATACACACACACACAGTGCCCATCACACACACCACAGTGCCCATACACACCACACAGCGCCCATACACACACACATTACCCATATATACACACAGTACCCATATACACACACACAGTACCCTATACACAAACACAGTACCCATATACACACACACAGTACCCATATACACACAGTGCCCATATACACACACAGTGCCCATATACACACACAGTGCCCATACACACACAGTACCCATATATACACACAGTACCCATATACACACACACAGTGCCCATACACACACACAGTGCCCATACACACACACCAGTGCCCATACACACACACAGTGCCCATATTCACACACAGTACCCATATACACACACACAGTGCCCATATACACACACACACGCAGTGCCCATATCCACACACAGTGCCCATATACACACACACACACAGTGCCCATACACACACATAGTGCCCATATACACAACAGTGCCCATACACACACACGCAGTGCCCATATACACACACAGTACCCATACACACAGTGCCCATATACACACACGCAGTGCCCATATACACACACAGTGCCCATATACACACACAGTACCCATACACACACAGTGCCCATACACACACACACAGTGCCCATATACACACACAGTGCCCATACACACAGTGCCCATACACACAGTGCCCATATACACACCAGTACCCTACACACACACAGTGCCCGTAACACACAGTACCCATATACCACACAGTACCCATACACACACACAGTGCCCATACACACACAGTGCCCATATACACACAGTGCCCATACACACACACACACTGCCCATACACACACACACACAGTGCCCATATACACACACACTACCCATATACACACACATTACCCTACACACACAGTGCCCATACACACACACGCAGTGCCCATATACACACGCAGTGCCCATATACACACACAGTGCCCATACACACACAGTGCCCATATACACACAGTGCCCAATACACACACTACCCATACACACACACAGTGCCCATACACACACACATAGTGCCATATACACACACAGTGCCCATACACACACACGCAGTGCCATATACACCACAGTACCCATACACCACAGTGCCCATATACACACACACGTACCCATACCACACACATGCCCATACACACAGTGCCCATATACACACAGTGCCCATACACACACACACAGTGCCCATATACACACACACACACTACCCATATACACACACATTACCCATACACACACACAGTACCCATACACACACACAGTACCCATACACACACACAGTACCCATATACACACACAGTGCCCATATACACACACAGTGCCCATATACACACGTACTTATACACACACACAGTACTTATACACACACACAGTGCCCATACACACACACAGTGCCCATACACACACACAGTGCCCCATACACACACAGTGCCCATGTACACCACAGTGCCCATACACACACCACACAGTGCCCATATACACACACACAGTGCCCATATACACACACAAGTGCCCATATACACACACACGTGCCCATATATACACAGTGCCCATGTACACACACACAGTGCCCATGTACACACACACAGTGCCCATACACAACACACAGTGCCCATGCACACACACACAGTGCCCATGCACACACACAGTGCCCATGCACACACACACAGTGCCCATACACACACACAGTGCCCATGTGCACACACACACAGTGCCCATGCACACACACAGTGCCCATGCACACACACACGTGCCCATAACACACACCAGTACCCATATACACACACACAGTGCCCATACACACACACATGCCCATACACACACACAGTGCCATACACACACCACAGTGCCCATACACACACACACAGTGCCCATACACACACACACGTACCCATATACACACACACAGTGCCCATATACACACACAGTGCCCATACACACACAGTGCCCATATACACACACACAGTACCCATACACACACACACAGTGCCCATACACACACACAGTGCCCATACACACACACACAGTACCCATATACACACACACAGTGCCCATATACACACACACAGTGCCCATACACACACACACAGTGCCCATATACACACACAGTGCCCATATACACAACACACAGTGCCCATATACACACACAGTGCCCATATACACACACACAGTGCCCATACACACACAGTACCCAATACACACACGCAGTGCCCATATCACACACACACAGTACCCATACGCACACACAGTGCCCATATACACACCACAGTGCCCATATACACACACAGTACCCTATACACACTACAGTGCCCATATACACACCACAGTGCCCATATACACACACACAGTGCCCATATACACACACAGTGCCCTATACACACACACAGTGCCCATATACACACACAGTGCCCATATACCACACACAGTGCCCATATACACACACAGTGCCCATACACACACACAGTGCCCATACACACACACAGTGCCCATACACACACACAGTGCCCATACACACACACAGTGCCCATACACACACACAGTGCCCATATATACACCACAGTGCCCATATATACACACACAGTGCCCATATACACACACACAGTGCCCATATACACACACACAGCGCCCATACACACACACATTACCCAATATACACACAGTACCCTATACACACACACAGTACCCATATACACACACACAGTACCCATATACCACACACAGTACCCATATACACACAGTGCCCATTATACACACAGTGCCCACATACACACACAGTGCCCATACACACACAGTACCCATATACACACAGTACCCATATACACACACACAGTGCCCATACACACACACAGTGCCCATACACACACACACAGTGCCCATACACACACACACACTGCCCATATTCACACACAGTACCCATATACACACACACAGTGCCCATATACACACACACACGCAGTGCCCATATACACACACACAGTGCCCATATACACACCACACACAGTGCCCATACACACACACATAGTGCCCATATACACACACAGTGCCCATACACACACACGCAGTGCCCATATACACACACAGTACCCATACACACACAGTGCCCATATTACACACACGCAGTGCCCATATACACACACAGTGCCCATATACACACACAGTACCCATACACACACAGTGCCCATACACACACACGCAGTGCCCATATACACACACAGTGCCCATACACACACAGTGCCCATATACACACAGTGCCCATATACACACACAGTACCCATACACACACACAGTGCCCATACACACACAGTACCCATATACACACACAGTACCCATACACACACACAGTGCCCATACACACACAGTGCCCATATACACACAGTGCCCATACACACACACACACTGCCCATACACACACACACACAGTGCCCATATACACACACACTACCCATATACACACACATTACCCATACACACACAGTGCCCATACACACACACGCAGTGCCCATATACACACGCAGTGCCCATATACACACACAGTGCCCATACACACACAGTGCCCATATACACACACAGTACCCATACACACACACAGTGCCCATACACACACACATAGTGCCCATATACACACACAGTGCCCATACGCACACACGCAGTGCCCATATACACACACAGTACCCATACACACACAGTGCCCATATACACACACACAGTACCCATACACACACACAGTGCCCATACACACAGTGCCCATATACACACAGTGCCCATACACACACACACAGTGCCCATATACAAACACACACACTACCATATACACACACATTACCCATACACACACACACAGTACCCATACACACACACAGTACCCATACACACACACAGTACCCATATACACACACAGTGCCCATATACACACACAGTGCCCATATACACACAGTACTTATACACACACACAGTAATTATACCACACACACAGTGCCCATAACACACACACACGTGCCCATACACACACACAGTGCCCATACACACACAGTGCCCATGTACACACACAGTGCCATACACACACACACACAGTGCCCATATACACACACACAGTGCCCATATACACACACAGTGCCCATATACACACACACAGTGCCCATATATACACACAGTGCCCATGTACACACACACAGTGCCCATGTACACACACACAGTGCCCTACACACACACACAGTGCCCATGCCACACACACAGTGCCCATGCACACACACACAGTGCCCATGCACACACCACAGTGCCCATACACACACACGTGCCCCATGTGCACACACACACAGTGCCCATGCACACACACACAGTGCCCATGCACACACACAGTGCCCATATACACACACACAGTACCCATATACACACACACAGTGCCCATACACACACACAACAGTGCCCATACACACACACACAGTGCCCATACACACACACACAGTGCCCATACACACACACACAGTACCCATATACACACACACAGTGCCCATATACACACACACAGTGCCCATACACACACAGTGCCCATATACACACACACAAGTACCCATACACACACACACAGTGCCCATACACACACACACAGTGCCCATACACACACACACAGTACCCATATACCACACACACAGTGCCCATATACACACACACAGTGCCCATACACACACACACACAGTGCCCATATACACACACAGTGCCCATATACACACACACAGTGCCCATATACACACACAGTGCCCCATATACACACACACCAGTGCCCATACACACACAGTACCCATATACACACACGCAGTGCCCATATATACCACACAGTGCCCATATACACACACAGTGCCCATACACACACACACACAGTACCCATACGCACACACAGTGCCCATATACACACACACAGGGCCCATATACACACACACAGTACCCATATACACACATACAGTTGCCCATATACACACACACAGTGCCATATACACACACACAGTGCCCATATACACACACAGTGCCCATATACACACACACAGTGCCCATATACACACACAGTGCCCATATACACACACACAGTGCCCATACACACACACAGTGCCCATACACACACACAGTGCCCATACACACACACAGTGCCCATACACACACACAGTGCCCATACACACACACAGTGCCCATATACACACAGTGCCCATACACACACACAGTGCCCATACACACACAGTGCCCATACACACACACACAGTGCCCATACACACACACACAGAACCCATACACACACACACAGTGCCCATACACACACACACAGTGCCCATACACACACACACAGTGCCCATATACACACAGTGCCCATATACACACACAGTGCCCATAGACACACAGTACCCATATACACACAGTAACCCATATACACACCCACAGTACCCATGTACACACACACAGTACCCATGTACACACACACAGTGGCCCATACACACACACACAGTGCCCATATACACACACAGTACCCATATACACACACAGTAACCCATGTACACACACACACTACCCATATACACAACACACACGCAGTGCCCATATACACACCACAGTACTCATACACAACACAGTACCCATATACACACACAGTACCCATACACACAACACAGTACCCATATACACACACACAGTACCCATACACACACACAGTACCCATATACACACACACAGTACCCATATACACACACACAGTAACCCATGTACACACACACACTACCCATTATATACCACACACACACAGTACTCATACACACACACAGTACCCATACCACACAGTACCAGACACACACAGTGCCCCTACACACACAGTGCCCATACACACACAGTGCCCATATACACACACACAGTGCCCATAATATACACACACAGTGCCCATATACAACACACAGTGCCCATATACACACACACAGTGCCCATACACACACACACAGTGCCCATACACAACACACACAGTGCCCATATACACACACACAGTGCCCATACCACACACACAGTGCCCATACACACACAGTGCCCATATACACACACACAGTACCCATATACACACACACAACAGTGCCCATACACACACACACAGTGCCCATACACACACACACAGCGCCCATACACACACACATTACCCATATATACACACAGTACCCAGATACACACACACAGTACCATATACACACACACAGTACCCATATACACACACACAGTACCCATATACACACAGTGCCCATATACACACACAGTGCCCATATACACACACAGTGCCCATACACACACAGTACCCTATATACACACAGTACCCATATACACCACACAGTGCCCATACACACACACAGTGCCCATACACACACACAGTGCCCATACACACCACACAGTGCCTAACACACACACAGTGCCCATATTCACACACAGTACCCATATACACACACACAGTGGCCCATATACACACACACACGCAGTGCCCATATACACACACACAGTGCCCATATACACACACACACACAGTGGCCCATACACACACACATAGTGCCCATATACACACACAGTGCCCATACACACACACGCAGTGCCCATATACACACACAGTACCCATACACACACAGTGCCCATATACACAACACGCAGTGCCCATATACACACACAGTGCCCATATACACACACAGTACCCATACACACACAGTGCCCATACACACACACGCAGTGCCCATATACACACACCAGTGCCCATACACACACAGTGCCCATATACACACAGTGCCCATATACACACACAGTACCCATACACACACACAGTGCCCGTTACACACACAGTACCCATATACACACACAGTACCCATACACACACACAGTGCCCATACACACACAGTGCCCATATACACACAGTGCCCATACACACACACACACTGCCCATACACACACACACACAGTGCCCATATACACACACACTACCCATATACACACACAGTACCCATACACACACAGTGCCCATACACACACACGCAGTGCCCATATACACACGCAGTGCCCATATACACACACAGTGCCCATACACACACAGTTGCCCATATACACACAGTGCCCATATACACACACAGTACCCATACACACACACAGTGCCCATACACACACACATAGTGCCCATATACACACACAGTGCCCATACACACACACGCAGTGCCCATATACACACACAGTACCCATACACACACGTGCCCATATACACACACACAGTACCCATACACACACACAGTGCCCATACACACAGTGCCCATATACACCAGTGCCCATACACACACACACAGTGCCCATATACACACACACACACTAACCCATATACACACACATTACCCATACACACACACAGTACCCATACACACACACAGTACCCATACACACACACAGTAACCCATATACACACACAGTGCCCATATACACACACAGTGCCCATATACACACAGTACGTTATACACACACACAGTACTTATACACACACACAGTGCCCATACACACACACAGTGCCCTACACACACACAGTGCCCATACACACACAGTGCCCATGTACACACACAGTGCCCATACACACACACACAC
Source organism: Lethenteron reissneri (assembly GCF_015708825.2). NCBI lineage: Eukaryota > Metazoa > Chordata > Hyperoartia > Petromyzontiformes > Petromyzontidae > Lethenteron > Lethenteron reissneri. The sequence goes on from NC_083810.1 coordinate 5,582,447, forward strand.
AGTGCCCATATACACACACACAGTGCCCATATACACACACAGTGCCCATATACACACACAACAGTGCCCATATATACACACAGTGCCCATGTACAACGACACACAGTGGCCCATGTACACACACACAGTGCCCATACACACACACACAGTGCCCATGCACACACACACAGTGCCCATGCACACACACAGTGCCCATGCACACACACCAGTGCCCATACACACACACACAGTGCCCATGTGCACACACACACATTGCCCATGCACACACACACAGTGCCATGCACACACACACAGTGCCCATATACACACACAGTTACCCATATACACACACACAGTGCCCATACACACACACAGTGCCCATACACACACACACAGTGCCCATACACACACACACAGTGCCCATACACACACACACAGTGCCCATACACACACACACAGTACCCATATACACACACACAGTGCCCATATACACACACACAGTGCCCATACACACACAGTGCCCATATACACACACACAGTACCCATACACCACACACAGTGCCCATACACACACACACAGTGCCATACACACACACACAGTACCCATATACACACACACAGTGCCCATATACACACACACAGTGCCCATACACACACACACACAGTGCCCATATACACACACAGTGCCCATATACACACACACAGTGCCCATATACACACACAGTGCCCATATACACACACAGTGCCCATACACACACAGTACCCATATACACACACGCAGTGCCCATATATACACACACAGTGCCCATATACACACACAGTGCCCATACACACACACACCAGTACCCATACGCACACACAGTGCCCATATACACACACACAGTGCCCATATACACACACACAGTACCCATATACACACATACAGTGCCCATATACACACACAACATTGCCCATATACACACACACAGTGCCCATATACACACACAGTGCCCATATACACACACCACAGTGCCCATATACACACACAGTGCCCATATCACACACACAGTGCCCATACACACACACAGTGCCCATACACACACACAGTGCCCATACACACACACAGTGCCCATATATACCCACACAGTGCCCATATATACACACACAGTGCCCTATACACACACACAGTGCCCATATACACACACACACAGCGCCCATACACACACACATTACCCATATATACACACAGTACCCATATACACACACACAGTACCCATATACACACACACAGTAACCCATATACACACACAGTACCCATATACACACAGTGCCCATATACACACACAGTGGCCCACTACACACACAGTGCCCATACACACACAGTACCCATATATACACACAGTACCCATATCACACACACAGTGCCCATACACCACACCAGTGCCCATACACACACACACAGTGCCCATATACACCACACACAGTGGCCCATATTCCCACACAGTACCCATATACACACGACACAGTGCCCATATACACACACACACGCAAGTTGCCATATACACACAATCACCAGTGCCCCATATACACCACACACCACAGTGCCCATACGGAACACACACACATAGTGGCCCATATACACACACAGTGCCCATACACCACACGCATGCCCATATACACACAGTACCCATACACACACAGTGCCCATATACACACACGCAGTGCCCATATACACACACAGTGCCCATATACACCACAGTACCCATACACACACAGTGCCCATCACACACACGCAGTGCCCATATACACACACACAGTGCCCATACACACACAGTGCCCATATACACACAGTGCCCATATACACACACAGTACCCATACACACCACAGTGGCCCATACACACACAGTACCCATATACACACACAGTACCCTACACACACACATTGCCCATACACACACAGTGCCCATATACACACAGTGCCCATACACACACACACTGCCCATACACACACACACACAGTGCCCATATACACACACACTACCCATATACACACACATTACCCATACACACAGTGCCCATCACACACACGCAGTGCCCATATACACACGCAGTTGCCCATATACACACACAGTGCCCATACACACACAGTGCCCATATACACACACAGTACCCATACACACACAACAGTGCCCATACACACACACTAGTGCCCATATACACACACAGTGCCCATACACACACACGCAGTGCCCATATACACACACAGTACCCATACACACAGTGCCCATATACACACACACAGTACCCATACACACACACAGTGCCCATACACACAGTGCCCATATACACACAGTGCCCATACACACACCACAGTGCCCATATACCACACACACACACTACCCATATACACACACTTACCCATACACACACACAGTACCCATACACACACACAGTACCCATACCACACACACAGTGCCCATACACACACACAGTGCCCATACACACACAGTGCCCATGTACACACACAGTGCCCATACACACACACCACAGTGCCATATACACACCACAGTGCCCATATACACACACACAGTGCCCATATACACACAGTGCCCATGTACACACACACAGTGCCCATGTACACACACACAGTGCCCATACACACACACAGTGCCATGCACACACACACAGTGCCCATGCACACACACACAGTGCCCATGCACACACACACAGTGCCCATACACACACACACAGTGCCCATGTGCACACACACACGTGCCCATGTGCACACACACACAGTGCCCATGCACACACACACATGCCATGCACACACACACAGTGCCCATATACACACACAGTACCCATATACACACACACAGTGCCCATACACACACACACAGTGCCCATACCACCACACCAGTGCCCATACACACACACAGTGCCCATACAACACACACACAGTACCCATATACACACACACAGTGCCCATATCACACACACCAGTGCCCATACACCACAGTGCCCATATTACACACACACAGTACCATACACACACACACAGTGCCCATACACACACACACATTGCCCATACACACACACACAGTACCCATATACACACCACAGTGCCCATATACACACACACAGTGCCCATACACACACACACACAGTGCCCATATACACACACAGTGCCCATATACACACACACAGTGCCCATATACACACACAGTGCCCATATACACACACACAGTGCCATACACACACAGTACCCATATACACACCGCAGTGCCCATATATACACACACAGTGCCCATATACACACACAGTGCCCATACACACACACACACAGTACCCATACGCACACACAGTGCCCATATACACACACACAGTGCCCATAATACACACACACAGTACCCATATACACACATACAGGTGCCCATATACCACACACAGTGCCCATATACACACACACAGTGCCCATATACACACACAGTGCCATATACACACACAGTGCCCATATACACACAGTGCCCATATACACACACACAGTGCCCATACACACAACACATGCCCATACACACACACAGTGCCCATACACACCACAGTGCCCATACACACACCAGTGCCCATACACACCACAGTGCCCATACACACACACAGTGCCCATATATACACAGTGCCCATATATACACACACAGTGCCCATATACACACACACAGTGCCCATATACACACACCACAGCGCCCCCATACACACACCACTTACCCATATATACACAGTACCCATATACACACACACAGTACCCATATACACACACCAGTACCCATATACACACACACAGTACCCATATACCACAGTGCCCATATACACACACAGTGCCCATATACACACACAGTGCCCATACACACACAGTACCCCATATATACACACAGAGCCCATATACACACAACACAGGGCCCAGACACACACACAGTGCCCGTACACACACACACAGTGCCCATACACACACACAACAGTGCCCATAATTCACACACCAGTAACCATATACACACCACCAGTGCCCATATACACACACACACGCAGTGGCCCATATACAGCACACCAGTGCCACAGATACACACCACACACAGTGCCCATACACACACCATAGTGCCCATAGACACAACAGTGCCCATACACACACACGCAGTGCCCATATACACACAGTACCCATACACACACAGTGCCCATATACACACACGCAGTGCCCATATACACCACCAGTGCCCATATACACACACAGTACCCATACACACACAGTGCCCATACACACACACAGTGCCCATACACACACAGTGCCCTATACACACAGTGCCCATATACACACAGTACCCATACACACACACAGTGCCCATACACACACAGTACCCATATACACACACAGTACCCATACACACACACAGTGCCCATACACACACAGTGGCCCATATACACACAGTGCCCATACACACACACACTGCCCATACACACACACACAGTGCCCATATACACACACACACTACCCATATACACACACATTACCCATACACACACAGTGCCCATACACACACCACGCAGTTGCCCATATACACACGCAGTGCCCATATACACACACAGTGCCCATACACACACAGTGCCCAACACACACAGTGCCCATATACACACACAGTACCCATACACACACACAGTGCCCTACACACCCACATAGTGCCCATATACACACACAGTGCCCATACACACACAACGCAGTGCCCATATACACACACAGTACCCATACACACACAGTGCCCATATACACACACACAGTACCCATACACACACCACAGTGCCCATACACACGTGCCCTATACACACAGTGCCCATACACACACACACAGTGCCCATATACCACACACACACTACCCATACACACACATTACCCATACACACACCACAGTACCCATACACACACACAGTACCCATACCACACACAGTACCCATATACACACACAGTGCCCATATACACCACAGTGCCCATATACACACAGTACTTATACACACACACAGTGCCCATACACACACACAGTGCCCATACACACACACAGTGCCCATACACACACAGTGCCCATGTACACACACAGTGCCCATACACACACACACACACAGTGCCCATATACACACACAGTGCCCATATACACACACAGTGCCCATATACACACACACAGTGCCCTATATACAACAGTGCCCATGTACACCCACACAGTGCCCATGTACACACACACAGTGCCCATGCACACACCACAGTGCCCATCACACACACACAGTGCCCATGCACACACACACAGTGCCCATGCACCACAACAGTGCCCATACACACACACACAGTTCCCATGTACACACACACAGTGCCCATGCACACACACCAGTGCCCTGACACACACACAGTGCCCATATACACACACACAGTACCCATATACACACACACAGTGGCCCTACACACACACAGTGCCCATACACACACACACAGTGCCCATACACACACACACAGTGCCCATATACACACACACAGTGCCCATACACACACACACAGTGCCCCATACACACACACACAGTGCCCATACACACACACACACAACAACAACAACCGCCATTCGCCACTAAGTGGCGGTGACGTCACCACGATGCTTGTGCCAGGCCAGTGCCACTTGAGGCCACGTGAAGTGTCAAAAGCCCGCTGGCAGGAGGTCACGGGGCAGACCCACCGGTGCCACGGGTCGACTGACCGAGAGACCGAGATGACTGGCTGATGCACCACCTGTGCCCCCTACTGTGTGCCAACTTGCTGTGCTTTAGCCACCGGCGCTCCGCTCGTTGTTTGAGCGTCGCTCCTCCGCCCTCCGTTGTTGTTGGAGGGCCTGCCTCCAACTGCCAGTAGCGTCCTTCACGAGCCTCCTCCACTGAGGCCGATCTTGACACCGCTGGTACCAGTCATCGGCAGTCCACTCAGCTCCACGTCCTCCTGTACCACATCACTCCATCTCTTCTCCAGCCCGTGCCGCGCCCGTCTAGCCCCCTCGATCCGGCCGAACAAAAGCTGTTTAGGCATGCGGTGGCTGGCATGCGGGCTACATGACCCAGCCAACGCAGCCCTTGCCTGCCGGAGGAGCTCACTGATGGGACTTTGCCCAGATCTTTCAAGGATTTGTGAGCTCCTCACACAATCCAGCCTGGTTAAACCCAGGATGGATCGTAGGCAGGCCAGCCTAAATGTTTCCAACCGGCGAAGATTGCTCCACCAGGGGGGGTCCACGTTCTCGCAAGCGTAGAGAAGGGAGGGAATGACCGTGGCCGAGAAGACCTGAAGCTTCGTGCGGAGCGACAGACCAGGTAGCTTCCACACAGCGTTACGCAACCGATGAAAAGATATTGCCGCTCGACTGATTCGGAGTGAGACTCTGCTGATAGACTGGAGCCGGTCATAAGCACACTGCCCAGGTATGGGAAACTCTCCACTCTCTCCACAACTGCCCCATCACCAATTGGGAGTTGTGGGGGTGGAGTGTCCGATGGTACAAAATACCCAGGCAGGTGCTTAGTTTTGGTGGGGCTGATGGTAAGGCCCCACCTCTTAGTGGCACGCTCCAGTTTCAGCAGCAGCGTCTCCAACTCCTCCTCTGAGTGAGCAGCAATTACCAAATCATCGGCATACATAACGTGGTTGACCAATAGGGAGCCATCCCTTGATCGCACCCGGGCGTCGATCAGCCTCCCATTATATCTGTACCAAAGGGAAATTCTTCCGGTACAGCTATTGAAGGCTTCACGAACTACGCGGTCAAAATAGATGTTAAATAACGTGGGAGCCGAGGAACATCCCTGTCGCACCCCAAGGTGTACAGGGAAAGGCTCCGACTCCCGGCCACGTATTTTAACCCGGGCCCCGCTCACCATCATGAAGGTCCTTAATGATCGTGAGCAGAGGGTCAGGGACTCCGAAAAGCACGAAGAACAAACCCAGAGCCCAGGCCTACTGATGGTATCATAGGCCTTGACCAGTCAATAAAGCAGAGGATGTAGGTCTTTTTGGAATTCCCTACACCTCTGCTGTAGCAGACGGACAGAAAATATGGCATCCTGTGCAGGACCCGCCCCTTTCCTGAAACCGCATTGGGGCTCCGCAAGCCTCTCCTCAGCATGCCTAGCAAGGCGATGTTGAATAATCCTTGCCAGGACCTTACACACACACAGTACCCATATACACACACACAGTGCCCATATACACACACACAGTGCCCATACACACACAGTGGCCCATATACACACACACAGTACCCATACACACACACACAGTGCCCATACACACACACACAGTGCCCATACACACACACACAGTACCCATCAGGCACACACACAGTGCCCATATACACACACACAGTGCCCATACACACACACACAGTGCCCATATACCACCCATAACACACACAAGGGCCCATATACACATCACACGTGCCCATATACACACACAGTGCCCATTACACCACCAGTACCCAGAGACACACACGCAGTGCCCTATATACACACACAGGCCAATACACAACAGTGCCCATATATACAACACCCCGTACCCATACACACACACAGTGCCCATATCACACACACACAGTAGCCCATATCCACACACACAGTACCCATATACACACACAGTGCCCATATACCACATACAGGCCCATATACACACACAACAGGTGCCCATATACACACACACCAGTGCCCCATATACACACACACAGTGCCCATATACACACACACAGTGCCCATATACACACACACAGTGCCCATATACACACACACAGTGCCCATATACCACACACACAGTGCCCATAAAACACACACAGGTGCCCATACACACCACACAGTGCCCATACACACCACAGTGCCCATACACACACACAACAGTGCCCAGTACCACACACACAGTGCCCTATAGACACCACCACAGTGCCCATATATACACACACAGTGCCCATATATACACACACAGTGCCCATATACAACACAGTGTCCATACACACACACAGTGTCCATACACACACACAGTGCCCAACTACACAGAGTGCCCATATACACACAGAGTGCCCATATACACACAGTGCCCATACACACACACACACACAGTGCCCATATACACACACACAGTGCCCATACACACACACAGAGACCATATACACACACACACAGTGCCATATACACACACAGTGACCATATACACACACACAGTGCCCATATACACACACACAGTGCCCATATACACACACACACAGTGCCCATATACACACACACACAGTGCCCATATACATACACACACAGTGCCCATATACACACACAGTGCCCATATACACACACATAGTGCCCATATACACACACAGTGCCCATATATACGACATAACACGCTTGCCCATATAGCAGTACTCGCCTATACCCGCATGCACACCAAATACAAAGATCTCCCGTATAGCCTTGGCAGACTGTTGGGGTCAAGTGCTCTCACGCTATTACACCTTCTACTCTCTACACGTGCACACGCATTGTGTATACGCCCGCAGTGTGTGCAAATGTAGTACGGACATACACGCGGGATACACCGACGCACACGTGAACACGTGTGTACACACACGTGAACACGTGTGTACACACACACACGCGCACGTGTATAGAATACCTACGTATTAACGCATTTGCATCAATTCATAAATATACTGAGCATAAGCACACAGGCTGTTAGGAGAGGGGGCACGTACTTTTGGCGAGATTCTCGGTAACGCTGTCACACACACGCACATGTAGTCGTCATATACATAGACACACACACACATGTAGACGTCATAGACATACACACACACATGCAGGCGTCATATACTTAGACCCACACACACGCGCATGCAGGCGGTCATATACATAGACCCACACACACGCACATGCAGGCGGTCATATACATAGACCCACACACACGCACACATATTCCTAAGCGCACAAATCTCCCCCCCCCCCCTCTGTAGACTTGGGGCAGGCGCTGTTAGCAAGCACCTACTAAGGTCTGCACAGCACACGAGGGGGTGTGTAGGGCCAGCACCACACCCGGCCGCCTTTGTCTCCCTAGCGGCGATGGTTACGCGTCGTACTGGGTACTCGCTTGAGGCTGATTCGACTTGGGGGTGGCCCTTGACTGGTTCGGATAGTCGTCAGGTTCACAGCGCAGTGCACGAATCGCTCCACTACCGCCCCCCACGGACACACACACACAACCATACGCAGTAATGTGGCCAGCCCCACGCCCGGCCGCCTTTGTCTCCCCCAGGCTGATGTTTACAGAGCGCACTAGCATCCTCATTTCAGGCCGAGTTGACCTAAAGACAACACACACGCAACACGAGCACCCACACACGTGCGCGCACAGATGCACATCAGCATACCCGTCACGTACATCTCACAACGACACCCCCCACACATCTCATGAATATGCACACCCACAAATACACAACAGACACGCACACACGGAATCACACACTCCGCGCACGTACACACACACACACATGAATACACCCTTACACATACACACATAAATACTCACCAAGCGTACACACGCGATCATTATTCTCCCACATACGGACCCCAAACAGGCGAACTCCGGCACAGACACGTACACACGCACCAATACCCGGTACACACCCCACGTGCATAGACACAGACACACACCACACACACACGCGTTAGGTACACACACATGCATAGCCACATACAGTACACCCGCACCACATACCCTAGCATCCACACACCCTGTACGCACACACAAAATAAGGGCAAGTCTCTTTTACAGATTTGGGGTAAGTGTATTTAACGAGCACCTATGATACAATTACGATACACAAGGGGGTCGGTGGCCAGCACCACGCCCGGCCGCCTTTGTCTTCCCAGTATACGATGTTGACACACCGCACCAGGTACTCATTTGAGGCTACGTCGACATAGTGAGGCCCAGTACCGGTTCAGATTAACGTCGCTGGTGTTGACCGTGAGTGGGAATCGAGGTTTGATGCGCAGCGCGCTAATCGCTGCACCACTGCTCGCCACGACGACACGTGCACTCACTTGGTGCACACACACACACTCAGTGTACACACTTGGTGCACACACACGTGCACACACACTCGGTGTACACACTCGGTGCACACACACACACGTGCACACACACTCACTCAGTGTACACACTGGGTGTACACACTCGGTGCACACACTCAGTGCACACACTCAGTGCACACACTCACACACACACGTGCACTCACTCAGTGCACACACTCAGTGCACACACACGTATATACACTCAGTGCACACACACAGACGTGTACACACACGTGTATACACTCAGTGCGCACACACACGTGCACTCACTCAGTGCACACACTCAGTGCACACACACGTGTATACACTCAGTGCACACACACACACGTGCACTCACTCAGTGCACACACTCAGTGCACACACGCGTGTACACACTCAGCACACACACACACGTGTATACACTCGGTGCACACACTCAGTGCACACACACACGTGCATTCACTCAGTGCACACACTCAGTGCACACAAACACGTGCACTGGCACGTATACACACTCGGTGCACACACACACACGTGCAAACTCACTCAAGCGTGCACACGCAGCTGCCGGGCTGAGCACAGGGGATGGGGGCTCCATCACCGCAGCGGGTTCCACGCGCCTCCATCTGTAACTCGCCTCGATGTCCCGCCTTGTCTCCCGTGCCCCCCTCCGTGCGTCTTCTTCATACCCAACGCTGCAACTCTGTGTGCGCACCGTGCCCGGCGACCCGAGTTCGATTCTCGCTCAAGGCCAACGCCACTGACGCGAATATCTGAACCGGTCCTACGCCTCTCTTCCGTCGACTCTTGCGTCAAATGAGTACCTGGTGCGTGTTGTGTGAACATCGCCACTCGGGAAACGAATGCGGCCGGAGAGCGTGGTGCTGGCCACACCACCCCCCACTTGTTTGTGCTGTGTCGGTCTTAATAGGTGCTTGCTATCAGCACTTTGCCCCAATAGCCTGTTAAGGCCATACGGGGAATCTTTGTGTGTGGTGTGTGTCCGTGTGTGGGGCAAGCCCTGGGTCTGCGATCCGAGTGAGAAGGCGATGTGTCCGGGGGTTAACCGTTGCACGTGGGCTACGTGCGCCTGCATCTCGGGGGAGATTTCGCCAGAGGCGTCGAGGGGCTTTGAAGGCCGCAGCGAGCCAGGCAGAGGTCAAGCTCCGTGAGATGTCCGCGATGACGCTGGGTAAGGGCGGCGTCCTGGTTGTCGGAGGCAGGCGGGAAGAGCAGGGTGATTATTGTCAATTTAGAATTTTTTTTGCTGTGAGATGAAACCGGAGAACCCAGAGGAAACGCATTTAGAACGGGGTAAGAACATTCAAACTCTACACAGAAAGGTGCCCGAGACGGGAATTGAACCTGGGCACGTTCTTGCCGCGGTAGGTTAGCATTGCCAGTGTAGCGCCAGTGTCTCGAGCAGGGGTGGGGAATCTTTATTCTGCCAAGGGCCATTTGGATATTTACAACATCATTCACGGGCCATACAAAATGATCAACTTAAAAATTTGCCTGTTACATTTGGACAAACATTTAACTAACTCACCCCTAATGCGATGGCTGGAACTGCTTCTCTTTGGGCGAGGCGTGTGATGTTAGCTGGTATTGATGATGCTGCTACTCGCAACTGCTTTTCCAGGTTTGCTCCTAGATTTATTGAATTTCGAGTCCCGCCTGCGGTTGCCTTGGCAGTGCCAGACCAAATGACTTCGCGGGGTCTCATACGGCCCGCGGGCCGTATGAGGCCCGCGGGCCGGACGTTCCCCACTCCTGGTCTAGAGCCTCGACTCGCGAGTCGGGAGGCAACCGGAGCCGTGGATGGCCAGAAGAAGATGACCCGAACGTGCACAGACAGACCCTCAGGGGCAGAGGAGGAGGAGCGACCTCCCTCCCTTGGAGTGGACGTTGAGGGTTTCAGCAGAAGACTGTCATGGCTTTAGCGAGGAGGGAGTGTGAAGTGGTATGAGATCGGAGACGGAGGTGGGAGTGGATCCATGGACGATCTTGAAGATGGCGAGGGTGATTTTGTAATCGGTGAAGGACAGGATTGGCAGCCAATCGAGGGATTTGAAGAATGGGCTCGGACGCCTGGCGGTGGCATTGCGAGTCATTTGAGGTTTAGCGGTGAGGGATGGGGGGTGAGGGACGTGGGCACGTGGGGAGTTGAGGGATGGGGGGTGAGGGACGTGGGGACTTGGGGAGTTGAGGGATGTGGGGGGCATCGTGGAGAGAGCTGCGACGGTCGAGTCGGGATATGATGAAGGCGTGGATGGGGTCTTGGCAACAGCCGGGGTAGGGAATATCAGATGTGGGAGATGTTGCACAGATGGAGGGATGTGGGCTTTGCATAGCGGAGCTGTGGGAAGAGCTCTTCCCACATCTCTCGACCCTGGCAGGGTGGCGCAGTAGTAACGCCCGTGCCGTTAGGAGGGCGCTTAGGCAGAAAAGCACTGCTCTTAAGAAATGTCACATGGGCACAAACTAAATCCGAATAGCATGAATAGAGGATAACGTTCCGTATGAATTAAGAGTAGAAAGACCCTAGGGTGGAGAGATCGTCTATGAGAATGACCGCAACTCGCACAAATACCACAGTGGCCCTGCAAATGCGCACAGCCCTGAATGTAACCACAGATATGATGAACATAGCGGCGGCTGTGTGTTTGGAAACGTCCTGGTCTGACAAGTACATCGTTCACATGGTGCAATCATTATCTGGGACAGGGGGACGGCGTGGTGACGCGGTCGTTCGCACACTGCACTGTGAACACGGCGACCCGAGTTCGATTCCCGGCCATGGCTAACATCAAATATCCGAAGGCATTTGGCTCCCCGACGACTGCTCCGTGCGCTCCGCTCGTTAAATGTAAAATGCTAAATGTGCCTGTGGGATGGTGCGACGGCGCATGCACGTGGTTCTCCAGACCTGGCCCGTCGATGCTGGTCTCGAATCGTGCGGCTATGAAGTTGGAGATAACGGGACCTAACGTGTGGCCACTGTTGCGTCGCATCTCTGCGGGGCTTGTTGTTTTATATAACTTGTCTCTTGTTGTTGCCACCGCCGCGTCCTATGGAGGCTGAGCCGTACAACATGGCTGTTTTTGTGTTGCTCAGATTTTGTCAAAATCATGTCGACTTGGATAGACGGGTGGGTGCGGTGGTGAGCGCGCGGTGCCGTGAACCGAGCGATCAGAGTTCAATTCCCGCTCACAGCTATGGCGAAGTGATATCAGAACTGGTCCTGACCTCCCCCCCCCCCCCCCCCCCCCACCGCTGATACCAACCAGCAAGAACCAGCGCGGTGAGGTACGCTAAAAAAAAACTCGCGTCATCCCCGGCACGGTGTGTGGGGGAAGGCCTTCATCCAGCTGTGAATTGAGAATACTGGAATTAGTTGTTTTGCATTTATATGAGCAACAAATGTAATTGGAGACGACGTGAGTGGAATGTGGCATCTCAACCTGATCTTCTTCCCCATGCGTTTGTAAGACAATGTGGTACTGGCTCCCACATGTAGTCTTAACAGACTGTTGGGGCAAGTGCTGTTTGCGAGCACCCATGAAGGCCAACACAGCTCACGAGGGCCGCCTTTGTCTACCGAATGGCGATGTTTACACACCGTACCATCTACTCGTTTGAGACCGAGTCGACCTAGAGGAGGCCCAGGACCAGTTCAGATAATCGTTGCTGGTGTTGGCCGTGAGCAGGATTCGAACTCGGGTCACTGGGTTCATAGTGCAGAGCGCTAACCATTGTGCCACACCACCCTCTCTCGCGCGCTCCGCTGTGCCGTGACAGGCGCTCGCTCACAGCTGTCGACGTGTGGCTGCAGGAGCGCAGCGCCAATGATCCGGGGCCGCCATGGATCCCAGGAGTCAGCGAGGAGAGGCTTCCCCGCTGCTGGATGGCACCACCACCGATGGCGCCCCGGCCCCCGTGCTCTCCCTCGGCCAGATTAGACCCGCGAATGCGAGCAACGACTACACGGACGGGCCCCCGGGGACGACAACGGCCACGGGGCCCGCCACGGGACCCGCCACGGGGCCCGCCACGGGACCCGCCACGGGGCCCGCCACGGGGCCTGCGGCGGCCAGGGCAGGCGCTCCACGGGGCCCGCTGCCCCTCCACCAGCAGCAGCAGCAACAACACCAGCACCGCGCCGGCTCCCCGCCGCACAAGCCGGTCGCGCTGGCGGGGCGCGTGGCACGGTCCACCAGCACCGGCAGCACGTGCTCCAAGAGCAGCAGCGCTCGCACGAGCACCGGCAGCACGTGCTCCGAGCAGCGCCTGCTGCCCCCGGCACCGCCGTCACCTCCGCACCTGGGCCCCGCGCCGTCCCCCGCCGGCGCCCCAACGGACCCCCCGGCTACTCCGGACGCGGCGCCGGCGGCGCTCGTGGTGAAGCGGCAGCCGCAGGGCGGCGAGGGGGGTGGCGGAGGCGGTGCCGGCGACGACGACGGCGACGACGGCGCGGGAGAGGGCGGCGCGGCGCCGTCCCGTCCGACGGACGAGCGGGCGGCGCCGGCGCCGGCCGAGAAGCCGGGGTCTCCAACGAACGGCGAGGGCGGCGAGGGCGGCGCGCGTGGCCACGCGGCGTGCGAGCGGTGCGGGAAGTGCGCGTGCGGCGAGTGCGGCTCCACGAGGCGCTCGCTGCCCGCGTGCTGGCTGTGCGAGAAGCGCTGCCTGTGCTCGGCGGGCGCGCTGCTCGAGTCGTGCACGTGCCTGTGCTGCGTCAAGGCGCTCTTCTACCACTGCTCGCCGCAGACCGACGTGGGCGACTCGGGGGACTCGTGGGCCGACAACCCGTGCTCGTGCCGGCGCGCGGGTTGCGTGCCGCGCTGGGCCTGCCTGGGCGCCCTCTCGCTGGCGCTGCCCTGCCTGCTGTGCTACCCGCCGGGCCGCGCCGCGCTCAAGCTGGCGCGCGCCGCGTACGACCGCCTGCAGAGGCCCGGCTGCCGATGTCGGCGCCGGCGAAACGACGCCGATTCCGATCGGGCCGCGCCGGCGCAGTCTCCCGCCGCCGAGAAGCCCGCTTGAGCGACCGCCCCGGCCCCCCGCCGGCCCGCCGGGCCCGCCGAGAGACGCGGGGACCCCGAGGGAGGGGAGGGCGCGGCGACGAGCCGGCGAGCTCGACGGGCGGACGAGGAACGGGCGCTCGCAAACTGTGACGGGAAGCGCCGCGCGGCGTGGGCGCATGCGACGCCCGTGACCGCCGCGCGTTGTGCGCATGCACGACGCTGCAGTCGGTGCCATATACAGTCTATATTACAGTATACACAGTATATATTGGCGGCACGTGACTCGTGTCCCCTCTTTCACCCCCGCGGCAGAGCTCACCCGACCACTGCAGGGGTCCTCCAGGGGGTGGGGGGGGGGCCCTGGGGGGGGGGCCCCTTACCTCTAGAGCCCCCACATCCCCCCACACCTCGACGGGGGTCGATGAGCCCCGTAGCGACCCCCGCCGCAAGGACCCCCGCACCTTTACAGGGGTCCCATCGCCCCCTTCCCCCCTCGACCACTACAGGGTGCCCCCCACACACACCTCCCTGTGTAGCCCCCCACACGGCTCCACTGGATGCGGTGCGGCCCCCCATACCACTAGAGGAGCCTCCTCCACCCCGGTGGGCCCCCACTATTCAGGGTACAGGGCCCTTGGCCGCGCTATCCAGGGTCTTGGGCCCCCCGGGTAGGGGCCCCTCCGTGGGTCCCGGGCGGGCCCCCCCCCCCCCTCTCGTCGTCGTTTTCCTGTGTAAAGAGAAATATTTATTCCAAAGTTTTATAATATTTATTTTACAGATGTATGCGAGAGGCAGACCCCCCCCCCCCCGCTCCCCGGGGGCCCTGCGCTCTGTGCTTGAGGAGGGAGGGGCCCCGGGCGGGGGGTTGCTTCCTATAGAAATAAATAAATAAATGATTATACCCGTGCAATGCGCGTCCCCGAGTCTTCCTGCGCGCGTCTCTCCTGGCGTCTCGGGGTCTCCCGTTTCCGCGTCGCTCAGAGTCTTTGTCTCTCTCTCTCCAACGTCTTTGTATCTCTGGTAGCGTCTCCGGATCGTCTTAGTTGTGCGCTGATGTTCCCTCCGGACTTGTCTCCATCCTCTCCCTTGCGTCTCTGTCTTCTTTAAGATGTCCTCGAGTCTCTCCCGGCATCTTCCAATGTCTTCATCTCCCGCGTGGGTCTGTCTCTCGAGGTTTCCGTCTCGTGTCCGTGTCTCCCTCGGCCATTCTCCTCCGCGCCGCCCTCATCTGCTCTCCCTCAAGTGCCATGTTTCTCTTCCTCCTCTCTCCAGGAGTCTTAGTCTCTCTCATACCCCCCCCCCCCTACTCGGAGTCAACATGTTCCCCTGGGTCTCTGCGTCTCCCTCGAGGCTGTCTCGTCTGCCTTGCTCATCTCCACTCAATGCTCGCGTCTCCGTCATCTCCCTCAATCTCCCTGCATTTCCGTGTCGTGCGTCTCGCCACTCCCACTCTCGCATGTTCCTCCACGTGAGGTCAAACTTCCACACCCCCCCCCCCGCCCACAGCGTAAGGTCACCTGTGTGACCTGGTGGACAACGTGCGGTGCTGCTGCTGCTGCTGCTGTGGGCGAGGAGAGGGCATGGGGCATTGAGCAGGAGGACAGGGCACCAAGAGCATGGTTGTTGAGCCGAGGGCAGGATTGTGGAACGGGTAACAGGGCAGGGTTACGTGTCGGGGGTCATTGCACAAAGAGGAGGGTAGGGAGCATGGCTATGGCAGCAACACTCGATGGCTGAATCTGGGCCGGAGTCCCCGCCCGCCGCCCCCCCTCGACACCGGGCCTCCCCCCCCCCCCCCACGACCCGCGGCTCCGTTCCCACAGGGAGGAAACGGCCCTTTCCGGCCACCGCAACCCATCCCCGCTCCACGGCACGTGTCTCCCTCCCTCCCCGTCTTCTCCCTCCCCGTCTTCTCCCTCCCTCGCTCCCTCCCCGTCTCCCTGACTTTTCATGTCGTCTGTCGCCCCACCCGCCTCCCCTCCGTTTCCCGAGTTTTCCGAGAGCCGCTAAAAACTCGGGGGAGTTGAACCTCCGAGGTTTTTCACTCTTCGCAACGCGGATTTGGGGGGTCCCGTCGCCTCGAGTTTGGCGGTGAATTCGTAATGCAGCCCCCCCCCCCCCCAATTCTCTGTCCTCGATTTCCTGGGTAGGAACTCTGACCGCGCGGAGAGGAGAATTGCTGCCTTCGAAATGAAAGCCTGCCAGAGAATCCTGACATGTCTTACAAAGAGCGTGAGACGAGCAAGGGAGCCCTGGGGGGCACAGACGGGAGACTCGCTTCTTCTCGGCCAGGTCGGGTACAGTGTGTTGAACTTCTTTCGCACTGTACGTAGCCGACCGTGCTAATTCACTATGTAACACAATTTTTTCTGGGTACTAAGTGTTATTTTTTAATTGCTTATGCCACAAGTACAGAAAATGGCTATTCCCCACAAACTTTGCTTTTGTGACCAGGACTTTATGTGAAGGAATGACACAAATGCACACGTTTTCTCATTGAAAATAGATCAATTTCAAAATATCACTGTCCTGGTCACAAAAGCAAAGTTTGTGGGGAATAGGAGCCATATTCTGTACTTTTGAGGCATAAGCAATTAGGAAATAACACTTACTACCCAGGAACAATAAAATAATACTTTTGTTGGTACACAGCATCAGACGTGCGGCGGATGGACAACGGGGCACTGCAGTGATTCGGACACGTGACCAGAGTGAATGGTGACCGGCTGCAGAAGACGGCCACGGAGGGAACGCTGGAAGGTGCTCGAAGAAGGGGGAGATCTGGATCTGAGTGGATGTCCAACATCAAACGCTGAACGGGAAAGAAGCTGCCTTCGATGATAGACGAAGCGACAGACAGTGAGGTGGAGATGTTGGTGAAGGCACCACTCGTGCCCCCAATGGTGTCAATTCCAAGGGACTAACAAGAGGAATTATCCAAGCTCCTAATCAAAAGCGGCTCTCAACACAATTTTTACATTTACTGTCCGCATTCGGGTCCTGACCTTCGGCAAGTATTCCTGGAGAAGTCTCACTCGGAAGGACTGCTGTGAGAGAGGGGCTCTGCTCACCTGGAATACCGAGTCACTCGGCATGTCGTGAAAACGCCACTCCCTCGTTTCAACCAACCCAGAAATGGCCCTTGAACTCGAATTCTGGGTCGCGTGGAAATTCGTTCCACAGATGCTGGCAACGCACTTTCAATCACCCCCGTCCCGCCATTCACGTCTATCCATCCCGAGCGCCTCCCTCCCAGCCGCCTCCCTCTGCCGCCGCGTCTTTTCCTCGCTGATTGTCGCATGCATTGTGTGCAGGTGCGTGTGTCTGCAGGTGCAAGTGGGGAGCGGTAGTGTAGCGGTTAGCGCACTGCGCTATGAACCCGGCGATCCGGGTTTGATTCCCGCTCACGGCCAACATTAGTGACGATTATCTGAACTGGTCCTGGGCCTCCCCTAGGTCGACTCAGCCTCAAATGAGTATCTGTTGCGGTGTGTAAACATCGCCACTGGGGAGACAAAGGCGGTCGGACGTGGTGCTGGCCACTCGCCCCTTCGTATACCGTTCCGGCCTTCAGGTGCTCGCTAACAGCACTTGCCCCTACAGTCCGTTAAGGCTATATGGGGGATCTTTATCTTTGTGTGTCTACAGCAGTGCGCAGTGGTATTGCGCTTATGAACCCTGCGCCTTAAATTCTCGATTCCTGCCTGTGGCCAACACTTATATGAGCCCATCCTGGGTCCCGCCTAGGTCGTCTCGGTCTCAAATGAGTACGTAGTACGGTGTACAAACATCGCGTTCCGCCTGTTGTAGTGCCACTCGCTCCCAGCACTTGCACAGGCGCGCGTGTGTAGGAAATGTCCACAGGGCCCACCCCAATGTATTATTGGCCAAGTCATGACCGACGACACCATCAAGGACCGAATGCTTTGGCTTTTGGTGTCACTGGCCCGTAGTTTACGATCTTTAAGGATCCTTCATTAACGACGTCGTTAAACACACAGTATCACTGGTATTGGCCAAATGCTGAAATAGTATCTGCCAATTGCTCTTGAAACCCGGTGTGGCTTTCCTGGGGAGGCAAGCCCAGCAATGCTCACACATTCACGAGGGTGGGCAGGAGTCCGAGCCATCCCTGTTCACCTTGGCGTGCGACAGGGATTTCCTCTGACCCCTACACCATTTAATATCTTCTTTGGCCACGTAATTTGAGGAACTTTCCATTGCTTCAAGTTTCAAGTTCATTTATTAGGTATAGCCCTGTGAGCCATTCGGCTCTTGAATCGGGTGCAACCGCAACAAACAAAAAACAAAAACAAGAAAACATCTTAAAGTGACTATGTGCAAACTGAAAATCCAGGGGAAAAAACTGCAAAAATTCCAGAAAAAAGGCACCGTACACCAACGCTGTGTGCAAAAATCCCAGTGGGATGCAAGTCAAACAACAACAACTACAAGACAACTTAGATTAAGGCCATCAGTCGAACTCCGTACTACATCAAACAAACATGGCCAAACCAAGGAAACTCCTGTCTGTTGTCGATACAATGGGAGGCTGAATCTGGAGCGTGCTACAAAGAGCTATCAGCTCCACCAAAACCAAGCACCTGAGCATTCCACCCCTTCAACTTTCTCTCTCTCTGAGTCGAGAGCGGGAGTGAAGAAGTTGGAGGAGTGCCCATACTTGGGAAGTGTGTCACGACAAGCTCCAGTTTGGCAGCGAATCAGTCTAGCCGAGTTATCTTTTCATCATCAACTAAGTGAGTAACGTTGTGTAGAAGCTGACTAGCTTGTCGCTCCACACGAAGCTCCGGGTCTTATCAGATACAACAACTGCTCTGTGTTTGCGGCACGTGGGGTCCTTAACAGGAACGCTCGCGCCGGCTTGAGACAATTAGGTTGGCCTGCCTACGATCCTTCCTGGGTTTAACCAGACTGGATTGTGTGGGCAGCTCACGGATCCTTAAAAGATATGGGGCACAGTTTTTTTTTTATCTATCGGTGAGCTCTTCCGGCAGGCGAGCTCCTGAACACACTGCTGCTACCATCACATGCAGGAATGAACGGGACGGTACAACCATTCAATATGTCCAGAATGTCAGCATCGATTTTGTAAATATTAAAATATCTCGAAATTATATGAGCTACAGATTTCACAGGTTTTGAAAGATCCCCTTTATTTTTTACACAAAAGGGTCTCACAAAGGTCCCAGATGGGTTAAACACATCCCACAGTCGCGTTTTCAAATCCGATAGTCCCCAACATCTGGAAATGACTCCATCCATATTCTAAAACCATAACCAAAAGATCGCAATGTACACACACACACACGGATGTTAAACCGGACATAAACCCCTTGCACAGATTTGGGACCCCCCGCCGAAGAATTGTGCAGCGGATCCAGAAACATCCCCGGAATTGCGGTGTGCAAAGAACACATCACGGGGCGCAAACTTCAGCCGCCACACCTCGTCCATTCGTAACTTTTTTAAACGATTAATCGCATTTTAATTAACGAGCTTAGAGTTTGTTTAAGTTCCATCAAATGTTAGCATCGTAAGGGTTTTGCCCTGGGGAGGGAGTGAGGCGGAGGGGGGCGGGCAGCACCACGTGACTCCAGCGAGCCCCCAAGATGCATCCCAAGCGCTGTGGCGCCACCACGTGGCGGCGATCTGCAGTGATCCAGGGGAGGACCGACTCCCGGCCATAGGGATGATCAATGATGAATGATTTTGATAATGATGATATTTGATCATTTCTGTCATTGATGACCAAATAATGTGGATATATTATTTTTAAATCACATTTTATTAGCAGAGGCCCACAACTCAAAACGACCAGCAACAAACAGCACCATTTAAGTTGTAATGAACAACAGTTATTTATTTGACACCTTTCTTGAAACGAGCAAGAGACGACGATGATGGGAGGAGGGGGATCCAAAGCGAAGCCGTGCAAGGGGGAGAGGCGGAAAGGGAACAGAGTTGTGGGCAGCAGTGCGGTGAGTGTGTGGGGGTGTTAGTGAGTGGATGAATTGAACCTCATGGCGGTACCCCGGGGTTAGTCTGTTGATGGTCGGCGATGCGGCAATCGACTCATCTCGACGAGCTGTACACGATGCCCCACCACTACGGTGCGTGCCGCGAGCGTTCAGGGTTTCGGCGCAATCGTCCTCGCTGCGTTTCGACATCGCGGATTGATTGGTACCCCAGTCGCGGAGTTAAGTACACCCCTAGAAAAAATTCGTGTCCCAGAAATAAAATATTTCATTGCCTCGGGCATTTTGTATTATTTGGTTACTACGGGGTACCGCCATATAAAGGATCATTTGGTGGATGAGTGGATGAGTGGGTGTGAGAGTGCCTTGTTGTTGTTGTTGACCTGAAGTGCGGTGGTTGAACACAGATTGTCTGGTGGACCGAGTCCTAACTACGGGGGAGGAATCCATGAGTGAAGTTCACGTGAAGAGTGACCGTGGTCGTAGCGATACAAGGGTGATGAGTAGGGTGACGTCAAACACCATCACTGCTGATCGACGTTGATTGATGTCACTCACCCGTCATCCTCACCCCCTTTCACCCCAGCACACTCATCCCCATCACACTGAC
The DNA here is from genome assembly GCF_015708825.2 of Lethenteron reissneri. Lineage (NCBI taxonomy): Eukaryota > Metazoa > Chordata > Hyperoartia > Petromyzontiformes > Petromyzontidae > Lethenteron > Lethenteron reissneri. The sequence continues at coordinate 5,604,178 of NC_083810.1, forward strand.
CCCTCTCACTCACCCCCCTCACCCCCCTCACTGACCCCCGTCTCACGCCTTTCACTGCACCATGCGAACACACCTGAAGCCGCTCTCGCTGCCTCAGTAATCGGGGTCAGGCGAGGCGAGGTCGCCCCCTAGCTCGACTCCCCGGGAGAGGCCCCTGTAAAGCCGACTCTTCTGTAATAAAGATATTTTTTTATTATTACACGCTTTCTTTTAACTCACTTTGTTGCAGTAGGTTTTTACCATTTAAACTAGTACAAAACTGACACCTTTATACAAGGCATCATGTTTACAATAACCACAACACAAGCAGTCAAAATGCAAACAAAAAGAAACAACTCTGATAATGATATGCATTGTCCTTGAAGTTGATTGGTCCACACCCGAGACAGCTTTCCTTAGAGCCTAGTCTCCATTGGTGTTGGACCAGATGACGCCAAAAGGCGTACAACTCAAAAACAGCGCACTATCAGAGTATTGAGAACTCGGGGTAAGCATTTACACTATGAGACCTCCTTTACCAGTGGCAAAAAATAGAAGTAGGTTTTTACCCTTTAAACTGTATAAAGGTGTCAGTTTTGTACCAGTTTAAAGGGTAAAAATCTACTACTATATTTTGCCACTGGTAAAGGAGGTCTCATAGTGTAAATCACTTTGTTGTTGTCGTTTTTGCATCCTCAAATCTTGTAACTCAATTTTAACCCACTTCCCAATGTGGTATCGACTGCAAACTTGGTATACTTATGTCATACTGATGATAATACTATATTCTATCATAAAAAACAAAACAATTATTTTTAAACATTCTTTTTTGTATGTTATGTTTCGGCTTGGGTCTAATTGTCCACGCTCAACTGACGTTGGCTGTAATTGGCCACGGTCCCTTACGTTACGGCAACCTTCGGGGCCACTTCCTGGAGTCGTGGAGTTCTGCCATTACTAGTACATTTCATAAAAGCGTGTTTTTAAAAAAGGTTTAATTTTTTAATATCGCGTAAATATAAATGTGTAGTTTACCCACCACCACCCGACACAGCCAATTAATAAGGTTTGTCGCGTAAACAACACGTGCCAATTAGTAAACTACTTCAGCACACGGGTGCGCTCGAGAGTAAACCCACTGCATTTACAACTTGAGTAGTACGACGTTTCGCTGGTCAGTACAACAACAACAACCACCACCACCAGCTTCATCAGGCGATTTGCCAGAATGGTGACTCTTGCGTCACCACGGGGAACCCCCCCCATAGCCCCTCCCCCTCGTAGCCCCTCCCCCCTTAGCCCCCCATAGCCCCTCCCCTTAGCCCCCCCCTTACCCCCCCCATAGCCCCCTCATAGCCCCTTTATTAGCCCCTCGTATACCCCCTCCCTCTCTTAGCCCCCCCATAGCCCCTCCCACAATAGCCCCTCCCCCATAGCCCCTCTATTAGCCCCCCATAGCCCCTCCCCCCTTAGCCCCCCATAGCCCCTCATTGCCCCTTTATTAGCCCCCCCCTATACCCCCTCCGTCTTTTAGCCTCCCCATAGCCCCCCCCCTTAGTCCCCCATAGCCCCTCTATTAGCCCCCCATACCCCCTCCCCATCTAAGCCCCCTCATAGCCCCTCCCCCTAATTCGCTTCCCCTGTAGCCCCTCCTCCTCCCCCCCTTTAAACTCCTCCCAGCCCCTCCCTCCCCCCACGTCCACTCCGAGTGGCTGAGATCTCGCGGGGGGTGGGGAGGGGGGGGCCCTCACACTCGCCGGCTCTCGCGAGATCGCGGCCGCCATGTTGTCGCTGGAGCCATGCGACCTGAGAGGCCCTGAGCCCCTTGCCGCGTGAAGCTGACACCGCTCCTCATTCCTCCTCCTCCTCATCCTCCTGCCTCCCTCCTCCTCACTCGTCCAGCAGTGGATACAGCAGCCGACACACCTCGCAGCGGCTGCTCGTCCGGCGACACCGGCGCAAGAAGCCGATAGCGGGGACCCAGCCTCAGACGCAGGCGCATCCTGCTACTACAGTGCAGTACAGTAGCTCAAATCGAGAGCCACTCACCCCCGGGGGACGTCCACCTCGAGTCTACAGGGACGCCAGCCAGTCGTCCGCCAGCCCTCCCGCCGTAGCTGCCCGCCTTCTCGTCCGCTCCTCCAGCCCCCGCTCCAGCCCCCGTGCCCCGCGGCGCGGGACGCGGAGCCCTGCGTGCAGGATGCTCATAGAGAACCTGGAGTCGCTCAAGGCCTGGCTCACCAAGACACTCGACCCCATGTGAGGCCCCCCACACACACACACGCACCGCCACACTAGTAGCGACCCCCGGGAGGGTGGAGGCAGTGGGCATCTTGGTGGTGGCGAGACGGGCCCTGCAGGGGTCTCGTGAGGCCTGTGTGGGCCTAGAGGGGGCCTTGGGGAGGTCTGTAGATGGCCAGAGGGTCTGTCGAGGCCTGTGTAGGCCTCTAAGATGAAGGCAGCAAAGCCCACCAGGGGTCTGTTTCGTGGCTTTTGAGAGGTAAACAGGCCCGTGGGTGGTGGCACTGGTGTCTCGCAGAAACAAAAACAATTACCCTCGTTAGATTACACACTCGGGCCTCGTTTTACGTGTGGAGTTGTTTGTATTTTCTGGTCTGCGTGTGGTTTTTTTTCTTCGGGTTTTCCGGTTTCTTTCAATAAAAAAAAAATACAGAGTGCGTGGTTTTGGCCCAAAGTATCTCCAGTGCAGAAAAATCACCCGAAAATTCGTCAATTGGGATTGTACACACACAGCAGCGACATCGCCCGGCCCATACTGCAAAAAAAAACTTGCCAGGACCCTTCTGGAGAAGATTCGCGAGATTCGGTGAGGCTTTTTTGCCTAAACGTAATAACAGATGCGCTTAGTGGGGCCTGCAAGCGTCACTTGGGGCCCGGAGAGATCCTTTCGAGCCGTGGACAGTCATATTCTTGGTTCTTTCGGTAAAGTCACGTAGAAGGGAAACAATAAAATAATAAAAATAATATTTTATTATTTCCCTTCTGCGTGACTTTACCGAAAGAACCAAGAATACGAATCTTTGCAGTCACGAAAGCTTTAAATAGAAATGTAACCGTGGACAGTCGTGTAGATGTGCAGGGATGCATCCTCGCGGGATGAGGTGTGGGGCCGACGCACGAGAATGGTGACGGAAAGACAGCCCCGAGTGGAGAAGATGCCCAAGAGAACGACCACCGCGGAGCAGACGGAGGACTTAGACCCGCCGTGATGGTGTCAGCAGTGAGACGTTAATGGTAGCAGCACCGGACAGTGAGGGATGGCGATGGTTTGGGGAGGCATTCATCCAGCAGTGGGATAGAGAATGGCTGACGGTGATTGGCGATGTAGTGGGTGCGAGTTCTCCTCAGGCGATCGGAAGATTCTCAGACGAGTGGGGAGGCCTAGAGGCGTGCAGTGAGCACCCAGAGGGGTGAAACGGGATTTATAGGGGATTGATGTCCCCCAGAGAAGTCCTTTGGTCCCCGTCCCTACTAAGTGCCCCCTCCCCGCATTGGTGTCCCTCCTGCAGTTGCGATGCGGACCCGTCGGCCCTGGCGAAGTACGTGATTGCGCTGGTGAAGAAGGACAAACCCGACAAGGAGCTCAAGGCGCTGTGCGTGGATCAGCTCGATGTCTTCCTGCAGAAAGGTAGGGGGGGGAGGTGACGTGAAGGGCGAGATAGGCAAGGACCTAGACTTGGAGACACCAAACAAACTTGCTAGAGGGATGGTGGTTGGTGGGACGGGTAACCGTGGGAACAGGTGGGAGACCAGTCTTATTTGACGGATGAATGATTTGTTGGAGCTGACGGGTGAATGGATGGACTGGGATATGTGAGGGATCTTCCTGGAAAATAATTGAGACACTAGTCTCAAAGAGAAGTGAGGAAGTGGTATGCGGGGCAGGTGAGAGACCGGTCTAGTTTGCAGCTGAATGTTTGAGGGGCGGTGAATGCGGCCAGTCTTAGTGACAGGTGATGGGACAGTTCAGATGACAGGTCCATGACAGGACTGTTGAATGGAAAGTGGCTCACTTGCTGGATATTTGAGGGACTAGTCTGGGTGACGGTTGATTTTCTTGGTCTTTGGTACAGCTGATTTACCAGTCCATGGACAGTGAAGGAACTGGTCTGTAGGAAATGCAAAGGGCTGGTTTTGGGGCTATGTACGGAACTGGCATGTGTTTGAGTAAAGCATGAACATGCATTACATGAAATCTTCCTGTACTTTATAGCCATCATATATCCTGTAAATACGATTTGGAGTAATGGTGTGAAACTAGCAAATTAAAGAGTAAAAACGGTTTTGAGGAAACCCAATTAAAATGTGTACTGTCCATACCAATTATGTACGGGTGGCTACCCTATGTGTACGGAGCAGTTGGCTGGCAGGACTGTGGGACCGGTGAAGGGGTTCCTTTGGGAATAGTGTGAAGGACTCCAGTTGACAGGTGATTTAGTTGGCTAGTCAGGGGAACAGCTGAGGGACTGGTGTTAGGGGGACAGCTGAGGGATGGGTTCAGGGGACAGGTGAGGGACCAGTCCAGTTGACAGGTAAATGACAGGTCCAGTGGGCAAGTGAGTGAATTGTATGTGAGACAGGCAAGTGAATGGTTAAGGAGATGGGTGAGTTAATGGGTTTTGTAGAAAATTTAGTGAATGGTGAGGGAGACAGGTGAGTAAATGGTGTGGATGATAGGTGAGTTAATTTAGAGGGAGAAAGCTGAGTGAATGGTATGCAAGACAGGTGAGTGAGTGGTGTGGATGATAAGAGTGAATGCGGTGGGAGAAAGGTGAGTGAATGGTATGGATGATAAGAGTGAATGGGGTGGGAGAAATGTGATTGATTGATGTAGGAGACTGTTGACAGGTAGTTCATGGGCAGGTCGAGAGGACAGGAGATGCATTAGTCTCTGGAACATTCGCCAGACTGGTGGTGGGGGGGCCAGGTGAGGCTACAGGGGCAGGGACTGCGCTCCTGTCAGTTGTGATTCCTCCGCACGCCAGCGAATAAGTGTCGCAGCTTCACTGTACAACTTTCCTTGCAGCAGCAGCGTTGGTGGTGCAGAGCAGTAGCTTGTGTATTTGGGACCTGACAGAGCTGAGACCCCGGGTTCGAGGCCAGGCAGCTGCCTTAATTCGGATTGACCAGTGTAAATACGTGCAGTAAGTTAGTGCATCAGCCCAGTCACCAATGGCTGCACAAACGCAAAACCATCAAATTACATTTGTTTTTGCAGTTAATTTGGATAAATTCCATCCTTGATATTAAAAAAATATTGGTTTAACTGTAATGTAATGAACATTACTCTCATATGGCATTGCGGGTACTGCTTTTAGTGTGTGGTCCAGGTCACTTTAAAGGGTTTCAGAAAGTTTCGTGATGTCCATCTCCATGGACTATTCTCAAGGGCAAAGGGTCGCACTGCTCTGTGAGAGTCGCGAATGGATTATTTGTCTCTTGCTGTGACATTGATAGCACGGTCGGGTTCAAAATGGAGAAACATTTTAGGCAAATTTTTAAAATATAATTTTGTTAGTTGTGGGATTTAAATTGGAGTTCCCCTAGAGGAAATCCCACGTGTATAAAGTGGCGAACACTCAGAGGTCTGCACAGATGAGTTTGTAAAGGAGTCTGCTTGCTATACCACCACCGTGCAGCCCTGTGGGATTGGCATTTTCACAAATCTCTACACGATCCGCCAACCTTTCTTAATCGCGTGCCGCAGATACGGCCGGCTTCGTCGACAAGCTCTTCGAGGTCCTCAACAACAAGTCGTACCTCCCCACACACGCACCGGCCTCTATAACGCCCACGGCTGGAGGGCCTGCCGAGGCCCCCAAGGGCGAGCCGGCCAAGCCCGAGTCCGGCTGGCAGGAGCGCCCCGAGCGTAAGGACGAGGTGAGATTTCCTGGACTGTTGCGTTTCACCTCATTGTGGTGCGGGCCGCGTGTGTGTGCATTATCGTGGTTATCCTGTGGGGGAGGTTCGTGAAGGATGCTACTAGGCAGTTGGAGAGTGGTGGAGTGCACTCGCAACGACAAGCAGAGCAGCCGGGAGGATAAAACGCAGAAGCATGGCATGGTGGAGGGCATGGGTGGTGTATCTTTTCGGTCATCTCAAGAAGTCAACCCATAACACCTGAGTTTGTCCCGGGACCACCTGCCAGCAAGTCTTCCACACTTCATATCATAGCCTTAAAGTGAACCCTGCCTATTCTAGATTTGAAGCTTTCAAGACTGCAAGGATTCATACTCTTAGGTTTTTTCGGTAAAGTCACGTAGGTAAAAAAATTAAATTAAAATTAATAAAAGTAATAATAGAAATAAAATAATAATAAAAATCATGACGTTTCGGAGGCAGCACAAGTCTCCGTCATCAGGTGGGACCGTCACAGCTACAGCTAGATTTGCTGTATCAAGTGTTGATGCAGCAAATCTAGCTGTGACGGTCCCATCTGATTTCGGAGACTTGTGTTGCCTCCGAAACGTCGTGATTTTATTATTATTTTATTTCTATTATTACTTTTATTAATTTTAATTATATTTTTTACCTACGTGACTTTACCGAAAAAACCTAAGAGTATGCACCCTGCCTGGCACACGTGTTGTGGTGATGTCACCTACACTCAGTGGTGAATGGCGGCCGTTGTTGTGCGTGACCCCGTGTTGCACGTGCGTGTGATTAGCACGCGCCACCTCCTTCTGCTGAGGAGGATCGCGACAGCCGCAAGCCGGGGCGGAGGAAAAGTCACAGCCCCAAGCAGCTGAGCGCTGGGTCTAGGGATAACAGGCAAGTGGCAGGATGCATGCTACAGCACGCACACGACAACACGCGCACGACAACACACACGACAACACGCACGACAACACGCACGACAACACACACGACAACACGCACGACAACACGCGCAACACACGGGTGGTGACGTGACCCAGCGGTTAAGAACGTTTGCTGCTGCTTGTAAAGGTTCATGGTTCGATTGCAATGGCCTCCCTGATTAATACTGGGGGTGTATTAATCATATTAATCATATGCGCTCTCCGCTTCACAGTGGACATTAGTACTATGAGCCAAGAATGTCTGTTTGTGTGTAATGCGCGTGAAGTCACTCCACATGCCGCACCCCCCCCCCCTCAGTAATATTCATGAGCGGGTGGATGTTGTTAACACTCACGCAGAAGAAAGTCGAGCGGAATTTTTTTTCTCCGCAAATTCACTTCAAGTTTGACGTTTCTTTATTGAAAGTGAATCTAATAAATAATTATACGCAGCAACACAGTGGATTTGGTGTATATGTATTTCTTCAGCACTCGAGACAAAAGGTAAGTCTAATTTATGCTTCTACATCATGGTAAAATAGACATTTCTAGGTGATTTCCCAAATATTATATCGATTTCAAATTTATTTCAACCCCAGCTATCGAAGGCAGAAGAGAATAAAGTATCAGAGCAGTGAATTTGAACAGTTATATACAGTGCTACAGTAACATGAAGTGAGGTGTTTTATGACGTATAGTTTTGTGCAAGAATCACTGCCATTAATACAGTGCTACAGTGACATGAAGTGAAGTGTTTGATCACATACTTTTGTGCAAGATTCACTTGCATTTCCGACCATCACCACCTAGCCAGTGAACTGGAGCACGTACACCAAGCCCTCAAGATGAATGGATATTCGGATTGCACAATCCGTAAAGCTGTCACCCCAACCGTTGGGAGAGAACCACCTGAGGACCCAATCAAAACCATCACCTTGCCATACACAGCAGGGGTCACCAAAAATATTTCCAAAATCATGAGCAAACACAAGATCCAGGTTCGATTCAACGTCCCATCTGTGAAGGATGTGATCCCTGACATGCAATACCCCGGTGTCTACAAACTAAGCTGTGCCTGCGGCAGTAGTTGCATTGGAGAAACCAAGCGACATGTCTCAGGCCGTGTTCGTGAACACAAAGCGGATCTGAAACGGTAGGACTAATACTTCTGCCGTGGCTGGTCATTGTTTTAATGCTGTGGGCACACATTAAATTTATTTCTCCAAGACGAAGGTACTATGCAAACCAACTGGCAATCGACAAAGATTTGTTCATGAAGCCATCCAGATATATAAACACAGACACAATTTCAACCGAGATGATGGGTACAAACCGAGCAATCATTGGAAGGATGTTATTAACCAGGCAAAGGCATAACTGGCTGTGATGCTTCCATCCTACCTGCCGATGTTAACAGTTATTTCTGACTCTCTGAGTTACATTACCTTGTTAAATGTAATTACACTAACAGGCTAAATGTCTCACTAACATAGCCGCTGCTTCCCTTTTCCTCGATGTAGCGGTGGCTTTCGTTGTTTAATCGGCTGAATGTGTCTCATTAACATAGCCACTACTGCGGGAACCATCTCACATTGACATGCTAATCTTTAATCTCTAGAAATACAATGGCTTCTTCAGCACCGTCGTCGTGGGGTTACATTAACAGATTGACACGCTAATCTCCTGCAATACAATGGCCGAGGTATACATTATTACAGTAGAACCTCTGGTCACGACCATAATTCGTTCCATGACTTTGGTCGCAACCCGATTTGGTCGTGACTCGAACCTAATTTCCTTATTGGATTGTATGTAAATATGATTAATCCGTTCCAGACTCCTACGAAGTGTATATAAATATTGTTTTTTAAAGATTTTTAAGCACAAAAATAGTTAATTAGGCCATAGAATTCAGAGTGTAATAGTAAACTAAATGTAAAAACATTGAATAACACTGAGAAAACCTTGAACAGAGAAAACTAACATTGCCGCGTCAAGGTTTAGAATCGTTCAACAAGATGATTGTTTCGTCTGCTACATCAGTCGGTCGATTCTGAGAGAGAATATTTGTACGAGCAATTCATGTTTCTATTGAAAGTAAGTTAACAGTAATATTGTTATATACAGTATTGTTTTTGGAAGCATTCACCATAATATCGTATGAACGTTTACTTCACCGCATCATCGTATGAATGATGCGAGAAGAGATTAACGGGTTCTTATGTTAGCGATTTACGTACTGTACTCAGCGCTTTCGCTCTCTAAATTACGGCTTGAATGAGGGGGGAGGGGTATGACTACACTCACAAAATTAATATGAGCGCACGTCTGACCGAGACCATTACTAAGCGAGACTGAGTGAGCAAGCGGCCACACATGGGTCACTGTTGTTTGTAAACAAACAACAGGAAATTTGGCGCTTACAAAAAAAATGGCGTGGAAGGGGAAATCGGCCGCAGCCGTGTTTGATTGCCACCCGAGTTTGTGTTCGTGACCAGGTTCAAAATTTTTGTGAATTTTTTGGTCGGAACCCGATTTGGTCGTGGTCAGAAGCGTTCGTGACCAGAGGTTCTACTGTACTTGTAAATTTCATTACTAGCCCTGCCCACTTAACCCTTGGGTTGTACCCATTTCAAAGTGATATAACCTCTTGCTGCAGTAGTTCTCTCGCTATATTTCTCCTGCCTCAGCAGTCCGCCTGCTGTATTTTTTCACCTGAAGACGATTGCTCGTGTTGCGATCGAAACGTCGTGATTTTTATTATTTTTCTATCTACTTGACTTTACTGAAAGACCAAAATAATATGAATTCCAGCAGTCACAAAAGCTTTAAATCAAAATTACAGCTTCCGTCCTAGGACGAGCAAAGAAGCTAGTTAAATATATTTTGACAACATTCGGAAGAATATTCTATCATGTGCCGGCCTCGTGGTCCAAATTTTCTTAATTTGAAAACTAACACGACAAATTGTATGTAGCGACCATCACCCCAAACTGTGAAAACTCATCATGACCCTCCTGAAAAAGAGTCGTTAGACTTACTGGGGCTTTCCTGGATAAGCCAGCTTATTAATATACCTGCTATACAGAATGTACATGCTGTCTCCAGCGCACACACATTGCCTATAACGTACACTTGTTTACAGTATATAGCGTACATGCTGTATATGACATGTAAGCTTTATACAATTAACTCACTGTACAACCCACACATTTTTAACACCAAAGCTTCCCCCATATAGCCGTAACAGACTTTTGGGGTAAGTGCGGTGAGCGAGCACCTATTAAGGCCGGCACGGCACGAGGGGATGGGTGGCCAGCACCACGCCTAGCTGCCTTTTGTCTCCCTAGTGGCGATGTATACACACCGCACTAGGTACTCATTTGTCGACCTAGAGGAGGCCCAGGACCAGTTCAGATAATCGCCATGAGCAGGAACTCGAACTCGGGTCACCAGGTTTGTCGCGCAGCGCACTAACCACTGTGGCGCGCTCCCAAATATTTAATATCACACACACAGGCTAACGGCGCACGCACCCTTCCTAGTCCACGCGACGACATTGTAAGCGACGGAGAAAGGCTCGGCGAGTTGGCAGCGACCGGCGCTCACGGCGCCGTTTTTTTTTTGCCATCGCAGGAACCGTGATGACAAGCGGAGGGACGAGCGGCCCCGCCGACGCGAGTACGAGCGCTTCTCGTCCCGCGACGGACGCGACGGGCGCGACGGGAGGGAGGCGCGCGACGGGCGGGACGCGCGGGACGGGAGAGGGGCCGACGTGCGCGAGGGCAGGGACGGGCGAGGCGGGCGCGACTCGTACCGCGATCGCTACGAGCGCGAGCGCAGGAGGGGACACAGCCGCAGCCGAAGCCGCAGCTGGGAGCGGTCGCGCGACGCTCACCCCCCGCGCAGTCATAGCAAGGGTGAGCTCTCCCGTCTCCGCGTCACTCCGTCTGTCGTCCCCGTGTCACTCTGTCTCTCGTCCCCTTGTCTCTTGTCCCTGTGTCTCTTGTCCCCGTGTCTTCCATTGCCATGTCTCCTGTCCCCCGTGTGCCTACCTCCGCATTTCCCTCCCCGTGTCTCCAGTCTCGGTCTCTCACCCACCCCTGTGTTGTACCTCTTGCCTCCCATTTCCTCATCTTATTGTCCCCATGTCACCCCCGTGAACCCTAAGAATGCTGGTAATCTGTGTTAGACGATGAGGTCGTGATGGTTTTCTTATTTTATTTTTGTTGCTCTATACTCCCTGTACTGTTCCCGTTCTTGTGTAATGTGCACTGATGCCTACTTTATTGAAGGAGATATATTGGCACATAAAATAAGGATTGATTATTATTAAGGTTCCCATTATCACAGTTACACCTCCCATAGTTAAGTGTAAACTCGCGCCTTGTGTTACATAATGTTCACTCATCATGGAACATAATCTTCTAAAGCAATGATCATAGAATGCATTTTAACACGTCGGGATCATATAATGCGTTACACACTTTGATTTTCTATTTTTGACCTGAGACTTTTCTCAGTGCAAATGATAATACCTCCTTGATTTATGCCTCTCCTTTAAATGATACGTCAGTTTATGAAGCAGCTACTGAGGGGCGAGGGGGTATTTGTTGTCGTGATCACAACGTAAAGAGAAACATTCTGGGGACTTTCCTACCTTTGAGTCTTTCTCATTCATACTCACGAGCCAACTACCTGCCCTCACTGTAATCCTCTATCGCCCACCTAAGCCTCGTCTGTCTGTTCAGAATTTGCCAAATACCCGTGTTATTTTATCACCTAATTATGATAAGATGCTTCGAATTAATATCTGCTTAATGCACGTTATGATAATGACGTGGATTCGAAGGCTCGTGACTTTTTCGAGCTCTTATATTCTGATTTATTCGGCACGTTTCAGGGCCCACCCATAATCATGAGCACGCTTTTGGTCAAGTCATCTCTGGAAGTCGAGTTCATATCTCGTTCATAATGGATCCGAATATCTCTATTGTATGTTACTTGAAGCTTTACAACCTGTGACTAATACGAGTAGGGCACTCTTTTAAAAGTTGTGCAATTCATCCTGCAACTATGAAGAGCTTCTCTGAAATAATACGCTGAGCTCCATCCACTCTTTTTGCATTACTTGTGATGAGTTGACAGATATTAGCGTCTTTGTATGACTAACTCCTGGTACTGTCACCCCAGTTAAGATGAGAATTAGCTACACATGAGTGCATTGCTCCTTGGATTAACAGTTCCTTCTGGCAAATTAAAAGAGACTTTAGTAAGATGGAGCCTTAATGGAGCGCTACAGAATTACATATCGCGTATGATATAAAAAAAACACTTACGGGGGAACAATGAGGCTATAAGATCGGCAAGAAGTGCTTCTCTAATCTCATGGAGTTAAATAAAAATGACTGCAGGGTGTTTTTTTTTAACTATAGATTAATTGGGTAATCCTTAATCTTCACCGGTTATTAACCTTACAGCGGCATCTTCGACGTGTGAAGTATTTCTCAATTCCTCTCAAAACAAAATGAAGACTTGTTTAACAATTCCCCAGCCTGTGGCTCAGACCTGAGTTATTCCATCCAGACTGGGAACAGTGATTGAAGTAGTATTTAAGCAACTTAATTGATTCCTGAAAACGAATAATATTGACAATGTTTTTTTTTTTCAATCGCAGCACAAAAACTGCCATGGTTGAAGAGCGACCAAGGATTTATTGATCAGCGCACTTGCAATGCTCCATTCATTTTGGTTCTACTGGACCTTCATGCAGTTTTTCATAAGTGGATCGCTCCGTTTTAATTGACCGTATTAAGGGATGGGTGGGCCTGCTGGGCAAGTCATTAAAGTGGCGCATATCTTGCCTTTAAAACAGGCAGTAATTTGACTGTGGTGAGAGAGAAGCGCCGTGTCTCCTGTCTCCGTGTCCCATGAGAGGGAGAGCGAGCGTGGTGAGAGAGCAGCGTGGTGAGAGAGCAGCGCCGTGTCTCCCCAGACCGCGAGCGTGACAAAAAGTTTGAAGGGGAGCGAGGCGACGTACCGGCGGAGGGGTACGTGCCCAGCACCGTCGTCCCCGGGGGGCCCGCTCCTTCCACGCAGTTCCCCCCGGCGGCCCCCGTGCCGGGTCTCCCTGCGACCATCGCCACGGAGACGCGCCCTGGTTACCGTGGCAACAACCACATCACCGGGCCCCCACCAACCTTTGGTAAAGGACCGCCCGGACCTCCCGTGGTGCCGAACAAGGCGCGCTGCCGGGACTACGACGGTGAGGGCCTCGACGGTGCAGCTGTAGCAGCAGCAGTGGTAGTAGCAGCAGTAGCTGCAGCAATAGCAGCATTAGCACCAGCAGTAGCAGCAGCTACAGAAGTAGTAGCAGCAGTAATAATAACAGCAGTAGTAGCATCAGCAGTAGTAGCACCAGCAGTAGCAGCAGTAATAATAACAGCAGTAGTAGCATCAGCATTAGTAGCACCAGCAGTAGTAAGAGCATTAGTCGTAGCAGCTACAGAAGTAGTAGCAGCAGTAATAATAACAGCAGTAGTAGCATCAGCAGTAGTAGCATCAGCAGTAAGTAGCATCAGCAGTAGTAGCATCAGCATTAGTAGCATCCGCATTAGTAGCCGGATGGAGATGACTATCCACGTCTGTAGTCCAGCAGTGGACTCGAGGGTTAGTGGCTCATCGCACAAATGTTGTGAAACTCCCTTGCCGTGGGCGTCGAGCAGGGGACATAGCTCGCCAGGAGAAGACGGTACAGCAAAAATGTAAAGTCTACCTGTTCTGTCTGTATGGGGTAGTGTTTCCCCCTCACACGTGAGGCACAAACAGTCGTAACAGTAGCAATAGTCACAGCAGCAGTTGTAGCCGCAGCAGTAGTCCTATTCGGAGTTGCAGAAGCAGCGTCAGCTGTACCAATAGCGTGAGTAGCAGCGTGTATCGCTTGGTTTGTCTTGTTTTTGTGTGCTTGTGTTGGTGTTGTTGTTCATGTATAACAAAGTGTGTGTGTATACGGGTGCGTGTGTTGTTGTGTAGGTGTGTTAATGGTGTGTGTGTGTATCTGTGTGCGCGATGCAGAGAAGGGGTTCTGCATGCGAGGGGACATGTGTCCCTTTGACCACGGCGCCGACCCGCTGGTGGTGGAGGACGTGAATCTGCCGGGGATCATCCCCTTTCCCCCGCCCCCCACGCCCTTGCTGGACCCCCCACCCCAGGGGGGGCCCCCTCCCAACCTGCCCCCACCACCCTCCCTCCTCGGACCCCCACCATCGCTCCTGGGGCCTCCACCTCCTCTTCCTCCACGGCCAGGCTCGATGCCCCCCGTTCTGCCACCCGTGTCTGGTGGGCACGCACGCACGTGCATGCACACACACATCTGCATGCACACACGCATGTGCATGCACACACGCATCTGTATTCACACACGCATGTGCATGCACACACGCATCTGCATGCACACACGCATCTGATTCACGCACGCACGTGCATGCACACACGCATCTGCATGCACACACGCATCTGCATGCACACACGCATCTGCATGCACACACGCATCTGCATGCACACACGCATCTGCATGCACGCATCTGCATGCACACACGCATCTGCATGCACACACGTATCTGCATGCACGCACGCATCTGCATGCACGCACGCATCTGCATGCACGCACGCATCTGCATGCACGCACGCATCTGCATGCACGCACGCATCTGCATGCACGCATCTGCATGCACGCACGCATCTGCATGCACACACGCATCTGCATCCACACACGCATGTGCATGCACACACGCATGTGCATGCACACACGCATCTGCATGCACACACGCATCTGCATGCAGACACGCATCAGCATGCACACACGCATGTTCTATTACTCGCGCGAACGCGTACACTAAAGGCAAAGATTCCTCAACAGTCTTATAGGTTGATAATTGTTTTTTTACCCTTCTATCTGGCAACAAAACTGACACCTTTTTTACAAGGAGTCATGTTTGCATAGACCACAATACCTGCAGCCATAATGCAAACAAAAAACATAACTCTGTATGCATTGTCCTTGAAGTTGATTGGTCCACACCCGAGACAGCTTTCCTTAGAGCCTAGTCTCACATGGAAAGCTGTCTCGGGTGTGGACCAATCAACTTCAAGGACAGTGCATACAGAGTTATGTTTTTTGTTTGCATTATGACTGGAGGTATTGTGGTCTATGCAAACATGACTCCTTGTAAAAAAGGTGTCAGTTTTGTTGCCAGATAGAAGGGTAAAAAACCAATTATCATATTTTTTACTGGCAAATGAGGTTCCAATGGTGTAAAGTCTTATAGGCTGTTGGGGCAAGTGCTGTTAGCAAGGACCTGTGAAAGCCGACACGGCACACGAGGGGGTGGTGTGCCTAGCAACACGCCACGTCGCCTTTGTCTTCCCGGATGGTGATATATATATATATATACATCGCACCGACTAGTCCTGTAAGGCCGAGTTGACCTAAAGAAGGGACGGGACTGGTTCAGATATTTGTCAGTAATGTTGGCCGCGAGCAGGAATTGACCTTGAGTCGCTGGAATCATGGCGTGCTGCGCTAACCACAAGCTTCTGCTCCATACGCACCGTTACCTCAAACACACCTTGTGCGGCGTGACAGCAGTGCATTGTCCCCGAGTGTGTCGCCCCCCCCCCCACCACTAACCTTGCTGTGTGCCCCTTTGCTGTGCCCAGGACCCCCGCCCCTACCGGGGTCCCGCATCGACGGGCCTCCCCCGCCCGTGTCCAAACCGGTGCCCACCATCCCCCCTCCTCCTCCACCCGGCATCCACATCCCACCGCCTCCACTGCTGCCCCAGGCATCTCAGTACAACATGGGTGCGTGCGTAGGGCAGCATGTGGGCAGCGCACACAGAAACATGGGCAGCACGCACAGCACTTACTGCACATACAGCACACACAAAACTTACTGCACATACAGCACACACACGACACTCACTGCACATACAGCACACACACCACTTACAACACACACGGCACACAAAACACTTACTGCGCATACTGCACGCACAGCACTTACTGCACATACAGCACACAAAAACTTACTGCACATACAGCACACACACGACACTCACTGCACATACAGCACACACACCACTTACAACACACACGGCACACAAAACACTTACTGCGCGTACTGCACACACAGCACCCACACGCCCCGTGATAGCATCACGGGGTGTCTTTGCATACCTAGGGTGGTTTGTTTTGCGGTGTATGGTGTGGTCTGACGGTGTATGGTGTGTTGCGACGGTGTGGTGTGTGATGTCGTATGACATGGTGGGGCATGGCGGTTGTTGCATGTGTTGTATAACAGTGTGTGTTGTGGCTTGTGGGGTATCCCATGTGGGTTGTGTGTGTGACGGTGTGGCATGCCAGACCCCTATGAACCGGACGGCTACAACCCCGAGTCTCCGAGCCTCACGGGCCCCGCTCGCTCCTCCTTCCGGCCGTTCCCCCCGAGACACCAGAACCTGCGGCCCAACCTCATAGGCCTCACGTCCGGAGAGCCCCACAGCGGCCCCAGAGGTACCCGCACTCTATTCCCGCTCCGCCATCTGGCACGCTCTATCTGCACCCAGCACACCACACCCAGTATACATCTTGCCATGGTTGTGGCTACTGCCAGCCACGTGCCAGCTACTCCAGTTTACCAGTGACCGAGCAAATATTCGGTGAGAAGTTAGGCCCGACTCCCACGTGCCCTGTTGCTCAGCCAACTCCTTAATCGTGAGCTTCCTGAGCCCTGCTGGCTTCACTCGCCCAGCCCCGTGCGAGTGTGGTGCGTTCGCGGTGCGTGTTTGCCCGCCTGATGTCCTATCCTTGCTGCTGAGCTTCGACCCGATAGCCTCCACCGTACGAGCTGACCCCAGAGCCTTGTGTGGTGTGCGGCGCAGGAGGGCCGCCACCCCCGGGTGTGCGCGACGGGCCGGGCCCTGGCGCTGCGCGCATCGTGGTGGAGCCGGACCCTCGCAAGCGGCCGGGCGGCCTCCTGGACGGGCCGCTCGTCAAGAAGCCCTGGTTCGAAAAGTGAGCAAAATCTTCTTGGTTCTTTCGGTAAAGTCACGTAGAATGGAAATAATAAAATAAAAGTGAGCCAAAGCCCCAGCGGCACCAGGCAGTGGCAGCTGCAGCAGTGGTCCTTGCATGCACCGTACCTGGCATCGGAGTTCCTCTCGCCAGTACTGCTGGACTCTCTGACTCGTGATGCACCGTGACGTCGCCCCGTGTGTCTTGAGTGTGTGTCTACATGGTCGTGTGTGTGATTGTGCATGCATCTGTTGTGTTTGCGTGCATGAGCACATGGGTTGACATGCACCTGCTGCTGCGTGTGTGCGTTCATGCATGTGCCTTTGTGCTTATATTTGTGCACTGGCACTTGTATTTACATGTCTTTGTGTGTGTGTGCATATGTTTACTTGAGTGTACACATCTATTGTGTTTGTGCGTGTGCACGTGCGTCTGTATATGTGTGATGTGTTTGTTTGATTTCTGCTCATGGCCAACACCGGTGACGATTAATATGAACCGGTCCTGGGCCTTCCCCTCGGTTGACTTAGCCTCAAATGAGTTCCTAGTATGGTGTGTAAACATCTGCACTCGGGGAGACAAAGGCGGCCGGGCGTGGTGCCGACCACCCATCGACCTTGTGTGCTATGCCGGCCTTCATAGGTGCTTGCGAACAGCACTTGTCCCAACAGTCTTGTTAAAGCTACATGGGGGGGGGGATCTGTGTGTGCGCAGTAACAGACCGCCGTACAACAGCCAGGGCAAGCCGCCGTTTGCTCGGAAGCAGTACGACAGCACGCGGCTGGAGATCCGCAAGGTGCCCAAGGAGCTCAACAACATCACCAAGCTCAACGACCATTTCTGCAAGTTTGGGACCATCGTCAATATCCAGGTGGGGAGAGGGGGGGGGCTTCGGCCAGCGTGGGGATTGTCGCCAAGGCTTTGCCGACGGTCGTACGATTTCCCCGTGCTTTTGTTTGGCACAGGGAGGAGGGGTTTTTGGAGAGAGGAGGGAGATGGGGACGACGTCTGCCGAACACATTCTCCTGCGCCGGAGTGATAGTGACAATTGAGTACGTTTGGTGTCGGCGACTGTTACGGGGGGAGGCGCTGTTTTGTTTCGTAGACGCACAGCGGTAGGGGTGATGTTGCCGCGTGTAATCCCAATTGAGTAATTTGCAGTGTCATTTAAAAAAATTTGGACGATGACCCCAGCGCACCGTGACCGTCCGGTCGTTTTGAATGATGCCGAGCGGCGAACGCGCTACCACCGGGTTGCGACCGGGCATTGTCGTGGAGTGGCGGTGTGGTGTTGCGGTGCGGTATCGTGGCGGCGCGGCACCGAGCGGCACCGGGCGGCGCCGCTTGCGGCCTGCGCGAGGGTCCTGACACTTTGGCCGTCTCAGGTGGCGTTTGGCGGCGACCCCGAGGGGGCGCTGGTGCAGTTCTCAAACCACGACCAGGCGCGCCGCGCCATCTCCAGCACCGAGGCCGTGCTCAACAACCGCTTCATCCGCGTCTACTGGCACCGCGACGCCAACGGCCAGATGGGCCCCGGCGCCCCGCCACCGCAACTCCCGCCGATGGGCGGCGGAATCCCGACACAGGTGAGCGCGCCCACCAGTCGCGTTCCCCCCGCCGTGCGTTCCTCCCGTCCCTGGGACGTCGCCGCTGACCCGAGCGCGTCTTCCCCCTTGCCCCGCAGGTTCCGATGGGGCAGGCGTGTGGCTTTGTGCCGGGAAAGCCGTCGGTGAAGGAGCGGCTGGGCCCAGTGGCGGGCGGGGAGCCGCCGCCGCCGCAGCCGCAGCCCAGCGAGTCTCCCGACGGCAGCGCGCAGGTACGGCCCGCGCACCGGCGCCCGCGTGCCGATTCCGCGTTAAGTGCAGGCGGCCGCCAGGGTTTGTGAGAAGGTGAGGGCAGCGCTGTGACCCCGTGCGGCCTGCGCTCGCGATGAGGGCTCCAGTCCCTCCACGCCCGTTGAGGTCCTTCGTGGAGTGAGCAGGAGTTAGTGGTGGGGTTTGCGATCCCTCCCCGCACGCTGCCAGAGGGGGGCGCCGGCGTGGCACGGCCACTGCCAGCCGTGTGAACGCTGTGCCTCCGGCGTAGACTTGTGAGCGACTGTGCGTGAGCGACTCGGTAAGTGACGGTATGGGGGTGACCAGGCGACGCTGTGAGTGCAACTCTTGCTGCGTGTGAATGACTGCGAGTGACTGGGCGACTGTGTGGGTGACTCGTTGGGAGGCCGCGAGCCACGTAGTGAATCTGCTCTCCGCTGTGTGTGCGTCTGTCGTGGCCACGCAAGGCTGGAGCTAAGCCTCCCGTGCGGGAGCGGCTGGGATTTCCCCCCGCGCGGAATGAGCCGCCCCTCACAGCCGGGAAGGTAAGGGGTCGGCTCCCTCCTCTTCCTCCTCCAGCTCCATACCGCGATACCCCCCCCCCACCTTCCGCCCCTGCTTCCCTCGACGTGACGCTCCTATAGTTTGAGGTGACGGGGAAGTGGAGGAGGGGTTGGAGTCCGTGTTTGCTGGGAGCACAGTGCTGCTAGTGCTGGTGCTGCTAATGTGATCCGTTGCGGCCTCGGGGCGAGCTTGGACCAGACATTTAACTCGTCACTTCCACTATGAGACCTCCTTTACCAGTGACAAAATATAGTAATAGGTTTTTACCCTTTCAACTGGTACAAAAACTGACACCTTTATACAAGGGATCATATTTGTAATAACCACAACACAAGCAGTCAAAATGCAAACAAAAAGAAACAACTCTGATAATAATATGCACTGTCATTGAAGTTGATTGGTCCATACCCGAGACACCTTTTCTTAGAGCCTAGTCTCCATTGGTGTTGGACCAGATGACGCCAAAAGGCGTACATGATCCCTTGTATAAGGGTGTCAGTTTTTGTACCAGTTGAAAGGGTAAAAACCTATTACTCGTCACTTCTACTTTAGGCGGTGGCACTTGAGTGCTTTCAGTTTCTTTGTATGACCAGTAGCTGTGAATTATTTGATTGCCAGATGAAATTAGTGGGGTTACCAAGAAATCCACTCTCGTTGGTCGTGTAAATAAATCGGTGCTACACGGTTTTGCTACCTTTGGTGGCGCTGATGTGTGCTCTGGCCCATGGCCTGTCATCCAAGAGCACACGTGCGAATGACAGTCGATCGGGCGTGTGACGATTTGTCGACTCGCCGATGAAATTCATTCTGATGCTCGTGACACCCGCGTCAAATTGTGCACGCGCGCATCGATTATTGACTATTCATGAAAATTCAACAAATGATGGCGCCAATCTTCTGCTCGGGGTAACAGAGTCAGCTCACCCATAAGAACAAGACAATAGCACTTGTGCAAACCAGACAAACTCGTGACCCCGAATCGTGAGAATCGGAGCACTCTGGGGCCTGGGTGATATTGACTGCGGAGTGATCCTGGCTTGTGCAGCGTTGACGTGGAGCCTGTGTGATCAGTTGGGGCCCCGTCGCCTTTCGCGGTGCTCGCGCTGGTCGCTATCGGTGGGAGCTGTGCCGTGGACGAATCATAAAACCAGCATCCACAGCTGTCGGCCTTGGGCTCTGCTTTGGTATTGATGAAAGCGCTTTGATTCTTAAACGTGCAGCTGACATGCGTAGGCGAGGGGGAGGCCGCACGCCACGAACCGGGAGGCCACCGATGGTCCGGCCGTGTCTCCGCATGTTTGCGTCGCACGTGCAGCTGGAGGTGAGCGGTCACGGCGGTCGTGACGGTCGCGGCGGTCGTGGCCCTGACGGTCCGTGTGCCCGTCCTCCCCGTCTCCCCCCCGCCCACCCCGTGCAGGTCCTCTCCACCACGGTGGGACTCACCAAGACGGTGTACAACGTGGCCGTCCTGCGCGCCGCCCAGCGCTCCTCCTCCTCGCACTCGGCCCAGAAGGCGCTGGAGAACAAGGAGGCGATGCGCAAGAAGCAGGTGGGCTCACGCCCGTGGTGGTGCCGCCAATACCCGGGGAACCGGCAAGCGCCGTTTATCTGTCGATGCGTTGATGCCGACGTTGGCGGGCGAACGCCTGAAACGCCGGCGGAGCACAATGAAAGTGGGCAACGGTGTTGCTGTGTGGTCCGCGGTTTGGTGAACGCAGTCGCGCTGTTGTGATTCCGAATGGTCCCCCGGCGGCGGCGGAGGGGACGGCCGCATCTGCCGTGCAATGCTCCGGTGCGGTTCGGCACGGAGCCCTCGTTGGGTGGAAACCGCGGAGTGATTGTGCCGTTTGTCGCGTCTCGCAGCAGGAGGCGATAAAGATGCAGCAGGACATGAGGAAGATGAAGCAAGAGATCCTGGAGAAGCAGATCGAGACACAGAAGGTGCGGTGCAGGACTGCTGTCGAACTGTGACGCCGGGGTCAGGATGCTATCCGTTGATCGACCCCCCCCCCCCCCCCCCCATTCAGTTGGGGTCATTGTTCCAAACTCCAAGCCATCATAGTGGTTGGAGGTGTCCGTTAGCGGTGAGTGCCATTTGAACGAGGTCGCAATAAACCCTGGGAAAGACGGCCTGACTCTTGTGTCACTTGGGCACCCTTGCAAATTAGAAGTTTCATCCCGAGAAATTATCCAGGTGATTTATACATTTATTGTTCTCAGCCAGGGTGGGGGGTTTAGTCAAACACTTAGACGACCTGAGCGTTAACCGCGGTTCAGGACCTTGGTTTGATTCCCGACTTGGGTAACCCCTCTGTGTGGAGTTGGTGTGTTCTCTCCCCCTGTTCTGCATGGGTTCCCTCTGGGTTTCTCTGGTTTCCTCCCAAAGCTATAACACACACACACCGTATTGGCCAAACATCCCAATGCTCAAAAACGACCTGAAAATTACTCAACTGGGTTCACACAGCAGCAGCACCATCGCCCCATTCTGAAAATAACTTGTCAATGCCCTCCTGAGCAACAGCCTTGAGACTCGGTGGGGATTTCCTGGGAACATTTTTAACCAGCGTGTTTGTGCTTTCCCGACGCTACGGCCACGCGCGCGCGGATGCGGATGTTGGTGCCGCCGTCGCCGCTCGTGACGCTCGTGTCCATTGGCGGTGTCCCGCAGATGCTGATCTCCAAGCTGGAGAAGAGCAAGGCCTCCAAGGGGGAGGAGGACACCGAGATCATGCGCACGCTCAAGGAACTGTCGCAGAACATCTCGCGCCTGCAGGACGAGCTGAAGACCGCCGCCCCCGCCGGGGCCCCCGCGCCGGTCGCCACGCGCCGCCGCTCCAAGTCCGAGGTGCGGAGAGCGGCGGCGCCGCTGCCCCCCCGGGCTTGCGTGCCGTCGACGCGGTAGCAACGCGTCGTGGGTTCGCGTCCGGGAGGTGTGGCGGAGTCTCGCGGGTGCTGTTGAGAAGAAACGGGAGTTTATTTGGAGAGAGAGAGAGATGGTCAAATGTCTCTGCGATTCCTCGGGTGTCTCTGTGAGGCTGATGGTTCCGTTGTAGTCAACCGATTAGCACGGTTGGCAATGGACAGTGTAAGAAGTTCAACATAGAGTACATACGTGTTAGGGGACTCTCTGGGTCTCTGAGCCTTTGGGCATTTATGCCAGTCTGTATCTCTGTCCAAGTCTATGCAAGGCAAATGCAGAATTAGATCGTCTCAACGTGACCACATCTCGAGATGCTGTGTGGAAGAAGCGGTTTGGCGTAGTTATTTATTGCAGAGGCAGACACACGATCAGTAAAAACAAAGGACTTGAGCCTCGACTTGGCAGGGAGCCTACAGCACGGATGGCTGAGGGGAGGGAAACTGCGCCGCCCTTTGCGCCCGATGTGGCTTGGAGGTCATCGCTGAGTGTTCACATTGACGGTACTTGTCTCTCCGCTGCTGGATGAGGGCCCTCCCCCTGCCTCTTAAGTTCATGGAGCTCTTAGTTTTACGGGTCGGTTAAGGCGGCCGCTCTCTGTGCTGCCAGGCCCAGAAGGAGCTGCTCGACATGGAGCTGGACCTGCACAACAAGATGCAGGCGGGCGAGGACGTGTCCGACCTGCGCAAGAGGCTCTACACGCTGCAGTTTGAGGTGCCGCCCCTCCCCGGCCCAAACCGCCGTCCCCTGACCACCCACCGCCTTCCCATCGCCACCACCGCATTCCCATCGCCACCACCGCCTTCCCATCACCACCACCGCCTTCCCATCGCCACCACCGCCTTCCCATCGCCACCACCGCCTTCCCATCGCCACCACCGCCTTCCCATCGCCACCACCGCCTTCCCATCACCACCACCCCCTTCCCATCGCCACCACCGCCTTCCCATCGCCACCACCGCCTTCCCATCGCCACCCCCCCCCTCCCAGCACCACCACCGCCTTCCCATCGCCACCATCGCCTTCCCATCGCCACCACCGCCTTCCCATCGCCACCACCGCCTTCCCATCGCCACCACCGCCTTCCCATCACCACCACCCCCTTCCCATCGCCACCACCGCCTTCCCATCGCCACCACCGCCTTCCCATCGCCACCACCGCCTTCCCATCACCACCACCCCCTTCCCATCGCCACCACCGCCTTCCCATCGCCACCACCGCCTTCCCATCGCCACCACCGCCTTCCCATCACCACCACCCCCTTCCCATCGCCACCACCGCCTTCCCATCGCCACCACCGCCTTCCCATCGCCACCACCCCCTTCCCATCGCCACCACCGCCTTCCCATCGCCACCATCGCCTTCCCATCGCCACCACCGCCTTCCCATCGCCACCACCGCCTTCCCATCGCCACCACCGCCTTCCCATCACCACCACCCCCTTCCCATCGCCACCACCGCCTTCCCATCGCCACCACCGCCTTCCCATCACCACCACCCCCTTCCCATCGCCACCACCGCCTTCCCATCGCCACCACCGCCTTCCCATCGCCACCACCCCCTTCCCATCACCACCGCTCGTCACGCTGCTGGACGCCGGCTCCATGAGAGTCGCCGTGCCGTTCCTCTCCGTTTACAGCCTTCGCTCGCGTTTTCCTGTGTCGCGACTTTTCCGGTTTGTTTTCCCGCAGTTTGCGTCCAACGCTACGGAGCTTGGCTGTGTGCGTGCGTGCACCTAGCCTGGCACAGGCACCGTAACGTCGGTCATCGCACGTTTCAGCGCCGACGTCTTAAGCGGTGCGCCCCTGTGTTCGCGTGTGCAGGCCGCTCACTTGGGCATCCTGGGAGCCGGAGGCCGCGGCGGGCGGGGGGGTCCAGGCTCCTCCGGGAGGGGGCGGGGGTCGCGGGGTCGGGGCGGCCGGGGTGGTTACCGGGGCTCACGGGGCGGCCGTCACCCGCTGATGTCGCACACGGCGCTGGATTACCGGCCGCGTGCGCTGCAGGTGTGCGGCCTCGCCGCCGAGGACAAGGACGACGTCCTGCTGCACTTCAAGGTGCGTCGCGTGTTTACTCATGGGTGTGTTGTGTACGCGTGCTTGTGCGTACATCTGCGTGTTCACGCACAGCCCCTTTGCTGCTGAATGATGGCTTCACTCCACCCTTCAGGTTGATAAAAAGCGGTGGGGAGCATAGATGTGGGAGTTCAAAGTAGAGTACAACTGGATTTTGCTGCACTGCCCTCTGCCACGCACTGCACAGCCATTTGTCGAGGCTCAAACCTGTTTGGGTCACGAGACCTGATGAGACGAGGTGCATTGCAGGTGTACAGCCTTAAGACTCTCGCAGCAAGTGCTGTTCGCGAGCACCCATGCAGGCTGGCATGGCACACGAGGCGGTGGATGGCCAGCACCACGCCCGACCACCTTTTATGCATCGGCGATTTTAGCACGTGCGTGTGTATATGTGCGTGCGTGTGCAATCTGCGTGCAAGAGCAACAGTGACATGGTGCTTTGGTCGTGTGGGCGTGAGTAGAGTCTAGGGGAGGTGGAGGATTTCCGCAGCGAAGAGGGGTCCTCGTCGGCCGTCGTCACCTTCAAGACGCGACTGGAGGCTGAGCACGTGAGTGTCGCCCTCTCCCCGCGCGAGACTCCAGCGTTGCCTGCAAGGCCCCGGCGCTTCCCCGTGCTGCCGGCGCCGGTCGCTCGCTCGCGCATCCGTTTTCATCGGTAAACGGGAAGGCCGGTGTTGGCCACACGGGGCACGCGTTGTACGAGGCCTGGATCGATTCACTTGGCGATTCCAAGTGTCGCGATTCAGGTGTCACGTTTCAATTTAGCAATCAATTATTTCTCGCCTCGTTTTTTTGTCTCGTTGGTCTTTTAATCTTCATTTGAAGCTTTCGTGACTGCAGGAATCCATACTCTTTGGTTAAGGTAAAGTCGCGTAGCAGTTTAACTGCTGGATTATATTTTTTTCGCCTGAGGATGACCGCTTGTGTTGCGATCGAAACGTCGTGATTTATTTTATACCTACGTGACTTTACCGAAAGAAGCAAAGAGTATCGTTTGTCTTTTGTCTGTCGTTATCCTCGATGCAACATGAGCAAAGCACGTTAGAGAGTCTTACATCGTGGCATTCCAGAAGCGAGTCTGACGTCGCTTGCCCAGTGTCCGAGAGGGCTCTCTCTTGGGTCTCGCACTGATCGTCAAGTCCGCGTTTCCACTCGCGAATTCCCTGCAAGTCGATGACCCCCCGTGTCCTTCTCTCCGTGTCTCCCCGTCCGCGTCTCCCGCTGTGCGCGTGCTGTCTCAGGCCGCGACACAGGGCGCGCGCTTTAAAGGCCGAGACCTCGTGCTCTCCTGGCACAAGCCAAAGATGGCGTCCACGTCGGCGGAACCCGAGGACGAGGACGTGGAGGAGGAGGAGGTACGAGACGGTCGTGGCGGAGCGTGTGGTGGCGCTGCTGCTAGAGGCAGTCGTCACGGAGCGTATGGTGGCGCTGCTGCGATGAGAGGCGGTCGTGGCGGAGCGTGTGGTGGCGCTGCTGCGAGCGACGCGGTTAGGGACGCATCGTGGGCTCTCGTGCCAGGCGCCTGGCTCGGCACAACCATGAGCCTATTGAGTGTGTAACCGTCTGCTTTAGCGTCTGTACGTGCGTGCGTAACTGCGTGTGCACGTATGAGCGTAAACATCTGTGGAATCGTGTATGGTGTGTGTAACCCCGTGTGTGTATCTGCATACGTGTAACCGTATGTGTGACTGTGACTGTGACTGACCGTGTGTGTCACTGTGACCTTGACCTTGCGTGTGACCTTGACCTTGCGTGTGACGGTGCGTGTGACCGTGCGTGTGCGCCAGGAGGGTGAGGCCACCGACGACACGCTGCTGCAGGACGATGACGAGGAGGAGGAAGAGGACGAGTCGCGCTCCTGGAGGCGATAGCGACCTCGTCACGACCTCGTCACGACCTCGTCACCACGGCCCGCCCCCTCTGGCTGGGGACCCCCACCCCGCCGACGGCCGTCTGCCTGCGTTCAATTTGACCCGTGGCTTGGAAGCGATCGGGATTGTCAGGCGGCCGCGTTGTTGTTTTGATATTGCTATATTTACGGTAATTTGGCAGCGAGCAGAGCGGAGGGATGTTCGCTCGGGTTAGATAAGATGTTACGAGCTGTACACAGATCTCTAAAATTGGATTTAAACAACTTGTAATATAACTCTTAGTTTGTAAAAAATATGAATCTTGCGCGCTGTGTTATAGTCACGGTATGCATTTGGACAGGTCATAGTTTTTATGCTTAGTATTTTATGACTAGGACATGGTGGCGTATATTTTTTTGTGTCGTTTTGATTGTCTCAATTGCTTTACACGCGGGACGGATGCGGCGCCACGAGGGGGGGGGGGTGGCGGCAGCGGCAGCTCCAGCAGCGCCGTCACGCGACACGGCCGAAATGCCCGCGCTCACAACCCCCCCCCTGCCCCCCGTGCCCCCGTATCCGGGTGGCTGCCCTCCCCGTGTACTGCGCGCTCGCTGTGGACGGCCGGTGAAGTCGACCGGCTCGAGCCGAAACTTGCGTCGGATTCCACCCCCCCCACCCACCCCCGGCCCACCTTCCCCTTCGCTCGCCGCCCTGCGTCCGCACGGTGGCGGCGGCATCGTTGTGAATTTTTACTCTCGTTGATTTTGTTTTTGGCATTGAAAGGAAATAAAATGTGGAATGGTTTTGGGGGGAAAAAGAAAAAAAAAGAATATCAAGTGAAATCCTAAATGAGCTGGAATTAAAAAAAAAACTAAAATGTAAACACCTTCGATTGGAAGTGAAATTGGACAAAGCAAATGAAACCATTCCGATTGAACTCCCCCAAGTTTTTCCAAAAGAACTTTTACCAAGTGTCAAGGCATTTTTCACATGGGCTCTGTGTACATGTGTATGAGTGTGTGTACAAGTGTGCTACAAACCCGGCGACCAGAGTTCGTTTCCCGCTCAACACCGGTGACGATTATCTGAACCGGTCATTGGCCTCCCCTAGGTTGACTCTGCCTAAAATGAGTACCTGGTGCGGTGTGTAAACATTGCCATTGGGGAGACAAAAGGCTGGCCACCCACCACCTCGTGTGCCATGCCGGCCTTTAAGGTGCTCGCTAAAAGCACTTTCTTCAGTCTGTAATGGCGAGACGGGATATTTGTGCTAAGACAAAGTGGGTGGGTGTTGGTGTCGTTGCTGGCGGACTGCGAAACAAACCCGAGTTTGTCCGAATTTATCACGAGTATATGCTGGCCGGGTGTGGTGCTGACCACCCAACTCTTCTTCCGGCCTTGGTGCTTGCTAACAGCACTTGCCCCAAGTCTGCTAAGGCTATACGGTCTTCTGTATGCGTAACACATGGGCAGGGTGTGAGTGGTGTCAATTGTCGCGCCCGGGAGTAATGTGGTTACCCCACGGTAACCTGATTTGCGGGGTCGCCGGGGCCCCCCTCGCAAGCGCAGGGCAGCGGACGTCGCCCCCATTACCACATTTACAGCTCTCAGGGTGGTAACGGGAGACGCGTCTTGGAGCCGCGCCGCTGTGGTGCAGTCAGGGAAGTGATGGGTGTGAGTGGTGGTGCAGTTGGGGGGAGTGATGCGAGTGGTGGTGAAGTTGGGGGGAGCCATGGATTTGGAGTGATGCGAGTGGTGGTGAAGTTGGGGGGTGTGGTGGTGGGAGTGATTTTTGGGATGAGAGATGGCTCTGAAGGCTAAACCACTCCAACACGAAAAACGCTCTAACCACGTATCTATTCCCTTCCCGGCCCACCCCGGATGACAAGACCCTGGTAATGAGTGATTCGCAGGGTCAAGGAAACCTCTCTCCGTGTCGGTTTAATCGCATTCTCGTCTCCGAGTCATCCACCTCCCTGCATAACGACCACGGGTAAAACAACCTTCAAATAACACCCATAACGGCCAAGGTACAGCTACGAAACCCAGACCACCAACACCACCAAAAGTCCACACCTTCACCACAATGGGGTTGCTCTCGCCCTCACGTGCGTGCGGTGTTTGTGAGGCGTGGGTCACCAGGCCCTGGTCACGGGGCCCTGGTCACGGGGCCCTGGTCACGGGGCCCTGGTCACGGGGCCCTGCCCCCAAACTCCGTGCCACCCGCTCAGCAGGAGAGCAGAGCTGGTGCCAAAGTCACATTGGAGGACGGGAGGAGCCGCAGTGGCATCGCCCACGAGTCCCTCTCGTGTGTTTGCGCCACCGGCAAGCGGAGATGGCAACGGGCGCAGGCCAAAACGCGGCCTGGCACTACCGGAGCCTCCGTGGCACCGTCACGGGAGCAGCCTGGGTAGCCGCAGAGACTGGCCCTGCGGGAAGATGCAGACACGGTGGTCACTCATGAGAACGACAACCCCCTCTGTCGACAATTCCGACTGTTGGCAGCAAATGCTGGGCACGCAGGCAACGTGGCCTCGCCTGCCGGAGGAGCTCACCCAATGGGAGCGTGTCCAGATCTTTCAAAGATCTGCGAGCTCACACTAATCCAGCCTGGTTAAACTTGACAGGATCCTCCTGAAGAAGATTCATGAGACTCGGTGGGGCTTCCCGCGTGAACAAGCATCGTAAATAATAAAGCCACAACAGTGACTTCGTGGAGGTGCTCCCTGCGGAGCGCCTGTGAAGTTAAATGGGCCAGAGGACATCCCTGTCACGCACACCCCCAAGGTGAATAGGAAATGGCTCCGTCTCCCGGCCGCGTGGCTTTTTCCCAAGCCTGCCCACCATCATGAAGGTCCTTAATGACTGTGATCAGAGGATCCATCGTGAAGAACGACCCACAGCCGGCACGCAGCACCGCCGCGCGGCTGCTGCATATTGATGCGCGCGATTCTGTGTTCCCGGCGTGAAACTTCACCCGAGACAAACACAACATACCAACATACAAACACACAAACACGGCTTCGCCTTTGATGCTCGTCGAGACGACCGTTGCGACGACGGCGGCGGCAACGGCGGCCGCCGTCGTCACCGCCGCGCTCATTACAATCACAAAGCGGAGGCATGCGGCCGCCTCGGGCTACGAGACGCTAGCGCAGCCGCACGGCCCCGGGGCAGCGGCGGCGGCAGCTGCGGGGCGAGGAGTGGTGAGGAGTGCGGGCGAGTGTGGGGTGAGGAGTGGTAAGGAGCAGTTAGGAGTGGTGAAGAGTGCGGGCGAGTGTGGGGTGAGGAGGCGCGTGGAGAGTGCGTGGCGCGTGAGTTGAAGGGGGTAGATTGAGCGCAGGAAGAGGGCGAGTGGCGAGTGTTGTATCAGGTGTGTGGTGAGGAGTGTAAAGGGCGAGTGGTGAGTGGTGTAGGGTGAGTGGTTGGTGAGCGGTGTGGTGTGAATGGTGAGTGTTGGGTGAGTGTTGAGTGCGGGGCGAAGGGTGCGAGGTGGTGATTGGGAGTGTCGCGCGAGTGGTTGGTGAGTGTGCGGTGACGAGTGTGGTGTGGGTTGAGTGGTGAGCGTGGAGTCGTCCCACTGCACATCGTCCCAGAAGGCCGCGTGTGCTGCTCGTTGTGTACGCAGGAAAGTGCCTCGTTATGCTAATGAGCGAGGAGGCATCGTACGCATTCATGGTGATGAACGGAAAGTGGAGGACACAGTTTCGTAAAAAAACACGACACCAACAGTACAGTGACACTCGTGTGTGTCCTCCGTATTTGAGATGCGATCTCACGACCGAAGCCACGACCCCACCACCATTCACATTAAAGTAAACTTTTTGTTGTTGCTGGACCATGTAAGGCCCACTGAGCTATGTAACTCTTTTTCGGAAGCGACCAGGGCCACAAATGATAGCTCAACCAAGTGGATTCTCGCGTGGAAATGTACAGCAGCCAAATACTCTAAATGTGGATGGATAAAAGCTGAGGAACCGGAGAAAAATCCACGCGACCACGGGGAGAACACGCAAACTCCACACAATAGAAGGCGTCAGGGTTGGGATCGAACCCACGAACTTGCTGCATACCGGACGAGGTCGTCAACATCTCGCCACCGTGGCGCTCCCCCCCCCCCGCCCCCCCCCCATGACCTCACTACCAAACCCAAGACCACCTGACCCACGTCACCGTCCCGAGATTTTACGGAGGCCGCAGCGCGCGCCGTTATCAAAGCCGCCCCCCTCACCCCTGCCCCAAGGTGACCCCACTCCCCCCCCCTCTTGGATTCGTGATTAGAATTCCCCCGCCGACCCCTTTTCTGCATCTGGGATCCCTTTCCGCGCGGCAAGCGGTAAGGGGGGACCAGACAGGGAGCGCGTGCGCACTCGGTCCGCCTCCTCCTCCCTGCTCAGCCGTGGGAATTTGGTGGCGTCCATAAAAGATTCAGGCCTCGCGAGGCATTAGTCGTGAATGGCGAGTGATGAGATGCGACCAGACGCGGAGACCGCGGCCGCGACGCGGAGCAAATGAAAACGCTGAATTATACATCGCGCTTCTACAAACACAGCCCCGAGTCGCGGCCAAACACGCGGCTCCTTCGCGGCCTGGAGATTTCTGTCGTCTAAAGTGGGTTTCCGGATTTCCCCAAGGGGGGGGGGGGGGGGTCTCGGTCCGTCCCACGCACGCTCCCCGGGTCGCGCCCATGGGATGCGCGGAAAGTAAACTTTCTCCTGTCCGGCGGCGCGCGTGCGATAAAGAGAGGGGTGGGGTGGGGGACGCGCACACACGCACATCAACCGCACGCTCACATACACCATGCATACACTCGCATGCACACATCCACCGCAGCACACACAGAGACACCAAAGGTCACCCGTATAGCCTTAACACTGTTAGGGTAAGTGCCGTTAGCGAGCACCTATGAAGGCCGGCATGGCACACGAGGGGGTGGGTGGCAAGCACCACGCCTGGCTGCCTTTGTCTCCCTAGTGGCGATGTTTACACATCGTACTAGTTTCTCATTTGAGCCTGATGCAACTTAGGGGTGGCCTTTGACTGGTCAGATATTCGTCAGGTTCATGGCGCAGTGCACTAAAATCTACACTACCGCTCCCCACGCACACACACAATCGTGCGTGTACGCATATGCAGTAGCGTGTGCGCGTTCACAGCTATTGTACACAGCTGTTGCACAAGCTATCGTGTGTATGTGTGTTGAACTGCTTTCGCGCCGTACACACAGCTATCGCCAATGTCGGTCACACTTTGCCGATATTTTTGGTATCTCGAGTGACGGCTTGTTCTCGTTTCCGATTTCGATTTGCTTCGCCGCTCTCAAATGTAATTATTTGTTTTGCTTTCACTCTGTGACAACAGGTCGCTCTCGCAAGTGACACTCGCGGTCTCTCTCGCGAGTCCCCACCTGGTCGCACGGAACCGACCTGAACCCCTTGAAAAGCTGGCGGCAGCGCAACCGGCCCCGGCACGCCGATGAGCGCGGGGAGCCCAAACCCGTGACGGGTTTCCAACGTAAACGTCGGCCGACGAATTCCGTCATCCGTTGAGCCGAAAAGGGACCGTAAAGCGATCCCCACTTCAGAGATCAGGACGCGCGATCGCCACGCCGGCGTTCCCACGTCTGTCCGCGGCGGAACCGGTGGCCGCCCCGAGCGAGTCGAAGGAAGGGGGGCACAGGGGCAGGAGGGGCAGCTACCCCTAGGCGGGAGGGAGAGAGGGCAGCCTGCCCCCTACAGGGGAGGCGTGGGTGCCGCCGTGCCCCCGCCTCCCTCGTTTAACACCGGTCAGCGCGTGTGCTCGCGCGCCGACGCGGGGCACTCCAAACGGAATGTCAAATTACCCGAGACGCCGTTAATATATTTGCCGGCGTCATCATTAATGCATGGGGGGGGGGGGGGGGGGGCTGGAGCGCGGCCAGAGGCGGTGGGGGGGGGCCCCGTACGATAGTGCCCGTGACCCCCCCCCCAACGCCCACCTACCCCCACCCCCCGCCCCCCGCCCGGCACTCGCGAGAGAGTGAGTGAGTGAGAGAGTGAGAGTCAGTGCGGGGAAACTTGATTTGTATCGGGCGCCGGGGGGCAACGCCGCCCGCGCTCACCGGCGAGGGACGAGGCTCCGCGCGGGAGACGCTCTCACGCTGCCACCCCGTCTGGAGGGCCATTCAGTTTCCTCCGCCGTGGGCGAGCGGAGCGAGTGTGAGGGTCCGTGTGTGTGTGTGAGCGTGTGAGAGTCTATGTGAGAGTGTGAGAGTCTGTGTGTGTGTGGGCGACTGTGAGTGTCCGTGTGTGTGTGAGAGTGTGAGAGTCTGAGAGTCTGTGTGTGTGTGGGCGAGTGTGAGTGTCCGTGTGTGTGTGAGAGTGTGAAAGTCCGTGTGTGTGTGTGTGAGTGTGAGAGTCTGTGTGTGTGTGAGCGAGTGTGAGGGTCTGTGTGTGTGTGAGCGAGTGTGTGAGTGTGAGCGAGTGTGAGAGTCTGCGTGAGTGTGAGAGATTGTGTGAGTCTGTGTGTGTGTGTGTGAGCGAGTGTGAGTGTCTGTGTGTGTGAGCGAGTGTGAGAGTCTGTGTGAGAGTGTGAGAGTCTGTGTGTGTGTGGGCGAGTGTGAGAGTCTGCGTGAGTGTGAGAGAATGTGTGAGTCTGTGTGTGTGTGTGTGTGAGCGAGTGTGAGTGTCTGTGTGATAGTGTGAGAGTCTGTGTGTGTGTGAGCGAGTGTGAGTGTCCGTGTGTGTGTGAGCGAGTGTGAGAGTCTGTGTGTGTGTGTGAGTGTGAGAGTCTGTGTGTGTGTGAGCGAGTATGAGTGCCCGTGTGTGTGTGAGCGAGTGTGAGAGTCTGTGTGTGTGTGAGCGAGTGTGTGAGTGTGAGCGAGTGTGAGAGTCTGTGTGAGTGTGAGCGAATGTGTGAGTCTGTATGTGTGTGTGTGAGCGAGTGTGAGTGTCTGTGTGTGTGTGAGCGAGTGTGTGTGTGAGCGAGTGTGTGAGTCTGTGTGAGTGTGAGCGAGTGTGAGAGTCTGTGTGTGTGTGAGCGAGTGTGTGAGTGTGAGCGAGTGTGAGTGTCTGTGTGAGTGTGAGCGAATGTGTGAGTCTGTGTGTGTGTGAGCGAGTGTGAGTGTCTGTGTGTGTGTGAGCGAGTGTGTGAGTCTGTGTGAGTGCGAGCGAGTGTGAGAGTCTGTGTGTGTGTGAGCGAGTGTATGAGCGAGTGTGTAAGTGTGAGCGAGTGTGAGAGTCTGTGTGAGTGTGAGCGAATGTGTGAGTCTGTGTGTGTGAGTCTGTGTGTGTATGAGCAAGTGTGAGGGTCCGTGTGTGTGTGAGCGAGTGTGAGTGTCTGTGTGTGTGTGAGCGAGTGTGTGAGTCTGTGTGGGTGTGAACGAGTGTGGGAGTCTGTGTGTGAGTGAGTGAGTGTGAGTGTCTGTGTGTGTGTGAGCGAGTGTTTGAGTCTGTGTGTGTGTGAGCGAGTGTGAGAGTCTGTGTGTGTGTGAGCGAGTGTGAGTGTCTGTGTGTGTGTGTGCGAGTGTGAGTGTCTGTGTGTGAGCGAGTGTGGGAGTCTGTGTGTGTGTGAGAGCCTGAACAGACTGTTGAGGCAAGTGCTGTTAGCGAGCACCTATGAAGGTGGCATGGCACACGAGGGGGTGATGGGTGGCCATCATCACCCCCAGCCCCCTTTGTCTCCCCAGTGGTGATGTTTACACACCGCACCAGGTACTAATCTGAGGCTGAGTGGACCTAGGGGAGACCCAGGACCAGTTCAGATAATCGTCACCGGTGTTGGCCGTGCTACGCTACCGCTCCCCAGCCTCATCCACACCCTGCCACCCTGGGGGTCAACAAGCCGAGTCATCCTCTGCTGAACCCCACACAGCCCCCCAGCAGCGACCCCCGACCCCCGACCCCCGACCCCACGTACCCGCTGCCGTGACAGCATCCAGGGGCGCAGGGTGCCAACGAGCAGGCCGCCCAGCAGGATCTGCGTCGGGTGGTAGACGAGCAGCGGCACGGTGAGCAGCGAAAGCTGCGGCATCCCCGCAAACACGATCTTCAGCATGGGCACACCTGGGGGCAACGCACGGGGGCACATGTACGCTCAGTCACGCTCGTGCGGGGTCACGCTCACGTTGGGTCAGGCTCCTGGGGTCACGCGCACGCTCGGTCACGCTCACGCGGGGTCACGCTCATGCGGGGTAACGCTCGCGGGGTCATGCTCGCGGGGTCACGCGCACGCGGGGTCACGCGCACGCGGGGTCACGCTCCCGGGGTCACGCTCGCGGGGTCACGTGCACGCGGGGTCACGCGCACGCGGGGTCACGCTCGCAGGGTCACGCTCACGCGGGGTCACGCTCACGCGGGGTCACGCTCATGCGGGGTCACGCTCACGCGGGGTCACGCTCGCGGGGTCACGCTCACGCGGGGTCACGCTCGCGGGGTCACGCTCACGCGGGGTCACGCTCACGCGGGGTCACGCCGGTGGATTAAACACAGCGAGTTGGTATTGTGGGGCAGTGCCGGTTGAGGCTAGTGCAGGGCCTGTAGCAAATGTTATAAAGGGGCCCTAAATAAATAAATAACAAATTAATATTAAAACACACTTTTCAACTTGCACAGTAAAGTCATTGTTTTTCAATCGCTATACAGCCAGATAATACGACAAATCCAGTCGTTCATAAAAGGCAGTATAGTTCTATAGTAACAGAGCAAGTGAAGAATCACCGAATCGGAATGTATAGCTTGAAAGCATTTGGAGCGGGGCCCTTGAAGTGCGGGGCCCGTAGCTACATGTGTAACGGGTCGCTGTCGGCCGGCGTTGGCTGCCCCATCGCTGCCTGCTCCTCTTCATCGCCGTCAGGACTGAAGGTACGTGGCTTACTTCTTGTCTCCATAGCCACTTCTAACACCAAATGTAACGGGTTCCGGAGACACTTGTAGATGTAACTTCTTTATTACAATACAACACTCCAACAGTCCTGATACTCTGTTACAGCCTAGGTACACAGCCTAGCTACACAGCCTAGATACACTAGATACTCTACTCTGGCTACGCTCTGGACTCGCCCTCACAAGGTCGTAGCGTCGGGAGTTCCAGAGTCCCAGCGCTGGCTCTCGCAGCATCCCAGGGTCTTCAGATGGCTGGTCGTGGGTCTTGGGTCTTGGGTTACAACTGGGCCCCGATCGTCCAGGGAGCTCCGCTTATATGCCCAGTCCCCAACGAGGGGTGGGGCCGTGTGCGCCACCAGACATCCCACAGAGCACACACAGCCCCCCCCGTTGGCGGCGCCCAGAGGCTTAAGCGTCTGGACCCCCTGGGAACCCAGCGCCTGGCGCCCAGGGAATTACGCGTCTGGACCCACCTGGGAACCCAGAGCCTACAGCAGCCCCTCCCTTCTTATGTCACTACACATGTGTCGCTACTGGGATAATCCGGCACATTTGGTGCATCTGCCAGTCATTTCAGTCGGTCAACCCGCGGCACCTGGGTCTGTTCCGTGACCTCCTTGCCAGCGAGCCTTCCACAATTCAAGTGGCCTCAAGGTGCACGCAGCCTGGCACAAGCGCCGTGGTGACGTCACCACCACCTAGTGGGGAACGGTGACTGTCTGCGTGGATGGGTGTGTCTGGGTGTGCGTCCCGAACTCCCTCCGCCAGCTGCCCCGGGCCCCAGCATCTCCCCCCCCCCCACCCCCCAGGTACCGAGCGTCAGCGACTTGTGGGTCGAGCAGAAGACGATGGCGACCGTGTCGGCCGGAGTGAAACTCGAACCGTCCCTGTGGGGGGGCGAGGGTTAGAGTTGGGGGGAGGAGTGTAGTCGGGAGAGGGGGGGGGTGGAGGGGAAGGGGCGGAGTCAACGTGGCCCCGCCCATCACGGTCCGCGGTTGGGTAGCCGAGCACCTGGGTGCACCACCCTACTCCATGCCACCCGGCTCCACATTGTCAAGCATGCCACACCACACCGCACCGCGCTGACTTGCATCAAGCCAAGCCATGCATTGCTAGGCCAAGACACACCACTCCCGTGTCCCGCCACACCGCGCCACGGCGCGTCACGTCACAGCACGTCACGCAGACCACGACACCGTGCCTCACCATACCGCGCCAAGTTGTACCACACCGAACCACGCCACACCTGGGCCACACCGCGCCCTAGCCCCGGGGTCTGGGAGATCGGGAAACACAAATCATGGGAAGTGGGTTGATGTGGTTCGTTCACAAGTCGCGTGTGGCGGCACACGCTGTGGCGTGGCGTGATGCGTGTGCGGTGCGTGTGGCGTGGCGTGATGCGTGTGCGGTGCGTGTGGCGTGGCGTGATGCATGTGCGGCGCGTGTGGTGTGGCGTGTCTGGTACGTGGTGGTGGCACGCCTTCAGAGGTGCTCACTAACAGCACTTGCCCTCACAGTCTTTCGAAGGCTACACGTGAGATCTCTGTGTGTGTGTGTGACGGGAAGGGGTGGACACACCTGGTGGAGATCATGAAGGTGAGCAACATGAAGCTGAGCTGGATGAGGAGGACTGCAGGAGAGACGGGACCAGGGTCACAAAAGCGCAACAACGACGCTCGCACACAAAGACAAAGACACCCCATACAGCCATAGCAAACTTTTGGGGCAAGTGCTGTTCACGGGCAACTTTGAAGGCAAGAACGGCACACGAGGGAGGGGGTGGGTGCCCAGCACCATGCCCCGCCGCCTTTGTCTCCCCATGTTGACACATCGTGCCTAGGGGAGGCCCAGGACCGGTTCAGATCATTGTTACTGGTGTTGGCCGTGAGCGGGAATCGAACTCGGCTCGCCATGTTCAGAGCGCAACGCGCTAACCGCACTATGGCTAAACCACACACACGCACGCACGCGCGCACGCACACACGCATACACACACGCGCGCACACACTGTCACTCACACCATGGTGAGCTCCCACTGAGCGAGTGGGTAATGAGTGAGCAGTATGAGGGCAAGTGCAGTGAGTGTGTGAGTAGGTAGTGAGTGTGTGGGCGAGTGTGTAGTGAATGAGCGGGCAAGTGGGCGAGTGGCCGAGTGGCCGAGTGGCCGAGTGGGCGAGTGGGCGACTGGGCGAGTGGCCGAGTGGCCGAGTGGGCGAGTGGCCGAGTGGCCGAGTGGGCGAGTGGGCGAGTGGGCGAGTGGCCGAGTGGGCGAGTGGCCGAGTGGGCGAGGAGTGGATGTACAGGGTAGCAGGCAGCTAGTGAGTGGGTGAGTGGGCGAGTGGGCGAGTGGCCGAGTGGGCGAGTGGCCGAGTGGGCGAGTGGGCGAGTGGGCAAGTGGGCGAGTGGGCGAGTGGGCGAGTGGGCGAGTGGCCGAGTGGGCGAGTAGCCGAGTGGCCGAGTGGGCGAGTGGGCGAGTGGGCGAGTGGGCGAGGAGTGGATGTACAGGGTAGCAGGCAGCTAGTGAGTGGGTGGGCGGCGAGTCTCGCGGACTGACCCAGCGTGACGACGGCGAGCAGGCTGGCGGGCTCGAGCGCCGTGTCTGGCCGGGCGAACGTGTCGCAGAACGTGCTGTAGATGATCGCCAGCAGCACCACGCTGCTCACGGCACCGAACGGAGGCTGCCGCCGCTCCATCCACTCACGCACGCGGCTACGCACCACCTGGGGGGGGGGGTGGGGGGAGCGAGGTACACGGCGGGGGAGCGAGTGAGAAGGAGTTGTCGTTGTTGACGATGGAGCCGCCCCCCCCGCCTCACAGAACGCGTCGCGAGAGAGAGCCGCCGCATGACGCGTCTCGTTCCAATACACTCAAAAGGGCACCCCCCCCCCCCCAGCTGTCCCTGTGCGGCGCAATGTGAGAGGGTGATGGGCGAGTGAGTAATGGGTGAGTGAGTAATGGGCGAGTAAGTGGTGAGGTTACGGTGAGCGAGCGGTGAGCAGGGGGTGGGGGATTGCGCGGGTACGGCATGCAGAAGTACAACGGCTGAACTTTTCCGACAACAGTTTTTCCCGTCTGCGGGATAAAGTTTTGTGAGTGAGTGGGGCGTGGGAGCCAGCGCCTGGCGAGCGCCGACGCGGTGTTTGTGGCGCGGCGCGACCAGCCCGGGTTCATCGGACGATTCCCCAAAATTGTCCGTGACAGCCGTGGGCGGCCCCGGCAAGATCACCGAGAAGACCGCGCCAAATTCTGTTTTATTAGCGGGTTCATCCTCGCGCACTTCAAACGCGCTCCACCCGGCGCCCAAAAACATATTCCACGGAATCAATTAAACACGCTGCAGTATCCTGACGGCGGCTTGAAACGCACAACTTCTCTGCCAGACATCAATATTTTATCCAAATGTGCTTTCATTAGAATATACTCCACTGGCTGCGCTTTTTGAACCGGGCAGAGCAGGCTTTACTGACAATAATCATGAAATGTTAAAGTCTTATTTGAGAGCCGGCTCCTTGCCTCGGACATTAAATATTCAGGGCAACCATCAGCGTTGCAGTGGGAAAATGAATAATCACACGATAACCGGCCGTGCAGAAACTAACAGCGCCGCCGCGCTGATAAAATATTAATCGGGTTCGAAGGTGCTTATTATTATGTATGAATATGCGGCCCTGATAAGGAGACAACAAGGCCCCTTCTCTCTCCGCAGCCTCGGCGGCACGGCCCGCGCGTAACGAGAGCGCCCGCGCCCGCCACTTTAAAGAGACGGAACAGTTGCGCGGCTCCTCGGTGAGCGCGCGCGCGTCATGGATACACGCCCGGCTCGCCGAGTCCGCGCTGAAAAATTCATCAGGCTTTGG
The DNA here is from genome assembly GCF_015708825.2 of Lethenteron reissneri. NCBI lineage: Eukaryota > Metazoa > Chordata > Hyperoartia > Petromyzontiformes > Petromyzontidae > Lethenteron > Lethenteron reissneri. Next base: position 5,642,991 of record NC_083810.1, read on the forward strand.
GCACCGCGGCCCTTTGAACGTCTCGCTGTTTTTGACAATACGGCGGCGCAGAGGAGGAGGAATACCACAGGGTATTAAACGCCCCGCGCTATGGATTATTCCGCATGCATTATGCTAGTTGGTCAGGTTACGACGGGTGCACAAGTGCCGTCCCACCTCCGCGCTGGCGTGTTTGTGCGCGCGTCTGTGCGCGTGCGTGCGAGCGAGCGAGAACGAGGGAGAGCAAACGAGCGCTCGCACACGAGCGGGCGGGAGCGAGCGAGCACGCTCTAACGTGCGGGCGGGCGAGATGAAGACACAAACGCACGCACGGACACACGGACGTAAACACACGCGCAAACATGAAGATAACGAGATGAAGACGCAAGCTCACGCACGCACACACACACAAGTAAACATACCGTATACACGCCACGACACACGAGCGATCGCGCGTACACAAACATGCCATCACAAAGATGAAAACCACAAACCCCTGGACACGCACACATACACGCCTACACACAGGCAAACAAATACACAGACACAAGCATAAAGACATCAATACACACAACACACAAACACAAACGTGCAGAAACCAACATGAAGATGCACAGCAGCAGAACTCGCTTACACGAAGATGCAGCCCCACATACAGACACGTGCAGAAAGATTCCCCTCCTAACATAGATCCAAACACAAGCGTGAACACACCAAGATGAGCCTCTATGCACGAACTCAAAGACACAATCATCGCACACACAGATTCATACAAACAACAAAGATCCCCCGTATAGCCTTAACAGACTGTTGGGGCAAGTGCTGTTAGCGAGCACCTATTAAGGTCGGAACGGCACACGAGGTAGGTGGCCAGCACAACGCCCGGCCGCCTTTGTCTCCCCAGTGGCGATGTTTACACACCGCACCGGGTACTCATTTGAGGCTGAGTCGACTTAGGGGAGGCCCAGGACTGGTTCAGATATTCGTCACCGGTGTTGGCCCTGAGCGGGAATCGAACTCGGTAAGCCGGGTTGGAAGCGCAGTGCGCTAACCACTACTCCACCGCCCCCCACAATCAGAACGCACACCCTCACACACCATCATGCACGCACACACACAAACTCAACCATCGGGGTGACCGCATCAGCTGCCCACGCCGTGGCCTGCGTGACACTGGGGACAGTGGCAGCTGCCTGTGAAGAGGAATTGCTCAACACCTCCAGCAGAACACGCAGGCTACACAGCGACCGTCGCGATTCGTGAGTCACCTTTGGGCCAGGTCACGTATTGATCTGACCAGGTCAGCATCTGACTTCCTGGATTGACCAAAATTATTCCTAATAAAGGTTTTTTGGGTTAGATCGCGCAAGTATAAACGTGTCGAAACCCTCCACCACCCGACACGGCCAATCGGTAAGGGATTTGTCACATAAACACATCGCCAAAAAGTGACTTCTTCAGCCCACCGGTGTGTTTGAAGAGTGAATCCACAACATCTACAATTTGAGTACGACGTTACGCTGGCAATCACATCCAGCATCATCAGGCGATTTGCAAGAATAGTGAAGCCATCCACCTGCTTCCGGTCTTAAACAGTGCAGGACGACGTCACCGTTGATCCTCTCGATCTTGTCCTGGTGACGCTTGGCATGGCTGCAAGAGGAATGTCGCGTACCTCATTGAGCTCAACGTGGTCGTGAGAATAGCCCTTCGGCTTCCCCACGATGAGCTCGTACAACGATAATCATGATTGGCCGTTAACGCTTCGACTCGTAGTCATTGAATTAGTTGAGCCGTGTCGGGTGGTGGAGGGTTCCTGATGACGCAGATTTAGGCAGATAATGACTCCGTGGATAAACCAAAACATCATTTATTAATCATCCGCAGCGGGTACGTCCTGGGGAACTGTCCGATTCGCCGGGGGTGTTACTTCACCGGCGGCGGCGGCCGCGATCCCAACGACGCGAGTCGACGCGGCGCCCCCCCCCCCATCCCTTGGCCCCCCAGCCCCCGGGAGGGAGCAGTCGAGCTCCATCCTCATCGAGCGACCACGAGCTGGTGGGTGGCCACCAGCGCCACCCAACCACTCGTCACCCAACCACTCGTCACTCAAGAGCCCCGCCGGTGTGCGAGGGGGTCTAAGGGGGGGGGGGGCCTGGGGAGCCAAGGGCTGTGAGGCACAACAACGGCACGACACCGCAGGGCAAGCGGAGGCAGAGAAGCACTCCGCACACTGGGGCGGAAGAGGGCAGCGCTTCGTGGACGTGCGTCGTTTTGGGTGGAGCATCACCGACATTATCATCACCATCATCAATTATTCTAATACAACGGACAAAACCGGGAAGAAGTACAGCTTGTCCAGGCACCGGACGCGCCAAGACGGCGCATTGGAGGCGACGAGGGAGCGTGGATCCTCACCGTCCCTCACCGTCAAGGTGGAGATGATGCCAGAGGGGAGGAGAGAGCAGGGCAGCGGAGGGAAGCAGGCGAAGTGGTGAGGAGGAGGAGGAGAAGACCCACCTGGCCGATGATGAGTGGCACCACCACGGTCATGAAGAGCTGGAAGAAGATGGAGGTGAACGGAACGGCGGACGATGAGCCCAGCTGCACCACACACAGGGGCAGCGTGGGAACGACACACGTCACAACCACACGCGTGTTACGTGACACACACACGCACGTGCGTTACGCGCGCACACACACGTCATATACACACACACACTTACATACGTACACATGCCACGTACAGACATCATAAACACAAAGATTCCCCCTTAACAGACTATAGGGGCAAGTGCTGTTAGCGAGCAACTATGAAAGCCAGCACAGCACACGACGGGGTGGGTGGCCAGAACCACGCCCGGCCGCCTTTGTCTCCCCAATGTTCATGTTTACACACCAGTTTAGATAATCGGGATCGTACCACAGTGCGCTAACCGCTACTCCACCGCTTACCACTTATAACAACAACAACAACAACCGCCATTCGCCACTAAGTGGCGGTGACGTCACCACGACGCTTGTGCCAGGCTACGTGCACGTTAAAGCCAAGTGAGGTGTCGAACGCCCGCTGGCAGGAGGTCTCGGGACAGACCCAGGTGCCATGGGTTGACTGACTGAGATGACTGGCCGATACACCACCTGTGTGTCCTACTCTGCCTACCGTACTTGCTGTGTTTTTCCCACTTACACACACACATGTACACACATCACATACACACAACCTGGGAACACTACATCTACATACGTATATATATCACATACACACACCTCACGCACAACAACATGGGAATGCCACACACACACACATCACATACACAAAACACGTGAATGATGTACACACACACGTGACCACACATGACATATATTGTAGACATCGCACATAAAATACACACAGAGAATATAAACAACCAAACACACACGACTCGCACAAACAAGCATACAACGCTCGCACACACCACAAACACAGCGTACAACACCTCCATCAATGCACACGGTGGGGGTCGCGCTGCGGGCGACTGCTGATAGCAGTGTGTTGGCTGTTCTCATAGCGTTGGCGTTACTGATGGCGGTGGTGGCGTTAGTCGGCCCGTGGCCCCGTTGGTGCCATTGTCAGTGGAGCTGGTTCTGGCGATGCTGGCGATTACGGCGGTTATGCTGGTGGTGCAGGTGGTGATTAGGGTGGTTACACTGGTGGTGCAGGTGGTGATTAGGGTGGTTACACTGGTGGTGCAGGTGGTGATTAGGGTGGTTACGCTGGTGGTGCAGGTGGTGATTAGGGTGGTTACACTGGTGGTGCAGGTGGTGGTTAGGGCGGTTACACTGGTGGTGCAGGTGGTGATTAGGGTGGTTACACTGGTGGTGCAGGTTGTGGTTAGGGCGGTTACGCTGGTGGTGCAGGTGGTGATTAGGGTGGTTACACTGATGGTGCAGGTGGTGATTAGGGTGGTTACACTGGTGGTGCAGGTGGTGGTTAGGGTGGTTACACTGGTGGTGCAGGTGGTGGTTAGGGCGGTTACACTGGTGGTGCAGGTGGTGATTAGGGTGGTTACACTGATGGTGCAGGTGGTGATTAGGGTGGTTACACCGGTGGTGCAGGTGGTGATTAGGGTGGTTACGCTGGTGGTGCAGGTGGTGAGTAGGGCGGTTACGCTGGTGGTGCAGGTGGTGATTAGGGTGGTTACGCTGGTGGTGCAGGTGGTGATTAGGGTGGTTACACTGGTGGTGCAGGTGGTGGTTAGGGTGGTTACACTGGTGGTGCAGGTGGTGATTAGGGCGGTTACACTGGTGGTGCAGGTGGTGGTTATGGTGGTTACACTGGTGGTGCAGGTGGTGAGTAGGGTGGTTACGCTGGTGGTGCAGGTGGTGATTAGGGTGGTTACACTGGTGGTGCAGGTGGTGATTAGGGTGGTTACACTGGTGGTGCAGGTGGTGATTAGGGTGGTTACACTGGTGGTGCAGGTGGTGATTATGGTGGTTACACTGGTGGTGCAGGTGGTGGTTAGGGTGGTTACACTGGTGGTGCAGGTGGTGATTATGGTGGTTACACTGGTGGTGCAGGTGGTGATTAGGGTGGTTACACTGGTGGTGCAGGTGGTGATTAGGGTGGTTACGCTGGTGGTGCAGGTGGTGGTTAGGGTGGTTACACTGGTGGTGCAGGTGGTGATTAGGGTGGTTACGCTGGTGGTGCAGGTGGTGATTAGGGTGGTTACGCTGGTGGTGCAGGTGGTGATTAGGGTGGTTACACTGGTGGTGCAGGTGGTGGTTAGGGCGGTTACGCTGGTGGTGCAGGTGGTGATTAGGGTGGTTACACTGATGGTGCAGGTGGTGATTAGGGTGGTTACACTGGTGGTGCAGGTGGTGGTTAGGGTGGTTACACTGGTGGTGCAGGTGGTGGTTAGGGTGGTTACACTGATGGTGCAGGTGGTGATTAGGGTGGTTACACTGGTGGTGCAGGTGGTGATTAGGGTGGTTACACTGGTGGTGCAGGTGGTGATTAGGGTGGTTACACTGGTGGTGCAGGTGGTGATTAGGGTGGTTACGCTGGTGGTGCAGGTGGTGATTAGGGTGGTTACAATGGTGGTGCAGGTGGTGATTAGGGTGGTTACACTGGTGGTGCAGGTGGTGGTTAGGGTGGTTACACTGGTGGTGCAGGTGGTGATTATGGTGGTTACACTGGTGGTGCAGGTGGTGATTAGGGTGGTTACACTGGTGGTGCAGGTGGTGATTAGGGTGGTTACGCTGGTGGTGCAGGTGGTGATTAGGGTGGTTACACTGGTGGTGCAGGTGGTGATTAGGGTGGTTACACTGGTGGTGCAGGTGGTGGTTAGGGTGGTTACACTGGTGGTGCAGGTGGTGGTTAGGGTGGTTACACTGGTGGTGCAGGTGGTGATTAGGGTGGTTACACTGGTGGTGCAGGTGGTGATTAGGGTGGTTACACTGGTGGTGCAGGTGGTGATTAGGGTGGTTACACTGGTGGTGCAGGTGGTGATTAGGGTGGTTACGCTGGTGGTGCAGGTGGTGATTAGGGTGGTTACAATGGTGGTGCAGGTGGTGATTAGGGTGGTTACACTGGTGGTGCAGGTGGTGGTTAGGGTGGTTACACTGGTGGTGCAGGTGGTGATTATGGTGGTTACACTGGTGGTGCAGGTGGTGATTAGGGTGGTTACACTGGTGGTGCAGGTGGTGATTAGGGTGGTTACGCTGGTGGTGCAGGTGGTGATTAGGGTGGTTACACTGGTGGTGCAGGTGGTGATTAGGGTGGTTACACTGGTGGTGCAGGTGGTGATTAGGGTGGTTACGCTGGTGGTGCAGGTGGTGATTAGGGCGGTTACACTGGTGGTGCAGGTGGTGATTAGGGCGGTTACGCTGGTGGTGCAGGTGGTGATTAGGGCGGTTACGCTGGTGGTGCAGGTGGTGATTAGGGTGGTTACACTGGTGGTGCAGGTGGTGATTAGGGCGGTTACACTGGTGGTGCAGGTGGTGATTAGGGCGGTTACGCTGGTGGTGCAGGTGGTGATTAGGGCGGTTACGCTGGTGGTGCAGGTGGTGATTAGGGTAGTTACGCTGGTGGTGCAGGTGGTGATTATGGTGGTTACACTGGTGGTGCAGGTGGTGATTAGGGTGGTTACACTGGTGGTGCAGGTGGTGATTAGGGTGGTTACACTGGTGGTGCAGGTGGTGATTAGGGTGGTTACGCTGGTGGTGCAGGTGGTGATTAGGGTGGTTACACTGGTGGTGCAGGTGGTGATTAGGGTGGTTACACTGGTGGTGCAGGTGGTGATTAGGGTGGTTACGCTGGTGGTGCAGGTGATGATTAGGGTGGTTACGCTGGTGGTGCAGGTGGTGATTATGGTGGTTACGCTGGTGGTGCAGGTGGTGATTAGGGTGGTTACACTGGTGGTGCAGGTGGTGATTAGGGTGGTTACGCTGGTGGTGCAGGTGGTGATTAGGGTGGTTACGCTGGTGGTGCAGGTGGTGATTAGGGTGGTTACGCTGGTGGTGCAGGTGGTGATTAGGGCGGTTACGCTGGTGGTGCAGGTGGTGATTAGGGTGGTTACACTGGTGGTGCAGGTGGTGATTAGGGCGGTTACGCTGGTGGTGCAGGTGGTGATTAGGGTGGTTACACTGGTGGTGCAGGTGGTGATTATGGTGGTTACGCTGGTGGTGCAGGTGGTGATTAGGGCGGTTACGCTGGTGGTGCAGGTGGTGATTATGGTGGTTACGCTGGTGGTGCAGGTGGTGATTAGGGTGGTTACACTGGTGGTGCAGGTGGTGATTAGGGTGGTTACACTGGTGGTGCAGGTGGTGATTAGGGCGGTTACACTGGTGGTGCAGGTGGTGATTAGGGTGGTTACACTGGTGGTGCAGGTGGTGATTAGGGTGGTTACACTGGTGGTGCAGGTGGTGATTAGGGTGGTTACACTGGTGGTGCAGGTGGTGATTATGGTGGTTACGCTGGTGGTGCAGGTGGTGGTTAGGGTGGTTACACTGGTGGTGCAGGTGGTGATTAGGGTGGTTACGCTGGTGGTGCAGGTGGTGATTAGGGCGGTTACGCTGGTGGTGCAGGTGGTGATTAGGGTGGTTACACTGGTGGTGCAGGTGGTGATTAGGGTGGTTACACTGGTGGTGCAGGTGGTGATTAGGGTGGTTACACTCGTGGTGCAGGTGGTGATTAGGGCGGTTACGCTGGTGGTGCAGGTGGTGATTAGGGTGGTTACACTGGTGGTGCAGGTGGTGATTAGGGTGGTTACACTGGTGGTGCAGGTGGTGCAGGTGGTGATTAGGGTGGTTACGCTGGTGGTGCAGGTGGTGATTAGGGTGGTTACACTGGTGGTGCAGGTGGTGCAGGTGGTGATTAGGGTGGTTACACTGGTGGTGCAGGTGGTGATTAGGGTGGTTACGCTGGTGGTGCAGGTGGTGATTAGGGTGGTTACGCTGGTGGTGCAGGTGGTGATTAGGGTGGTTACGCTGGTGGTGCAGGTGGTGATGCTCGCGCTGCGAGTTGCCGCTACTCACAAACATCAGCAGCAGCGCGGGCGTCACCACGATGCCCTGCAAGAAGAGAGCGCACACCATGAGTCGGGGGTCCCAAATCCTCCACCCCGCTTCCAACGGAGCAGATCGCAAGACGGCAACCGGGGCAGGGGCTAAGCAGTGCCACGGGGAGGGGTGCGGAGGAAGGTGATGCACGCCAACGGAACTCACCGCACTGGCCGCTCCCACTCTACCCGGGAAACACTACCGCCCCCGCTGCTGCTGCTGCTGGGCTAACTATCACAAAGTGAGGGTGACCTGGGGGGCAGCCGCCAGCGACGCTCGTGGCTACGTTCACACTCAATTACACACGTGCCCGGGGGCCGTCGGCCGAATCTGCCCAAAGCTCCCCAAGCTCCCCGCTCCACACTTCCCGTTCCGCGAACGCCTCACCACCCCGCCGGGAGCTCCTCACCATCCCATCCAGCTAGCTCCTCGTCATCCTCGCGGTTCCCGTGAGCACCTCACTCGGGAGCGACCTCTCTCGCCTCCAGGGCGAGGGGTCGGGTCGCGGGCTCGCGGAGCGCCAAGCGGCCACGGGGCGCGGGGGGCGCGGGGAAGCGAGCGGGGGGCAGGGGAGCGAGCGAGAACGGGGGAGCGAGCGAGGAGCGGGGGAGCGGGGGAGCGAGCGAGGAGCGGGGGGCCGCGCTGCGGTGGCTTCCGCTCATCGGTTCGCGAGCCGAGACGAGATGCGCGTGGCCTACGGTGAGCACCGGACACCACGCGCGTCCGCGATGTCAGGTGGCTCGGGTTTGAATCCGGTTCCGTGTTTTGCGGCGACGCGCCGTGAAGAGGCAGTTCGTGGAAAGAGGCGAGGGAGCGGCCCCCAGCGGCGCGGAAGTCGCCCCCCCGTGGGCGACCCCAGGGAAAACCTGCGGGCGAGGGACCCCCGGGGGTGAAGAAGGAACCCCCGTGTGTGTGTGTGTGAAGAGGACCCCCGTGTGTGTGTGTGAAGAGGAAACCGTGTGTGTGTGTGTGAAGAGGAAACCGTGTGTGTGTGTGAAGAGGAAACCGTGTGTGTGTGTGTGTGAAGAGGACCCCCGTGTGTGTGTGTGAAGAGGAAACCGTGTGTGTGTGTGTGAAGAGGAAACCGTGTGTGTGTGTGAAGAGGAAACCGTGTGTGTGTGTGTGTGAAGAGGACCCCCGTGTGTGTGTGTGAAGAGGAAACCGTGTGTGTGTGTGTGGAGGACCCCTGTGTGTGTGTGAAGAGGACCCCTGTGTGTGTGTGTGAAGAGGACCCCTGTGAGTGATGCACGGAGCTTGTGGGTTCGGAGCGGAGTCCGTGGGTAGCTGTGTGAACGAAGAAGCCCCGGGGGGCGAGCGACTCCACCGACCCGCGGTGGCCGATTCGGGTCGGCGTGCCCGGCCAGGCTCTGGCGCCCAGGCGCTCGCCGTGGTGCCTGGCGGCGGCGGCGCGTGTGACTAAGCTCCGCTCTGTAGCTCGTTAATATTTAATTGGGCAGTGCCCACGCGAGCCGTCTCCATTACCAGCCCCGCGAGGGCCGGGATGCACGTGGGCAGCACGGGGGGAGCCCAGGCGATCCGGACCCACACGCACGCAGAGACACACACGCACACGCACGCAGAGACACACCGGGACGTACGTACAGACACACAGGCACACACACGCACGCAGAGACACACAGGCACACACACGCAGAGACACACCGGGACGTACGTACAGACACACAGGCACACACACGCACGCAGAGACACACCGAGACGTACGTACAGACACACAGGCACACACACGCAAGCAGAGACACACAGGCACACACACGCAGAGACACACCGGGACGTACGTACAGACACACAGGCACACACACGCACGCAGAGACACACCGAGACGTACGTACAGACACACAGGCACACACACGCACGCAGAGACACACAGGCACACACACGCAGAGACACACCGGGACGTACGTACAGACACACAGGCACACACACGCACGCAGAGACACACCGAGACGTACGTACAGACACACAGGCACACACACGCACGCAGAGACACACCGAGACGTACGTACAGACACACAGGCACACGCACGCCGAGACACACCGGGACGTACGTACAGACACACGCACGCAGAGATACACAGGCACACACACGCAGAGACACACCGGGACGTACAGACACACAGACACACACGCACGCCGAGACACACCGGGACGTACGTACAGACACACAGGCACACGCACGCAGAGACACACAGGCACACACACGCAGAGACACACCGGGACGTACGTACAGACACACAGGCACACGCACGCACGCCGAGACACACCGGGACGTACGTACAGACACACAGGCACACGCACGCAGAGACACACCGGGACGTACGTACAGACACACAGGCACACACACGCACGCAGAGACACACAGGCACACACACGCAGAGACACACCGGGACGTACGTACAGACACACAGGCACACACACGCACGCAGAGACACACCGAGACGTACGTACAGACACACAGGCACACACACGCACGCAGAGACACACAGGCACACACACGCAGAGACACACCGGGACGTACGTACAGACACACAGGCACACACACGCACGCAGAGACACACCGAGACGTACGTACAGACACACAGGCACACACACGCACGCAGAGACACACAGGCACACACACGCAGAGACACACCGGGACGTACGTACAGACACACAGGCACACACACGCACGCAGAGACACACCGAGACGTACGTACAGACACACAGGCACACACACGCACGCAGAGACACACCGAGACGTACGTACAGACACACAGGCACACGCACGCCGAGACACACCGGGACGTACGTACAGACACACGCACGCAGAGACACACAGGCACACACACGCAGAGACACACCGGGACGTACAGACACACAGACACACACGCACGCCGAGACACACCGGGACGTACGTACAGACACACAGGCACACGCACGCAGAGACACACAGGCACACACACGCAGAGACACACCGGGACGTACGTACAGACACACAGGCACACGCACGCACGCCGAGACACACCGGGACGTACGTACAGACACACAGGCACACGCACGCAGAGACACACCGGGACGTACGTAGACACACAGGCACACGCACGCAGAGACACACAGAGACTACGTACCGACACACAGGCACACGCACGCACACCGAGACACACAGAGACTACGTACAGACACACAGGCACACACACGCACACCGAGACACACCGGGACGTACGTACAGACACACAGGCACACGCGCGCAGAGACACACAGAGACGTACGTACCGACACACAGGCACACGCACGCATGCACGCCGAGACACACCGAGACGTACGTACAGACACACAGGCACACGCACGCCGAGACACACCGGGACGTACGTACAGACACACAGGCACGCACACGCACGCACGCCGAGACACACCGAGACGTACGTACCGACACACAGGCACACGCACGCACGCCGAGACACACCGAGACGTACGTACAGACACACAGGCACACGCACGCAGAGACACACCGGGACGTACGTACAGACACACAGGCACGCACACGCACGCACGCCGAGACACACCGAGACGTACGTACCGACACACAGGCACACGCACGCACGCACGCCGAGACACACCGAGACGTACGTACAGACACACAGGCACACGCACGCAGAGACACACCGGGACGTACGTACAGACACACAGGCACGCACACGCACGCACGCAGAGACACACCGAGACGTACATACAGACACACAGGCACACGCACGCCGAGACACACCGGGACGTACGTACAGACACACAGGCACGCACACGCAGAGACACACCGAGACGTACGTACAGACACACAGGCACACGCACGCCGAGACACACCGGGACGTACGTACCGACACACAGGCACACGCACGCAGAGACACACAGAGACGTACGTACAGACACACAGGCACACGCACGCCGAGACACACCGGGACGTACGTACCGACACACAGGCACGCACACGCACGCACGCAGAGACACACAGAGACGTACGTACAGACACACAGGCACACGCACGCCGAGACACACAGAGACGTACGTACAGACACACAGGCACACGCACGCACGCAGAGACACACAGAGACGTACGTACAGACACACAGGCACACGCACGCACACCGAGACACACAGAGACCTACGTACAGACACACAGGCACACGCACGCACACCGAGACACACAGAGACGTACGTACCGACACACAGGCACACGCACACCGAGACACACAGAGACCTACGTACAGACACACAGGCACACGCACGCACACCGAGACACACAGAGACCTACGTACAGACACACAGGCACACGCACGCACACCGAGACACACAGAGACCTACGTACAGACACACAGGCACACGCACGCACACCGAGACACACCGAGACGTACGTACAGACACACAGGCACACACACGCACACCGAGACACACAGAGACGTACGTACAGACACACATGCACACGCACGCACACCGAGACACACAGGCACATGCACGCACACCGAGACACAGAGACGTACGTACAAACGTGTCACACGCGTGCACACACATACAGAGACGTACATACAGGCACATATACAGACAACAGACATATATAACACTAACAACACCCGCCATTCGCCACTAAGTGGCGGTGACGTCACCACTGCGCTTGTGCCAGGCTAGGTGGACTTTGAGGCGACGTGAAGTGTCAAAGGCTTGCTGGGAGGTCACGGGACAGACCCACGTGCCATGGGTTAACTGAAATGACCGTCAGATGCACCACCTTTGCTCCCCACTTTGCCAAATTTCTGCGTTTCAGGCGCCCGGCGCGGCGCTTGCTGTTGTGAGCGTCGCTCCTGTGCCCTCCACTGTTGCTGGAGGGCGAATGCCTCCAACGCAGCCTAATGCACATACACACACACGCTTACATTCACGTACACACTCTCATACGGGCTCGCACACACAAGACTCTCACGTACTTAAAAGACTCAGACACTTACCGACACACACTCAAAGACGCTCACACACAGAAGCGATCTCGCTCACATACTCGAACACTCTTTACACTCTCACACACACACACTTATTCACTCACACAAAGATGCCACATGTAGCCTGCACAGGCTCTTGTGCCAAACGCTGCTGGTGAGTGGCCAGCACCACAATCACTCACGAATGCCATATAAGACAACAACAACCGCTGTTCACCACGAAGTGGCGGTGACGTCACCATGGTGCTTGGGCCATCCTATGTGCACTTTGAGGCCAGGCGAAGTGTCGAAGGCTCACTGACAGGAGGTTACGGGACAGACCCAGCAGGTGCCATGGGTTGCCTGAATAAGATGACTGGCTGATGCACCACCTGTGCCCCCTACTGTGCCAACTTGCTGCGCTTTAGCCACCCGGCGCTCCGCTCGTTGTTGTGAACGTCGCTCCTCTGCCCTCCGTTTTTGGTGGAGGGCGACTGCCTCCAACTGGCCCAGTAGCAGCAGCGTCCTTCACGAGCCTCCTCCACAGAGCCCGATCTTAACACCGCTGGTACCGGTCATCGGCAAGTCCACTCAGCTCCACATCCTTCTGAACCGCATCAGTCCATCTCTTCTCTAGCCCATGTCGTGCCCGTTTAGCCCCCTCTATCCAGCCAAACAGAAGCTGCTTGAACATGTGGTGGCTGGGCATGCGAGGCTACATGACTCAGATAACGCAGCTTCGCATTCCGGATGAATGCACCGTTGGGATTCTGTCCAGATCTTTCAAGGATCTGTGAGCTCCTCACACTAATCAGCCTGCTGGTCAAACCCAGGGATGGAACCACATTGGTGCTCCAGAAGCATTCTCTAAGTGTGCCTGGCAAGGCGATGTTGAATAATCATTGCCAAACACACACACACGCACTCACACACGCACTCACACACTGACAAAGACAAAGATCCCCCATATAGCCTTAACAGACTTTAGGGGCAAGTGCTGTTAGCGAGCACCTATGAAGGCCGGAACGGTACACGAGGGGGTGGGTGGCCAGCACCACGCCCGACCGCCTTTGTCTCCCCAGTGGTGATGTTTACACACCACACCAAATACTCATGTGAGGCTGAGTCGACCTAGGGGAGGCCCACGACCGGTTCAGATAATCGCCACCGGTGTTGGCCGTGAGCGGGAATCGAACTCGGGTCGCCGGGTTCGCAGCGCAGCACGCTAACCGCCACACTACCGCTCCCCACCACACACTGACACACGCACTCGCACACGCACATAACGCAATCACGCCGCACTTTGTTACCGAAACACAAACAACAACAAGAACGTCCCCACTTGAGGGTAACAATCAGCGACGTTGCTCGACTACGGCGGCGGCGGCGGCACGAAGGCCGGAGCGCGCGCCTGGGCCGCCACACAAACATCGTTTGCGGCGGCCGCGCCATTAATCTAGAGCGCGCGTAACGCGGTTAACCGGGGTGCGCGTAACGCGGTTAACGCGGCCACGGAGCGGCCCAATCGAGTTAGTCCCAGGAGCGCGTTTAATTGCGAGCGAGACGGACGCGGCGGGCGACGCGAGCCGACGCGTCTACGGGCCCCCCCCCTTCCCCCACCCCGTGGCTCGGCACGGACAACAAAGATCCCTCGCAAACCCCCCCACGGTCTTTAATAGACTGTTGGGGCAAGTGCCGTGAGCGAGTCGACGTAGGGGAGGGCTCAGGACCGGTGCAGATATTCGTCACCGATATTGGCTGCGAGTGGAAATCTAACTCAGACCGCTGGGTTCGTAGCGCCGTGCACTAACCGCTGTACTCCCGCTTTCCACAGATAATAGAATATACACACACACATCGAACTGCATGCGCATACACACGACCACGTGCACACACACACAACGTAATACGTACAAACCTGAAGCACACAGACGCACACGCAACAGCTGCCATTCGCCACCGAGTGGCGGTCACGTCGACGCAGCACCCGTGTGCCAGGCTAGGTGCACTATGAGGCCATGTGAAGTGTGGAAGGTTTGCGGACAGGAGGTCATGGGACAGACCCAGGTTCCATTGGTTAACAGAGATACTGGCAGAGCCACCACCTGTGCGAACTTGCTGGATTTCAGCTGCGCTCGCTGTTGTGAGCGTCGCTCCTCTGCCCTCCGTTGTTGTTGGAGGGCGACTGCCTCCAACTGCCCAGTAGCGTCCTTCACGAGCCTCCTCCATAGGGGCCGATCTTAACACCGCTGGTACCAGTCATCAGCAAGTCCACCCAGCTCCACATCCTCCTGTACAACATCAGTCCATCTCTTCTCGAACCCATTGCGGCCAAACAGAATCTCCTTGGTCACGTGGCGGCAAGGCAGCAATTAGCAGATAATCAGCAGACATAACGTTTGACCAATAGGTAGCCATGCCATAAAAAGTTATTGAACTACGTGCTCAATGAAGATGTTAAATAGTGTAGGAGCCAGAGGACATCTCTGTCGCAAGGTGAACCGGGAATGGTTCTCACTCCCGGCCACGCAGCTTTACACAGCCAGGACCACGTGCACACACACAGCCCAATATATACAACTCGAGTTACACACACACACACATATATAGCTGCACACACACACAGAACTACACAAAGACCTACAAAGACACAAACACACACACACAGAACCACACACACACACACACATTAACTGAACCTCATGTAAAACTACAAGCACACAAACCACACGTAGATCTATAAAGACAAAGATCCCACTGTAGCCTTAACAGACTGTTGGGGCAAGTTCTGTTAGCGAGCACCTGAGAAGGCCGGCACAGCACACGAGGCGGTGGGTGGCCAGCACCACATACAGAACCACTCACACACAGACAACCCAACACACAAACTGAACGACACATAGAACTACACTCACACACAGACAACCCAACACACAAACTGAACGACACATAGAACTACACTCACACACAGAACCACACACACACACGGAGGTGTGTGGAAGGCTTAGGTTAGAAGCTCACAAATCTTCACCAATCGTACAATGACAAAGGGCCATTGTCCGAAACGCTGCCTATCGTGTACGTTTCAGCTCACACACAGTGGTGTTGTTATTCTTGACACGGGACGTGTCGAGTTCTTTGCTGTGCTTGCGTACCACTGCCAACGCAGCAGCAGATCATTTGTCTCGCAGCCCAAGCGCTGCCCTGCGCGTTACCCCCGAGCCCAGCTGAGCGGGCGGCACCAGCCGCTGGGAGCTGCTCCGACAGCTCAACGCCAGAGCCGACTCTCAGCCCGTCACCTCCCGCGTCTCCATGTCGATTGCTCGCGGGGAGAGACGCAGCCCACAGAGCATTCGGCCGTTCCCCATGAACACGCGAGCGGAGGCCGCGGTCCCTCCGGCCGTGCGGCGCAGCTTGGCACGTGGCACGTACGGCCCTTCTGCCAACCCATTTCTGGGCGAGGGCCTCCGAACGCCGTCCAGCTCGTGGAGGTTACATTGGCCATACTTCGCCACGCCGCTCACGGTGGGATGGTGTAGGCGGGGAGCACAGAGGTGCCAGTCGAGCGATGGGTTTTGCCGCACCGCCCTCTGCTGCCCACCGCAAAGCTGCGCAGCAGCAGCAGCCTATAGCACCTGAAGTACGAAATGGTGGTGGTCGCCCATGCAAGCACCATCCAGGCTAAACCTCGGCTGATGCTTCATGAATCAGAACGACTTAGAAATCGAGTGCGTCGTTACGGCACCCTGATGTCACAAGGACGTCACCACCACACGTGACACAGTGAGTCCGTGACGTGACGCGCAAGACGGTTGTTTGGCTGAACGGTGAATTTAAGATATTATTATTATTTAGTCATGGAGCCATAAACTCACTTGGGCAATCTCTGAGCGCACGGACTACTCGGCTCGTAACAATTCACTCCCATTCATTCATTCGCCCGTTATACAATTGTTTTATGGGCACAAGTTGAACTTAACGAGAGCATTGGGATGCAAGGGCGAGTGGAGAGGGAGACGAGGCTTGAGATCGCGGCCGGAGGAGGACGCCGCCGCCGCGACACGCCATGCAGGAGGAGCGATGGCACCACCGCCCCACAGCGGGTCCCGGTTCCACACGCACCGTTGCGATCGCGCACGCGCGCGCAATCGGCAATCTATTCTCATTCATCTCCACTTCAAACCCTCATCCCGCCCGCCCGCCCGCCCCGCGTTCTGCGTCCCGTCTCGCGACCACAGCTCCGCGCCGTTCACCTAAACCTGACGGTCATCGATAATCCGCACGTCGTTTGCATAATATGCGAATAATTGATTCACCCCCCCCCCCCCCCCCGGCACGACCGACCACGTGGCTCGCAGGCGGTGCGTCGACAGCGCCCGACGGATGCGCGCCGAGCGCCCAACCGCGTCCCCGCGGAGGCAGCCCGGAGATTTAATCCATGTCGACTTCACATCCACCGTCCCCCACTTCTTATTCTTCTGCCATTTTAATAATCGTCATCATCGGCCAACTTCATCATCATCGGCCAAGGTGAATCCGCTGCTGGATGAATGCCGGAAATCTCAGATCCTCCAAACCCACCACCTCTTTACCTACGGATGTTTTTTTCAAGACAACGCACACACGTTACTGCTGGGGGATTGGGAGCCACGTGGCTGGTGTTCACGTTTCAAATCACGTATTGGTTTGGTTCCGATGTGTTACGTCCATCGATGGTTAATTACACAAAGTAAACAAATCTCATGGACGAAGCTCCGTGCTCCCGTGGCACAGTCCAGGACACACAGAGCACAGGAGGGCGGTAGCTACGAGGTAAGAGCCGCTCGCCAGAGTTTGCGGATGGATCACCGTTCTTTCTCGAATCGCCGTTCATATCAGCTCGCCGTGGGCCGGCGCACCTCTCTCTCGCTCTCTTTCTCCTGCCCACCCCCCCCCATCCTTACCACACGCCGCCAATCTCCCACGACGTGCCCCCACCCCCCCGCCCCCCCCGGGGAGGCCCCCCCATCTCACCGGGAAGCAGTGACTCAGCCGGCCCGAGCGCTCGTCCTCGCAGACGCTCGTGACTAATGCGGCGGCGCGGCGCGGGGGGCCCGCGGCGAGCGGGGGCTGAACCCTGGCGCGGCGCCGCGGGTAAAAGCAGCTTAACGCAATTACACGGCGAGGGGGGGCAAGGGGCACGGGGATTGGGGGGGGGGGCGCGGTAATGGGATCCGAGTTGGTCTCTTCCCACCAGCACCCCGCCCCCCTTGTCGGGCCTCGCAGGGGTTTCACGACGACCCCCCCCCCCGCCCCCCTCCCAACTATCGTGGGGGGGCGGCAGAGAGCGAGGTGCAAGTAACGCTCGTGCGATTCTGTGGGAGTCTAACCGAGTGTGTGTGTTCCTGTGTGTGGGGAACGGTGGTGTAGCGGTTAGCGCGCTGCGCTATGAACCTAGCGACCCGGGTTCGATTCCCGCTCACGGCCAACACCAGTGACGATTATCTGAAACGGTCCCGCGCCTCCCCTAGGTCGACTAAGCCTGAAATGAGTACCTGGTGCGGTGTGTAAACATCGCCACTGGGGAGACAAAGGCGGTCGGGCGTGGTGCTGGCCACCGACCCCCTCGTGTACCGTTCCGGCCTTCATAGGTGCTCGCTAACAGCACTTGCCGCTACAGTCTGTTAAGGCTACATGGTGGATCGTCGTCTTTGTGTTTGCAGAGAGTGTGTGGCCGATGACGGATGAATGCCCGTGTGTGCGCACGTTTCTCTCACCAGGAAACTCCCAAACGCCGAGTTGAAAATCGCCGCAGCCTGCGGAGAGAAGGAGCGGGGAATGAGCACGGGCAGCGAGGCCATCAACACGCACGGCCGCAGCAGCAGCAACAAGTCGCGACCGCTCGTTAGCGGGCACCTCGCACCCCCACGGCAACCTCTGACCTTCGACGGTGGCACCAAGCTCGCCCCGAGCCATAAGGGAGTACTCTTAAGGGTCAAACCAAGACCAGGGCCCCACACGGTCTGAGCAGATATTATTTATATTATTATGCTTGTGGCAGGACAGAGTCTTTTTCGGGAGGGCCCTGCCAAGTTTTCGCTGGAGGGGCGGTGTTGCTGCTGGTGCTGCTGCGTGATCCCAAATCAGTGATTGCCAGGTGATGTGTTGGTACTGGGATACCGGTTACACTGCGTGGGCTTGTATTTGTTTAGCTATGGGAAGAAACCCGAGAACCCGGAGGAAACGCGTGCAGGACAGGGGGAGAGGGAGAGCATAAAAACTCCAACACAGGTGCCCGCACTGGGACCGAACCCCTCGATTCGGACCACCCTGGCCGCCGGCTCCATCGCTCGCGGCTGCCAATCGTCGTGGGCGGCGGGGCGTGAAGGGATCGGACACGGGTGCGCGGCGAGGAGGTGAACGACGCGCGGGCGCCTTCACACTCGCTCGCATTGCACGGGCGGCTGAGTGCCGGTGGCCGTTTGCGCGCCGTAATATGCAGGGCGTCAGCGGCAATTAGCGGGGAGCGGGCGCAACGCGCGCTCCCAAACGCATTAACCCTCTCTCCGCCGGCGATCGCGAACGTGGCGACCCACCAACGTTCGCGTCGTGCTCCCCGCCACCTCCGCCAGCCGCTCGCGGGCGCCATGCGGCGCCGGCTCGGAGCGGCGGCGTCGTCGCTGACCCCGGGCGGACTGCTCGCGTGCCGCCACGCGGGGTTAAGTTCGCGTGGCGGGGAGCGCGGGAGCGTGGCGGGCGAGGGGATTAAGCGGGTGCCGCCCCGCGTGGGCCCCGACACTGATGGATGGTGCTCCCTGGCACCGGGCCCCGGGCAGCCGCAGAACGTCACCGGCAGAGTCTCGCTCTGCCAGCACGGGCCCGGCGCAGGACCGGTGGCCCAGGTCTCCGCGCTTCACGAGCAACGAAGACCCTTCGGTTCCTACTGCTCCACAGCCACTCGACCCCCCTCGTAGAGTTGGGGGTGGTTCGTGCTCGTTGGCGTCGTTCCGCTCGTTATTACCAAGGTCATCAATTCTAATTCTTCTGGTTTACTCCCGTGAGCGATAAATCGCGTGCAAAATAACGACAGAACAATCGATGATGGTTTAGTGGGGCGAGGAAAACGTCCACACGTGGGGCCTGGTGCCACACACTCACCTCATTGCCCCCCACGGCCTTGGTGAGGATGACAGCGGAGGAGACCGGCGGGGGCATGCAGGCCACCACCTGCAACCTGTCACACGCGCACACACACACACATACATCAACACATACAAAGATAAGTCTGTTGGGGCACCTGTGAAGGCTGGCACGGCACACGAGGGAGTGGCTGGCCAACACCACAGTCGGCTGCCTTTGCCTCCCCAGTGGCAATGTTTACACACCGCACCAGGTACTCATTTGAGGCCAGGTACTCAGGGAAGCCCAGGACCAGTTCAGATAATCGTCACTCGTGTTGTCCATGAACGAGAATGGAACTCGGGTCGCCGGGTTCGTAGCGCAGCGCGTTAACCCACTGCACTACATGAAAAGACAAACGTAAACACACACGTGCACAAAGACATTCATGCCGTGCGGTGGCGTAGCGCGTGGTGTGTACTCCCGTGCAGTGCGCGTGACAGTGTGGCACAGTGTCGTAAACCATAGCGTGGCCCAGCGGGGTGTCGTACAACGGCGGGAGGGGGGCATCGTGTCAAGTAGTGCGGCACGGTGTAGTGCAGTGTACGGGTCTAGTATATATGACCGCGTTATAATTAATGTTGTCATTATTTCGATTTAAAGCTTTCGTGACTGCAGGGATTCATCTTCTTGGTTCTTTCGGTAAAGTCATGTAGAATGGAAACAATAAAAATAATAAAATAAAACATAATAAAATAATTCTCACGACGTTTCGGCCACAACGCAAGCAGCCGTCATAAGGTGAAGACCAGGTCAGACAGACCTGGTCTTCACCTGTGGCCGAAACGTCGTGAGAATTATTTTATTATGTTTTATTTTATTATTATATTGTTTCCATTCTACGTGACTTTACCGAAAGAACCAAGAAGTTGTCATTATTATTATCCTGGTTTACCCACCGAGTATCAAGACTCACATTCGGGAGGGCCCTGCCGAGTTTTCGCAGCAAGCGGCGATGTCGCGAATGCGTGCGATCTCAATCGAGTCGCTTGCAGGTAATTGTTCAGCAGCTGGGACGTTGTGTGGCCAATACCAGCTCCACCACTGTGTGTGTGTGTTATAGCTTTGAGAGGAAACAGGACAACCCGGAGGGAATCCCACGCACAACAACAGGGGGAGAACGCACAAACTCCACAGGGAGAGGCACCCGGGTCGGGATTCGAGCCCACGGGGCTTCTTGCCGCTAGGGGCGAGTGCGGCGCCGGGCGCGGTGCGGGGTAAGGCGCGTTGGTCTCTAGCGCACCCTTGCAGCAGCCACGGGTTGAGTCCCGTGAGCGCCAGCAGCCGCAGCAGCAGCCACACGGCGAGCGGGAAGAAGCCGAGCGTGAAGCCCTGCACCAGCATGTGCAGCCGCACGTGCAGCAGGGCGCTCGTCAGCTCCTGCGCCCAGCGCCACACACACACAGCATCGCTAGCGGTAACGTCTCACACACACACACAGAACCGTCACACGCACATAGTACCGTCACACACACGCAGTACAGTGACGCACACGCAGTTCCATCACACACGTACCGTCTCACACACAACCTCGTTGCCAGCACCGTCAAATACACACACACAGCACCGTCACACACACACAGCACCGTCTCACACACGCAGAGGTCACACACACACAGTACCGTCAGACACACACAGTACCGTCAGACACACACAGTACCGTCAGACACACGCAGTTCCATCTGACACGTACCGTCACACACAAACATAAGCTCGTTACCAGCACCGTCACACACACACAGCGTGAGAGCCGGTGGCCCTGTCGCCAGGGAGAGCCTGCGCCCCAGGGGGGAGACGCGGCAAGGAGACGCCGCCAGCCCCCCACCACCCTCCTCGCCGTACCTCCGTCTTGAGCGAGAGGCCGCTGTTGAAGAAGATGGCCGAGACGGCGACGTAGGTGATGGTCACCTCCGGCTTCAGGGGCCCTGGGAACGAGCATGGGTGCCAGTGTCACGGCAGCGGCACGCGCGGTGCACGCGGCACGGGAAGAGCGGCAGGGGCAGCACGAGCGGTGTGTGCGGCATGGGCAGCAAAGCGCGAGTTGAAAAGGCCCGGTTGCAAATAATTAAATGGTGGACCCCCCTCCCGCCCGTGGACTCCCCCCCCCCCCCGGGGATTCCCCCCCCCCCCCGGGGACCCCCCCTCCGTGGACCCCCCCCCCGGGAACCCCCCCATCCGCTTGATATCCCAGGTCCCGGGTGATAGCCTAGCGGTGGTGCGTTCGCCGCTTGTTGCAAAGGTTCACGGTTCCATTCCAGCGGCCGTCCCGGTAAATACTGCGCTGTGTGCATCAACCCTAAAAGAAATCCACTACGCGTCGCCTGCTTCACGGTGGGCGCGAGAGACCCCGTGACGCCAGTCGCAAGAGGAGGCCACCGCGTGCCAGCGCCTGGGTCCGAATCTGCCAAAATTCCAAAATTAATGCCGCAAATCACTCGACTGGGATTCGAGCCAGTAATCATCGCCTCCCCCCTACTGGCAGACGAATTCCCTCGGCCACTCGAGCCGAGGAAACTCATCCCCGAGTTTATCGCCTGCTTACAACAGTGTCATCTGAAACTTGTGGACCGGTGGTTTTAAGGACGATTCATACCCATAGAACGATCGTCAATAGTTTGTTGTTGTTAAATACCGGCCATCACATCGGCAACAGCAGCCACGACCTATCCACTGCTGCATGGAATCCTCCCTCGACATCTCTCACGGTGCTGGGACGCAGCGACGATGCCCGTCACCAAAGCGAGCGCTCCGTCACCCCCCCCCCTCCATGGGGCTTCGCCCTCCGTCATTAGTCTCGACCACCCGAGACCCGAGACATCAATCCTCTCGTTGTCTTGTCGTTGTCTGTCTGCGTGTAGGTGCAGCACAGGCGGCCGTGCAGACCCCCCCCCCCCCCCACAGCGCGCACGCGTCGTGACACACGCGGGGGTCGGTGGGTGGGTGGGGTGGGGTGGGGGCTGCGAGGCGCGACACGTGGAGGCGGACACCGGGCGCGTCAGGGGTGCCACGTGTCGCGCTCCACTCCGTACACCCCCCTCCCAACTCCACTCCGGACCCCCCCCAACTCCACTCCGTACACCCCCTCCCACCCAACTCCACTCCGGACCCCCCCCCCCCCAACTCCACTCCGGACCCCCCCCATCGAACTCCACTCCCGGTCTTCCCACCGACCCCGCGGCACCTGCTGTGGTGGGACCCGCGCGGACCCCGTTCCCAAGGGGTCACGCTGACCCCCCCCCCCCCCCCGCGTCAGACCCCCTCCCTCGTCAGACCCCCACCCCCATCAGACCCCCACCCCCATCAGACCCCCCCCACACCACTCACCGCCCTTGACGCCGATGCTGGGTTCCATCCGCGCCAGGCCGATGGCCGCGACGATGCCGATGAGGAACCATTCCTTGCGCAGCTTGTCCAGCAAGCCCATGGCGGCCTCACCCCCCTCGCCCCCCTGCCCCCTGCGGGCCCCCTCGCCCCCCTCACCCCCTGCCCCCCCTCACCCCCTGCCCCCTGCGGGGTCGCCTTTACCCCTTGCGAGCCCCCCCCCCTCCCCCCGGTGCTGGGGGCACCCTCCCCCCACAGACCCCGCCGCTCTCTCCGCTCTGTCGCCGCTGGGACGACTCGACTCGGTCCGCGTGCCGCGAGCGACTTCGGGGCGACTTCGAGTCGCCTCGAGTCGACCGCGAAAGTCGTCCACGTGGCGGGGGACGTCTCGCACCGTTACGAAGCCGCCTCCTCCTCGTGCGTGCTGATCACGCCGCTGACATCTCTCACTCCGCCTCGTCGCGGTGGTTGTTGTTGTTGGTGGAGGTTGTTGGTGGTGGTTGTTGTTGATGGTGGTTGTTGTTGAAGGTTGTTGTTGTTGTTGGTGGTTGTTGTTGGTGGTAGTGGTGGTTGTTGAAGGTTGTTGGTGGTTGTTGTTGTTTCTTGGTGGTGGTTGTTGAAGGTTGTTGGTGGTTGTTGTTGTTTCTTGGTGGTGGTGGTGGTGGTGGTTGTTGTTGCAATCGGAGTCCAACCCGAGCATCCACCGCTCCGAGTCCCCGGGCCTCTTCCGGTGTCTCGCGCCGGTTCAAAGGGCGTGGCCGCGTGACGTCACCAAACGGTGGGCGGGGCCTCCTGGACACGTGGTCGCTTCGGACATGGCGGCGCCCAGCGGCGGCGGCGGGACACGTGGATTACTGGAACCGCCGGCTGCGTCTGGCACCGCGTGTGCCCGGGGCGTGTCGCTTTCGTTCACGCTGCCCGTGTCGTGCCACGTCTGCCTCAACAGGGTAAACGCCGAAGGCTGCGGGGAGAGCGGTCCACCTCCCACCACTCATGTCGCCCGCACACTCAGGCACCGTCACAGTTCCTATGGTTGCTTTTTCATTGCTTTCATGGCTTTATTTTGGTGATTTCGAAAAGTGTATTGGTTTAGCCAGGTTTGTTTGTTGTAGTACAGAGTTAGACTGATGGCCTTAATCTAAGCTGTCTTGTGGTTGTTGTTGTTTGACTTGCATCCCACTGGGATTTTTGGCACACAGCGTTGGTGTACGGTGTTTTTTCTGCAATATTTTTGCTGTCTTTTCTTGAATTTTCTGTTTGCACTTAGTCACATATTCACTTTAAGATGTTTTTGTTCATGTTTTTTGTTTGTTGCGGTTGCACCCGATTCAAGAGCTGAATGGCTCACAGGGCTATACCTAATAAATGAACTTGAACTTGAACTCATCAACAATCTTGCTCGTTGCTGCACGACACTCGCCGCTGGCCGCCACCGCATCAACTCCTCGCCACCAGCGCTCGTCAGTCCCCCCCCCCGAGCACGAATTCTCACTCCGCAATCTCTCCAACACACACTCCGAATCAATCTCCGAATCAATCGCAGCAATTACTCGTACGGCAAACCCCCTTCACTACGCACAGTCCTCACCCATCGTTCTCATCGCTCGTGAAACTCCGCAACCTCTTCATCACGCATTATATTCGTCAAACTCCATGACGATTGTTAATAACTCTTTCTCCATAGCTGATCCATATACACCACTCATCATCATCATTCTCTTTTCAAACGAAACTCATTCACACAAATAAAAGAATAAAATATTTCTCACGACGTTTCGGCCACAACGCAAGCAGCCGTCCTCAGCTTGCGTTGTGGCCGAAACGTCGTGAGAATTATTTTATTATGTTTTATTTTTATTATTTTATTACTTCCCTTCTACGTGACTTTACCGAAAGAACCAAGAAGATAAACTTCTGCTCTCATCCAGCGACACTCACCTGGCATTGAATGGCTACGGGGTGGAGCGGTGGCGCGCAGTGGTTAATTCACTGCGCTCTGAAACCCACAAACTGAGCTTAATTCCCGGCCACGGATACCTTCATTGGCGAGTATTATCTGAACCAGTCCTGGCCCCCCACTCACCAATCCATACTGCGGCTGCGTGGTGAAGTATGGTCAAACGGCAAAGGTTTGTGTTGCCGTGCAGCACGACACGGAGAGAACCACAGCAAAACCCTCACCTCTCGCAAAGGCCTGGCAGAAGCAGCAGTGCGATGAACAGCGGTAATAGATGCCGGCATTTCTCCAGAATTGATTCAAGGCGTGCTCGTGTTGAACCAATGCTGCTGAAATGACGCACTGTCAGAATGCCGTGTGGCTGATGGAATGTGAACAATTGTACTTGGATCTATATTTTATGTGGAGGGACGGTGATGAGAAAGTCTCGATTGTGCCTCATCGAGGCAAAGGTTCCCCACCCCGACCGTGCAGAGAGAAGAAGTCTCCCTGGATATTTGTCACGCTCCTGCCAGCATCTTGGCCGCGCGAATCGGGCGGTGTTCCTGACCCTCTCCTCTCCCCGACTCCGCAGGTTCAGGAGCCCATGTGCTGCCCGAACCTGCACGTGTTCTGCGCCGCGTGCATCGAACTGTGGCTACGCACGAGCCCCCACTGCCCCGTGTGCCGCTGCCCGGTGACCGCCGAGAAGCCGTGCGCACGCCTCATCGGTGAGCGCTGCGGCCGGGGAGCAACCCCACGGCGTGGGATAAGACGACGACTCAACCCTCAACCCTGCTCCACCTCAACCCTGCTCCACCTCAACCCTAGCCCCCAAATTGCTCCACCTCAACCCTGCTCCACCTTAACCCTAGCCCCTAACCTGCTCCACCTCAACCCTGCTCCACCTCAACCCTAGCCCCTACCCTGCTCCACCTTAACCCTAGCCCCTAACCTGCTCCACATCAACCCTAGCCCCTAACCTTCTCCACCTCAACCCTGCTCCACCTTAACCCTAGCCCCTAACCTGCTCCACCTCAACCCTGCTCCACCTTAACCCTAGCCCCTAACCTGCTCCACCTCAACCCTGCTCCACCTCAACCCTAGCCCCTACCCTGCTCCACCTCAACCCTGCTCCACCTTAACCCTAGCCCGTAACCTACTCCACCTCAACCCTGCTCTACCTCAACCCTAGCCCCTAGCCTGCTCCATCTCAACCCTAGCCCCTAAGCTGCTCCATCTCAACCCTAGCCCCTAGCCTGCTCCACCTCAACCCTGCTCCACCTCAACCCTAGCCCCTAACCTGCTCCATCTCAACCCTAGCCCCTAACCTGCTCCATCTCAACCCTAGCCCCTCGCCTGCTCCATATCAACTCTAGCCCCTCGCCTGCTCCATATCAACTCTAGCCCCTAGCCTGCTCCATCTCAACCCTCGCCCCTGACCTGCTCCATCTCAACCCTAGCCCCTAACCTGCTCCATCTCAACCCTAGCCCCTCGCCTGCTCCATCTCAACCCTAGCCCCTAACCTGCTCCATCTCAACCCTAGCCCCTCGCCTGCTCCATCTCAACCCTAGCCCCTAACCTGCTCCATCTCAACCCTAGCCCCTAACCTGCTCCATCTCAACCCTAGCCCCTAACCTGCTCCATCTCAACCCTAGCCCCTAACCTGCTCCATCTCAACCCTAGCCCCTAGCCTGCTCCACCTCAACCCTAGCCCCTAACCTGCTCCATCTCAACCCTAGCCCCTAGCCTGCTCCATCTCAACCCTAGCCCCTAACCTGCTCCATCTCAACCCTAGCTTCTAACCCTGCACTGCCTCCCTCCCCCTCCCCGCCCAGGTGGGGGCGACGTCCCGCACGCTCCTGGGAGCCCCACACAGCGGAGGCGGTTGAGATCGGCGCGGCTGGAGGTGCTGCGGAGAGAGTACGAGGTGCGTCGAGATGCGGAGGTCGAGAGCTCCTGCGTGGAGGCCGGGGAGCGAGCCGGTGGACGGCTTCAGCGGTGGACTCGTGACGGATATCTTTAACGATCGCTCGGTCGTGTAGACGCGGCGTCACGGACACGCCGTCACGGACACGCCGTCATGGACACGCCGTCACGGACAGACCGTCACGGACACACCGTCACGGACACACCGTCACGGACACACCGTCACGGACACACCGTCACGGACACACCGTCACGGACACACCGTCACGGAAACACCGTCACAGACACACCGTCACGGAAACACCGTCACAGACACACCGTCACGGAAACGCCGTCACGGACACGCCGTCACGGAAACACCGTCACGGACACGCCGTCACGGACACACCGTCACGGACAGACCGTCACGGACACACCGTCACGGACACACCGTCACGGAAACACCGTCACAGACACACCGTCACAGACACACCGTCACGGAAACACCGTCACAGACACACCGTCACGGAAACACCGTCACGGACACGCCGTCACGGAAACACCGTCACGGACACGCCGTCACGGAAACACCGTCACGGACACGCCGTCACGGAAACACCGTCACAGACACACCGTCACGGAAACACCGTCACGGACACGCCGTCACGGAAACACCGTCACGGACACGTCGTCACGGACTTGCCGTCATGGACACACCGTCACGGAAACACCGTCACAGACACAGCGTGTTGCGGATACACCGTCACAGACACACCGTGTCGCGGATACACAGTCACAGACACACCGTGACGGACACTCTGCGCCCGACGCACCAGGTCACGTTGCTACCTCGCCCTCACCCCCGTGTCCCCTTCACTCCCAGGAGGAGGCGGAGACGCTGGCGGTGGAGGTGGAGCGGCTGCAGGGAGAGAACAACGCTCTCTGGGCCCAGCTGCGTGCGAATCCGGGCGAGCCCGCGGGGTCGGAGGTCGACGGCCGGCCCGCGGGGTCGGAGGTCGACCCGGCGGTGCTACTCGCGCTCTCGGGGAAGCTGAAGGCGGCGCGCGATGAGCTCCGAGCGACGAGAAACGAGATGAGCAGGGAGCGCGAGGTGAGGGCAACTCGGCGGTCTGCTACCGTCACATGACGGTCCGCTTTGGCATCTGCGGTGACAAGCTCGGGGGTTACGCATCACCGTCAGTGGGGGGGTGGGGTGGCACGTGCCCCCCCAATGATCCGACTCGAAATCCCTAATTTCGATTGGATCATTGGGGTTTATTGGTAATAAATCAGCATTCTGTGTAGCATATTATCACGTGCCAGGGACTCTATGAGATGATAGGACAATAGTCTGAGTCCATAATTGAGTCCATAAGTAACGGCAAAGCGGTTATAAGTGACTCACAGAATTGTGCGCAGTTGCGTATACAGAGTCCTCGACTTCCCTGAAGACATTCACCTTCAGCGAGCGCGATGCCGATCACACAACGCGGTTCGAATTCGACCCTCGATCGATGGCTGCGCCATCGCTGCACACGCGTCGAATAAAAAGCAAGGGACAAATCCTTACTCATTAATAACTCCCAAAAAAGTGTATTGCTGGAAGGGTTGCCCCCCCCTACCTGAAAATTCTGGCTCCGCCATTGCGCATCCCCCGCTCCGGGAGATCAAGATGCTCCGGTCCGTTGCACGCAGATCCACTCCGGGTTACACATCTCTCCGCTCTGGGAGAGGGCGACGACGCCGCTAATGAACCCCTCTCACCCTTTGGCGGATGCCCCGAAGCGAGCGCCGAGTGTGGGAATTCACTGCGACGCGGTGGGGTGGGGGGGTTCGTGGTGGAGGGCGGCACAGGGGATCAGATGCACTCACAAATTACCTTGATCACCGGGAGCTGCTGTGATGGGAGGGGGTGGAGGGGGTTGGAGAGCCGTCACTGCCCTCCATCAGCCTCTTCGGTCGATTACGCGCACGCGTCTCTACTGCCATCCTCTCACCAGCGGCTCACACCTGTGGCTCCCTCACCTGTTGCTCCCTCACCTCTCACACTCCGCATGAGAGCATGCGTGCGTTTCCAGGCACCCGTGTGTGTGTGCGTGCGTGCGCGCGCGTGCATGTGACAGCCTCTGCGTGCGTGTGCCCCGTGCCGTGCTAGGTGCACGCGCAGCTGCGGGAGGAGAACGTCGACCTGCAGCGCGAGAACCAGAGCCTGCGCATGGAGATCGACAGCCGCTCCCCGCACAGGTCGCGACCCCAGCGCCGCGTCGAGCCACGACGGCCTCCTGCTGCACAAACGAGCCGTGCACGGGGCATCGGGACTCGTCGGCCCCCGCCGAACCAGGGGTGGAAATTCGGCGTTCCTGTGGTGGTGGCGAGTCTCTCCAGAGGACGGCCACTGTTGACTTGACCACAAAGTGGCACGCACCACGTGGGCCCTGGAGCGATGATGTGGATGAGGGGGGCCGGACCGTACGCGGGAGACGGCACCCAGGATTCCGCAGCCCGGTGTCGTGGACCGTGAGTGTGGCGGCGACGCAGTTATTCTGACTCCCTGAGACCTGAAGACGCCGCTCGGTTAGACGGCGTTCATCTCGCCGCGGGCCGATACCACCCGGAGCCAAAATTTTATTTGCTCGGCCGTGTCGGCCGGTGGAGGGTCTTGACGACACAAATTTGGCCCAGATCGTTAGGTGGCTGAACCAAAAACTCGATTGCGAATCGAGGGCATCTCTGGCGGTGCCGTCTTCGGAGCGACGGCTCTGTGCCCGGCACGGAGTCCTCGCTGCGTGCCACGCCGGGGTGCCTCCCCACGCTCAATGCGCCGTCCCTCTCTCTCCCTCTCTCGCTGCAACTTCTCTAACTTGGTTTCTCTCTCTTTCCCCGTCCCCACGCCAGGTTCGGCCGCGCCACCGTCGCCGCGCTGCAGGCCAAGCTGGAGCAGCAGCGGCGCGAACTCGGCCGCCTGGGCAAGGCCCTGGAGCGCAGCGACCGCTACACCGACGAGCTGGAAGCCCGGCTCGCTGGGGTCGCGGGGGCCACTGGGGTCGCGGGGGTCGCTGGGGTCGCGGGGGTCGTGGGGGATCCCCGGGAGGGCCGCGAGGAAACCGCTGCCGGCCCTCCGTGGCGGGGGGCGCCCGGCGGTGGCACGGTGCGTAGGCTCGCGTTCGACGTCGCCGCCACCGCCGTCACCTCGCCGCCACCGGTGGAGAGTGGCGCACTGCAGGGGGGGGGCGGGGGTGCGGGGGGGCCGATCCTGTCCGTGGGGGTGCCCCCCCCGCCCGAGCCGTGTCACGGCCCCCCCCAGGGCGACAGAGAAGAAGGGGCTGGTGGGGGCGCGCCGGGCTCCCCGCTGCCGCCGAAGCGAACGAGAGCCGAGGACTGACGGAGAGGGCGCGGGGGGAGTTCACGCAAAGACAAAGGCACCCCATGTAGCCTCCACAGCAAGGGCCGTTAGCGAGCACCTATTAAGGGCGGCACTACGGGGAGGTGTGGCCCTCGCCAGCCCGTCAGCCTTTGTCTTCCCAGTGCTGAGGTTTCTGCGCAGCGCCAGTTCCTCGTTTGTTGACCGTGGCCGAGAATCGAACTTGACTCTCCGGGTTCGTAGTGCGTTGCGCGAACCACTGCGCCTCCGCTCTTCGTTCACCTCGAGAAAGACATCGACACACACTCACGTTCACACACACACACGATATACTGTATTGTGAATAACGGTTACATTTAGTGGTGATGTAGATATGTTACTGGGATGATGTGGGTAGTGATGTTGACATGGTGATGTTGATGGTGATGTTGCTCTGGTGATGTAGCAATTTTTCCTATGGTGATGTTGGTGGCGGTGTTGCTACGTTGATCTTGCCATGCCGATTTGGCTATCGTGATGTTGGTTGCGATGTTGCTGTGGTGATGTCATAGTGATGTTGCCGTGGTGATGTTGCCGTGGCGATGTTGCCGTGGCGATGGTCCTCTCACGTGGCCGGTGCCGCCGCGCTGTCTCACGTGACCGAGGGGTCAAGCAGGCAGCAGTGCACCACCTTGTAGCGGAGACGCCGCGGGGGAGAGAGGTCGCGGCCTGCTGAGAGCGCGTGGTGGCGGAGAGAGCGTGGTGCGTCGATGGAAACCGCGTTATCAGAGCTGGAGTTTTGCCAAATAAAATGAGGAACCGAGTCTAATGTGCCGGGGTTTCTGTGCGGAGCCATTAGTGACCGGGCTAACACCATCACTGGCTCGCTGCACTCGAGAAGGCAATTTCCTCGCGACTCGGGGCCCGTGCGTGTCTGTGGGTCTCTATGAGAGAGTGTTTCTCCGTAAGTCTGTGTGCGTCTGTTTAACACGTCGGCATTCGCGACCGCAATAAAGGTTTTGGGTATTTGCAAGTCTGTTGGTTTTATTGTCGTGTTTGTGTAGGTCTATGCGAGTCTCTCTATAAGTCTGTGGACTTCTATGTGAGTCTCTGTTTAGGTCTATGGGCCTCTGTGCGAGTCTGTAATTCTATGGGCTTCTATGTGAGTCTCTGTTTAGGTCTATGCGTCTCTGTGCGAGTCTGTAATTCTATGGACTTCTATGTGAGTCTCTGTTTAGGTCTATGGGCCTCTGTGCGAGTCTGTAATTCTATGGGCTTCTATGTGAGTCTCTGTTTAGGTCTATGCGTCTCTGTGCGAGTCTGTAATTCTATGGACTTCTATGTGAGTCTCTGTTTAGGTCTATGGGCCTCTGTGCGAGTCTGTAATTCTATGGTCTTCTATGTGAGTCTCTGTTTAGGTCTATGGGCCTCTGTGCGAGTCTGTAATTCTATGGGCTTCTATGTGAGTCACTGTTTAGGTCTATGGGCCTCTGTGTGAGTCTAATTCTATGGGCTTCTATGTGAGTCTCTTTAGGTCTATGGGCCTCTGTGCAAGTCTGTAATTCTATGGGCTTCTATGTGAGTCTGTTTAGGTCTATGCGTCTCTGTGCGAGTCTAATCCTATGGGCTTCTATGTGAGTCTGTTTAGGTCTATGGGCCTCTGTGCGAGTCTCTGTGAGAACCGATCGGTCTGTGAGTCGTTGGGGATCAGACCATCACGTGGCCCTCTCGCGAACTCGCTGGCGGTGGGAATCTCGAACTCCAGGAACCCGGCGATCCCAACCCGGCTTCTGTCACGGCCTTCGCTCCGTTCCCCTCGCCTCAATCCCCCTCCTGCAATACTTCCCCATGCTCAGCCGCGAAGATCACCCCCCCCCCCCCCACTGCCTCCATCTCTCCTCCTGAACGCATCCATTCCCTCCATCATCCCACCCCTCCTTCCATCCATCGCCTCCACCCCTTGATCCATCCTATAACCACGAATCCCAAATCCTCCATCTCTGCACCCCCCCTTTCATCCCTCGTCCCCCGTCCTTGCATCATCAAATCCACCCGTCTCGCTCGCTCCTCCACCTCTGCATTCATCCCCTCCTGTTCCCAGCTCCGCGTCTCCTCCCTCTGCTCCCCGCGCTCCCTGCCCCGTCTCGCGAGACTTGGCCCCCAGTCAGGTGAGATTTGGGGTGGGGGGGGTGATGATTTGTGGGGGGTGGGGGGGATGCAGGGGAGGGGCTGGCTCCGCGCTCCCAGCCCGCGAGCCTCTCCTGCTCGCCACTCTGCGCGATGCTGTCCATGAGCGCGGTGTCCGCTAAGCAGGGCGGCTTCAGCCTGCAGGGCGCCCTGCCTGCGGGGAGCGACGCCCTGCGCCGCGCCTGCATCGCTCACAGCGCCGTACGTGAGCTCGGCGCATGCACGCGCTCACTCACCCACTCACCCACTCGCGTCTCACTCACCCATTCACTCACCCACCCACGTCTCACTCACTCCCGTTTCACTCACTCACCCACACACCCACTCACTCCCGTCTCATTCACCCACTCACTCACTCGCGTCTCACTCACCCACTCACCCACTCACTCACTCACCCACTTACCCACTCACTCACCCATTCACCCACTCACCCACTCCCGTCTCACTCACTCCCGTGTCACTCACCCACTCACTCACTCCCATCTCACTCACTCCCGTCTCACTCACCCACTCACTCCCGTCTCACTCACTCACCCCCGTCTCACTCACTCACTCCCATCTCACTCACCCACTCACTCACTCACTCCCATCTCACTCACCCACTCACTCACTCCCGTCTCACTCACTCACTCCCATCTCACTCACCCACTCACTCACTCACTCCCATCTCACTCACCCACTCACTCGCTCCCGTCTCACTCACTCACCCACTCACCCCCGTCTCACTCACTCACTCCCGTCTCACTCACCCACTCACTCCCGTCTCACTCACTCACCCACTCACTCACCCACTCACTCACTCCCGTCTCACTCACTCACCCACTCACCCACCCACTCACCCACTCACTCACTCCCGTCTCACTCACTCACCCACTCACCCACTCACTCACCCACTCCCTCACTCCTGTCTCACTCACTCCTGTCTCACTCACTCCCGTCTCACTCACTCACTCCCGTCTCACTCACTCACCCACTCACTCACCCACTCCCGTCTCACTCACTCACCCACTCCCGTCTCACTCACTCACTCTCGTCTCACCCACTCACTCACTCACTCACCCACTCCCGTCTCACTCACTCACTCCCGTCTCACTCACTCACTCAACCACTCACTCACCCACTCCCGTCTCACTCACTCACCCACTCCCGTCTCACTCACTCACTCACTCTCGTCTCACCCACTCACTCACCACTCACTCACTCCCGTCTCACTCACTCCCGTCTCACTCACTCACTCACCCACTCACTCACCCACTCCCGTCTCACTCACTCACCCACTCCCGTCTCACTCACTCACTCTCGTCTCACCCACTCACTCACTCACTCACCCACTCCCGTCTCACTCACTCACTCCCGTCTCACTCACTCACTCACCACTCACTCACTCACTCCCGTCTCATTCACTCACTCACCACTCACTCGCTCACTCACTCCCGTCTCACTCACTCACTCTCGTCTCACTCACTCACTCACCCACTCACTCGCTCACTCACCCACTCACTCACTCCCGTCTCACTCACTCACCCACTCACTCACTCCCGTCTCACTCACTCACTCACTCCCGTCTCACTCACTCACTCCCGTCTCACTCACTCACTCACCACTCACTCACTCCCGTCTCATTCACTCACTCACCACTCACTCGCTCACTCACTCCCGTCTCACTCACTCACTCTCGTCTCACTCACTCACTCACCCACTCACTCGCTCACTCACCCACTCACTCACTCACTCCCGTCTCACTCACTCACCCACTCACTCACTCCCGTCTCACTCACTTACTCACTCCCGTCTCACTCACCCACTCCCGTCTCACTCACTCACCCACTCCCGTCTCACTCACTCACTCTCGTCTCACCCACTCACTCACTCACCCACTCCCGTCTCACTCACTCACTCCCGTCTCACTCACTCACTCACCACTCACTCACTCACTCCCGTCTCATTCACTCACTCACCACTCACTCGCTCACTCACTCCCGTCTCACTCACTCACTCTCGTCTCACTCACTCACTCACTCACTCGCTCACTCACCCACTCACTCACTCCCGTCTCACTCACTCACTCACTCCCGTCTCACTCACTCACTCCCGTCTCATTCACTCACTCACCACTCACTCGCTCACTCACTCCCGTCTCACTCACTCTCGTCTCACTCACTCACTCACCACTCACTCACTCACTCACTCACCCACTCACTCACTCCCGTCTCACTCACTCACCCACTCACTCACTCCCGTCTCACTCACTCACTCACTCCCGTCTCACTCACTCACTCCCGTCTCATTCACTCACTCACCACTCACTCGCTCACTCACTCCCGTCTCACTCACTCACTCTCGTCTCACTCACTCACTCACCACTCACTCACTCACCCACTCACTCACTCCCGTCTCACTCACTCACTCACCCACTCACTCACTCCCGTCTCACTCACTCACTCCCGTCTCACTCACTCACTCCTGTCCCACACACTGGCCAACACTCATCTCACGGCATTCCCAACAACACGCGCACACACACAAATCCTCACACACACAGACTCACACACACACACACAAACTCTCACACACAGACTTTCACACACACAGACTTTCACACACACACAGACTCTCACACATACAGACTCACACACACACAGACTCTCACACACACAGACTCACACACACAGATTCACACACACAGAGACTCACACACACACAGACTCTCACTCACACACACACAGACTCACGCACACAGACTCACACACAGACTCACACACACAGACTCACACACACACAGACTCTCACACACACAGACTCACACACACAGACACACACACAGACTCACACACACACAGACTCACACACACAGAGACTCACACACAAAGACTCTCACACACACAGACTCACACACACACAGACTTACACACACACAGACTCACACCCACACAGACTCACAGACTCACACACACACAGACTCTCACTCACACACACAGACTCACACACACACAGACTTACACACACACAGACTCACACCCACACATACTCACAGACCCACAGACTCACACACACCCAGACTTTCACTCACACACACAGACTCACACACACAGACTCACACACACAGACTCACACACACACAGACTCGCACTCACACACACAGACTCACACAGACACAGACTCTCACTCAGACACACAGACTCTCACTCACACACACAGACTCACACACACAGACTCACACACACACACAGACTCTCACACACACAGACTCACACACACACACATACTCACACACACACAGACTCTCTCACACACACACACAGACTCTCACACACACCCAGACTCAGACACACACAGACTCTCACACACACAGATTCACACACACACAGACTCTCACACACACAGACTCACACACACACAGACTCTCACACACACACACTCACACTCTTACAGACTCTCACACACACAGACTCACACACACACAGACTCACACACACACAGACTCTCACACACACACACTCTTACAGACTCTCACGCACGCCCCTGCGTGCATGCTCGCACACTCGTGCAGATTCGCGCAGAATCCCCACGCACCACGCTCTAGCACGGGCACTCTCGCGCAGCGTACACGTCACGTACACGCGCGCACGGCCACTCTCTCTCACACACACACTCACTTAGAAACACACACACTCACACGCACCCTCACGAAGGAGCGCACACACACACACACTTACGCACACTCACGCAGTAACAGACGGACACGTACACTCACGCACACGCACTCTCACTCACGCACACGCACACGTACACTCACTCACACGCACACTCACGTGCACGCAAGCACTCGACAACCCAAATACGAAAGTGATTTATGCAATCACACACATACGACACAAGTACAAAGACAAAGATCCCCCGTATAGCCTTAACAGACTGTAAGTGCTGTTAGCGAGCACCTATGAAGGCGGGAACGGTACACGAGGGGGTGGATGGCCAACACCACGCCCGACCGCCTTTGTCTCCCCAGTGGCGATGTTTACACACCGCACCGGGTACTCATTTCAGGCTGAGTCGACCTAGGGGAGGCCCAGGACCGGTTCAGATAATCGTTACTGGCGGTAAAATTTCGATTTAAAGCTTTCGTGACTGCAGGTATTCATCTTCTTGGTTCTTTCGGTAAAGTCACGTAGAAGGGAAATAATAAAATAATAAATATAAAACACGGTGTTGGCCGTGAGCGGGAATCGAACTCGGCTCCGGGTTTGTAGCGCAGTGCGCTAATCGCTACACACCCGCTTCCCACGACACAAGTACACACACGTACACACACGTACACACACAGCACACACGACACAAGTACACACACGTACACACACACAGCACACACGACACAAGTACAAAGACAAAGATCCCCCGTATAGCCTTAACAGAAGTACACACACGTACACACACACACAGCACACACGACACAAGTACACACACGTACACATACACAGCACACACGACACAAGTACACACACACACAGCACACGCGACACAAGTACACACACGTAAACACACAGCACACACGACACAAGTACACACACGTACACACACAGCACACGCGACACAAGTACACACACGTACACACACACACAGCACACACGACACAAGTACACACACGTACACACACACAGCACACACGACACAAGTACACACACGTACACACACAGCACACACGACACAAGTACACACACGTACACACACAGCACACACGACACAACTACACACACGTACACACACACACACAGCACACACGACACAAGTACACACACGTACACACACACACAGCACACACGACACAAGTACACACACGTACACACACAGAGCACACACGACACAAGTACACACACGTACACACACGTACACACACAGCACACACGACACAAGTACACACACGTACACACACACACAGCACACACGACACAAGTACACACACGTACACACACACAGCACACACGACAAAAGTACACACACGTACACACACACACACAGCACACACGACACAAGTACACACACGTACACACACACACAGCACACACGACACAAGTACACACACGTACACACACACAGCACACACGACACAAGTACACACACGTACACACACACACAGCACACACGACACAAGTACACACACGTACACACACGTACACACAGCACACACGACACAAGTACACACACGTACACACACACAGCACACACGACACAAGTACACACACGTACACACACAGCACACACGACACAAGTACACACACGACACAAGTACACACACGTACACACACACACAGCACACACGACACAAGTACACACACAGCACACACGACGCAAGTACACACACGTACACACACAGCACACACGATACAAGTACACACACAGCACACACACACACACAGCACACACGACACAAGTACACACACGTACACACACACAGCACACACAACACAAGTACACACACGTACACACACACAGCACACACGACACAAGTACACACACGTACACACACACACAGCACACACGACACAAGTACACACACGACACAAGTACACACACGTACACACACACAGCACACACGACACAAGTACACACACGTACACACACAGCACACACGATACAAGTACACACACGACACAAGTACACACACGTACACACACACACAGCACACACGACACTTTAGAAGTACACACACAGCACACACGACACAAGTACACACACGTACACACACAGCACACACGATACAAGTACACACACAGCACACACACACACAGCACACACGACACAAGTACACACACGTACACACACACAGCGCACACAACACAAGTACACACACGTACACACACACAGCACACACGACACAAGTACACACACGTACACACACACACAGCACACACGACACAAGTACACACACGACACAAGTACACACACGTACACACACACACAGCACACACGACACAAGTACACACACAGCACACACGACACAAGTACACACACGTACACACACAGCACACACGATACAAGTACACACACAGCACACACACACACAGCACACACGACACAAGTACACACACGTACACACACACAGCACACACAACACAAGTACACACACAGCACACACACAGCACACACACGACACAAGTACACACACGTACACACACACAGCACACACGACACAAGTACATACACAGGTGTTCACTCTCGTGCAACGCAACCACGCTTCGGAAAGTACGCAAAAGGGCACTCACACGTGTACTCACACTCACACGTGTACTCACACTCGTGCTCACACTCGCACGCGTACTCACACACGTACTCGCACGTGTACTCACACTCGCACGTGTACTCACACACACGTACTCACACACACGTACTCACACTCACACGTTTACTCACACTCACACGTTAAATCACACTCACACGTGTACTCACACACGTACTCACACGTGTACTCACACTCGCACGTGTACTCACACTCGCACGTGTACTCACACACACGTACTCACACACACGTACTCACACTCACACGTGTACTCACACGTGCTCACACTCACACGTGTACTCACACTCACACGTGTGTACAACAGGATGCCCTCGTGTAGCCTTAACCGACTGTTGGGACAAGCGCTGTTAGCGAGCACCTCTGAAACGCCGGCACGGCACACGGGTGGCCAGTGCCACGCGCGACCGCCTTTGTCTCTCGAGTGGCGACGTGAAGGCATCGCACCTGGCCGAGTCGACCCATGGACCGGTCGAGTCGACCCATGGACCGGTCTAGTCGACCCAGGGACCGGTCGAGTCGACCCAGGGACCGGTTCAGACAATCGTCGCCGCTGTTGGTAGCCGTGAGCGGAAATGGAACTCGGGACGCCGGGATCGTAGCGCGGTGCGCTCACGGACCCACCACCGCTCCCCCAGACATCCACACAGGCGCGGCGCACGCACATAGAGACAAAGATACCCCCCTCCGACCCCCCAATATATATTTTTTAAAAGACTGAGCAAGTGTTAGGGAGCACCTATTAAGGCCAGAACGGCGCACAAGGATGTGGTGTTGACGAGAACGAGGCCCGGCCACATTTGTCTCCGCAGTGCTGATATTTACGCACAACAGCTGGTGTTCATTTTAAGGCCGAGCCGACCTAGGGGAGACCCAAGAACGGTTCACATATTCGCCACTGTTATTGGTCGCGAGCGAGAATCGAACTCAAGTCGCCGTGATCGTAGCGCAGTGCACTAATCACTGCGCCGCCGTTCCCCACACGCACGTGTAGACACACACACACGTGTAGACACACACACACACGTGTAGACACACACACACAGTGTAGACACACACACAGTGTAGACACACACACACACCTGTAGACACACACACACACCTGTAGACACACACACAGTGTAGACACACACACAGTGTAGACACACACACACCTGTAGACACACACACACAGTGTAGACACACACACAGTGTAGACACACACACGTGTAGACACACACACGTGTAGACACATACACACACCTGTAGACACACGCACATACACACGTGTAGACTCACGCACACACACACACCTGTAGACACACACACCTGTAGACACACGCACACGCACACGTGTAGATGCACGCGCGCACGCACGCGCGCTAATGTTGTTTCCGTGTTGGCGGCGGTCGCGGACACGCGCGTTCGAGTCCCGCGTGGCCTCGCTCCAATTTTCATGAGAAGGAGGAGGAGGAGGTGGAGAAGGAGGAGGAGGAGGTGGAGGAGAGGAGGAGGCGAGGAGGAGGAGGCCTCTTCCTTTCCGCGTGTCGGAGTGGCGCGGAGCGGGCAGGGCGCCGCCACTCCACCCAATTCCCCGCAGAGTCGAGCGCGGCTGTTTATTTGCAGCTCCAGGGCGAGATCCTGGCTGGCCTGGAGGGAAACGCGCTTCTCGCAGCCGCCGACTCAGCAGCAGCAGCCGCGGTCGGCAAGAGGCAGCAGCAGCACCCGCATCATCATCAGCATCATCATCAGCACCATCAGCAGCAGCAGCATCATCATCAGCAGCAACACCATCACCACCTGCTCCCCGCCTTCAAGGGCGACTCCGCCGCAGCCGCCGCCGCGTTCAGCGCCGCCGTGATGAACACCGCGGTGCCGTGCTCCGCCTCCTCCTCCTCCGCGCACGGCTCCGTGCTGGGCTCGCACCACCACCACCATCACCACCACCACCACGGCCACCAGGCACTGGACGGGGACCTCCTGGACCACCTCCCGCACGGACTCTCCTCTCTCTCCGGCGGCATCGGAGGTGCCGACTCGGCGGCGGCGCACATCCCCGGGATGGGCCACATGCACCCGGCGGCCATGGGACTGGGGGTCCCGCACGGGATGGGCCCCCACCACGGGGGCATGGGGGGAGGCATGGGCGACATCGACACGGACCCGCGCGAGCTGGAGGCGTTCGCGGAGCGCTTCAAGCAGCGGCGCATCAAGCTAGGCGTGACGCAGGCCGACGTGGGCTCGGCGCTGGGCAACCTCAAGATCCCGGGCGTGGGCTCGTTGAGCCAGAGCACCATCTGTCGCTTCGAGTCGCTCACGCTGTCGCACAACAACATGATCGCGCTCAAGCCCATCCTGCAGGCGTGGCTCGAGGAGGCCGAGAAGGCGGCGCGCGGCCGTCAGCTCAAGCCTGAGCTGTTCAGCGGCAGCGGCGGCGGCGAGCGGAGGCGCAAGCGCACGGCCATCGCGGGGCCCGAGCGACGCTCCCTGGAGGCCTACTTCGCCGTGCAGCCGCGGCCCTCGTCCGAGAAGATCGCGGCCATCGCCGAGAAGCTGGACCTCAAGAAGAACGTGGTGCGCGTGTGGTTCTGCAACCAGAGACAGAAGCAGAAGCGAATGAAGTTCGCCGCGTCGCACTGAGTGGGCGCCGTGCCCTGGGGGCAGGGGGGGCGGTGGCGGCGGCGCCCCGGGGGCTTCGCCCACGTTGACATTTGGTGATGATGGCACAAGGTAACCCGACTCCCTCCACCGCGCTCCCACGGCGACTCCCGTCGTCGCACGGCGAGAGAGGCTCGCGGCGCGGGGTTGGAGGGACGGCGCGAGAAGGGCGGCGCTGGTCGATGGCGAGTGGAGTTGATGCAGGTGGTGACCGTGGTGGTGGTGACCGTGGTGGTGGTGGTGATTTGCCGAGTTTATGTTGGTGGTGGTGGTGGTTGCGGTTAAGAGGATTGTGGAGGTATTGGTGAGTGATTAAGTTCATGGATGTGACATTGATGGTGGTGGTGGTGGTGTTCATAGTCGCGGTCGTGATTCCATCGTTGATATTGCTGATGGTGCGATCTATCTGACGGTGGCTATGATGATTGTGATTGCGTTGGTTAAGGAATTGCGGTGATAATTGGTGTTGGTGATTGGCGATTGGTAACCGTTATCGGTTTTGGTTGAATTTACGGCGATTGCGATGACTGTGGTTACGTTGGCGAACACTGGCGGAGCCAGTGGGGGGTGGAGGGGGGGGGTGACACGTGCCCCCCAATGATCCGATCGAACTCCCTCATTTCGATCGGGTCTTTGGGGTTTATTAGTAATCAATCGGCATTTTGCGACCCCCACTGCCACTGTGTAGCATATTATTACGTGCCAGGGACTCTATGAGATGATAGGACAATAGTTCGATCCATAATTGGCGATAAGTAACGGCAAAGCAGTAACACAGAAT
The DNA here is from genome assembly GCF_015708825.2 of Lethenteron reissneri. NCBI lineage: Eukaryota > Metazoa > Chordata > Hyperoartia > Petromyzontiformes > Petromyzontidae > Lethenteron > Lethenteron reissneri. The sequence goes on from NC_083810.1 coordinate 5,685,031, forward strand.
TGTGCGCAGTTGCGTGTCCAGTCCACGACTTCCCTGAAGGCATCAACACCTTCAGCGAGCGCGATGCCGATCACACAACGCGGTTCGAATTCGACCCTCGATCGATGGCTGCGCCATCGCCGCACACGCGTCGAATAGAAAGAAAGGGACAAGTCCTGACTTACTAACAACTCCTCACTTACTAACAACTCCTCACTTACTAACAACTTCTCTATCATGTTTCATTCCTGGAGGGGTTGCCCCCCCCCCTATCTGAAAGTCCTGGCTCCGCTATTGTTGGCGGCGGTGTTGATTGTCGAGTTGATTGCGTCTCTCGTGCGTTGGGCTTACTGATGATGATGGTGGTGATGGTGGTGGTGGTGATGGTGGTGATGCTGAATAGGTTCACGATGCTTGTGATTGCGTTGGTGGTCGTGTCTGTTCTTGGCGGCGACGACGTGGACGATGAGAGGTGATGATGACAGCAGCGGTGGTGATGCTGGTGGCCGTGACGGTGGTGCTTGCGATGTGTGCGGTGATGATGAGGCTGACGGGGTCCAGGCTGACAGCTTGACGTGGCAATGGCCTTGCCAGCTGATGGCACTGGAGGACGAGGAGGATGGTGATGATGATGATGGCACGGAGGTTGCTGGAAGCAGTCGACTCGGTGAGGTTGACGTTGCTATCAGTGAAACTCGCTCATAAGGTTCGTGGTGATGGTGGAGTCGATGGTAGCGGCAGTGAACGAACCAGCCCCCCATTCCCTCTTCCCCCCCCCCCCTCACTGCATGCCGGGCCCCCCTAAGCCCCCCAAAACCGGCCCGTACCCCCCAACCCCTTCCCCCTCCTCTCTGCATGCTCCACTGTTCTCTGTCCGGATGTTTTGTGCAATAAGTGGTACCCACTGACTAATACTAATCATTCTGTAATTTACCGCGGCCGTTTTCTAAATATACGAGATCTATATTGAACACGAGTATGGCAAGTCTGTGGTGGTGGGGGGCAGAGGGGGTACGGGGGGGGGGTAGCGCCCACCCCCCCTCGCTCCATCTCAGGCATGGTTGGATGGGATGATAGCAGTGGGGGGGGGATGTCGCGAACGGAACGCGACGCGGCTGCGCAGCGTTCGGCACGTCGCGAACGCTGAACGAAATATCGCGACAGCAGCGAAGGTTCGGGGTCAGAGGGGAAGGGGAGAGAGCGAGGAGGGGTACAGGGGGGCCCAAGGGACTCATGGGCGAGGAGGGGGGGGGTTCTAGACGAGGGAGGGGGGCCCTTGGAGCACGTGGGAGTGGGGGGAGGGGTCCTTGGCGCGTCTGTTCGCGATCCCCGCGCGCGAAGACGCGAACGGTCGCGACAGTAGTCGCGTTCGTGAGCGCGACTGCTGCGGATACACGCCTCTACGGTCACGTGTACTCACGGCTGTGCCACGTGTACTCGCACCTGTGTATGGCCACGTGTACATGGAAACACCTTGTTGTATGATCGAGTGCTCACACGTGTGTGTGTGTGTACGCGTACACACCTGTAGTCACGTGTTCACACGCTTGTATACGTGTGTAGAGTGTGCACTGCACCACACACACACAGATTGTCGTGTACCACTCTCCGTCAATGTTCACTCTCAGCACCGACCTTCACCACCACCACTATCACCATCACCACCACTATCACCACCACCATTACCACCGTCATCACCATCGTCGCCATCACTATCACACTCCGAAACTCAGTCTCCCTTTCAAACTAAGCGTGGTGGAAATTCCACATTCCATATGGTTTGGGCGAATCTATCCATGGAACACCCACTGTTGACATTCCACAAATCGGTACTATTTATCGGTACTATTTATCGGTACTATTTATCGGTACTATTTATTGGTACTATTGATCGATCGGAGAGAACATATCCATGGAACACCCACTGTTGACTTCCCACAAATCGCTACTATTTATGGGTAACATTTATTGGTACTATTTATCGACCTGAGAGAGATGATGGGCAGTCGATCGCTTAACCCGGAATTGTAACCCTGTTACTGCAATTACCAGTATGGTCGTGTGTACAGTACTTCTTAATATAAAATCATCATCGCCATGGTCAATCCACCGCTGGATGAATGCCTCACCCAAGGCGCCGCCTCTCACGACCCCGCGATGGTAACAATCCACCCAGCCACCGGCACGATAAGATCACTCCGTCTCCTCCCGTACGTGTCCCGTTCATTACAAACATCTATATATAAACACGCGCGCGCGTGTGTGTGTGCGCGCGTGTATAGATGAATCTAGCGTTACCATTGTTTTAACTCCGTGATTCTTTGTGAACACGCCGCGGGTGACGAGTGACACAACAGAGAGAGAGAGCCGGTGCCGAACTTCTACATTAACCGTGTGCGCCGGTCGGGGTGATGCACAAGATGGGACAAGATCCACTCCGCCACCACCACAAGATCCACACCACCACCACAAGATCCACTCCAACACCACCACAAGATCCACACCACCACTACGACCACCACAAGATCCACACCACCACCACCACCACCACCACATGATCCACACCACCACCACAAGATCCACACCACCACCACAAGATCCACACCACCACTACCACCACCACATGATCCACACCACCACCACAAGATACACACCACCACCACAAGATCCACACCACCACCACAAGATCCACACCACCACCACAAGATCCACACCACCACCACCACAAGATCCACACCATCACCACAAGATACACACCACCACCACAAGATCCACACCACCACCACAAGATACACACCACCACCACAAGATCCACACCACCACCACAAGATCCACACCACCACCACAAGATACACACCACCACCACAAGATCCACACCACCACCACCACAAGATCCACACCACCACCACAAGATCCACACCACCACCACCACCACAAGATCCACACCACCACCACCACCACTACCACCACCACCACATGATCCACCACCACCACGGGCATCGACACCAAGGTCTCCCGCCGTAGCCTATAGAGCGGGGCTGTAAGGGACAAAGTGCTGCTCGTGGGCCGCCTTCGTCTCGCGAGTGGCGGCGTTGGCTGCTCACCGCACCGGGTCCCATCCGAGGCCGAGTCGTTACCGAGGGGAGCCCCAGGACCGGTTCAGATGATCCATCACTGGGGTTGGCCGTGAGCGGGAATCGAACTCGGGTTCGTAGCGCGGCGCGATAAACCGCTACGCTACCGCTCCCCACGTAAATAAATAGAAAGAAAACAAAGATCCCCCGTATAGCCTTAATAGACTATAGGGGCAAGTGCTGTTAACGAGCACCTATGAAGGCCCGAACGGTACACGAGGGGGTGGGTGGCCAGCACCACGCCCGACCGCCTTTGTTTCCCCAGTGGCGATGTTTACACACCGCACCAGGTACTCATTTGAGGCTGAGTCGACCTAGGGGAGGCTCTGCACCGGTTCAGATAATCGTCACCGGCGTTGGCCCTGAGCGGGAATCGAACCCGGATCACGGGTTCATAGCACAGCGCGCTAACCGCTACACCACCGCCCCCTACACAAATGAATACACAGACAGAACCACACGCGCATAGGAGGCGACGTTTCAGGCCAATGGCCTTTTTTATTATTATCAGAGAGCGAAATGAGATGTACCTGTTTAAATTCAGCTTGGACCACGCTCTTCGTCAATACGTCCAGGAGCTCGATGGCAATGTGGAGGTCTCCTGCCACGCCGACGACACAGAGAGAGAGAGTTTGCGTGTCGCCGTTCCTCTTGCTCCGTTGCAGGAGCGCAGGCTACGGTGGTTCACTGTCGTCCACTCGTGTGGGCTGCGTGGCCACAATCAACGAAGGGTCCATACTCTTTGGTTCTTTCGGTGAAGTCACGTAAGTAGAAAAAAGAAAATTAAAAAAATATATAATATACTCTTTGGTTCTTTCGGCAAAGTCACGTAGGTGAAAAAATAAAGCATAAGAATAAAAATAAAAAATAGAAATAACTAAATTAAATCACGACGTTTCGGAAGCAACACAAGCTTCCGTCGTCAGGTGGGACAACCACAGCAATAAACAAAATTGTTGTCTCAATAAACAAAATTGCTGTGGTTGTCCCGCCTGATGACGGAAGCTTGTGTTGCTTCCGAAACGTCGTGATTTTATTTAGTTATTTCTATATATTTTTTATTCTTATTTTTTCACCTACGTGACTTTACCGAAAGAACCAAAGAGTATGGATCCCTGCAGTCACGAAAACTTCAAATCTAGAAAAAAAATAATCAATCACGACGTTTTGATCGCAACACAGCTGGTTCAGCACTTCCACTGCTGGATATTTTTTTTCCGCCTGAGGTCGACCGCTTGTGTTGCGATCGAAACGTCGTGAGAAATGATTTTTGGTCTTATTTTCTTTTTTCTACCTACGTGACTTTACCGAAAGAACCAAAGAGTATGGATTCCTGCAGTCACGAAAGCTTCAAATCAAGAAGGGTCTTTAGTGAAAACTTACATTTGTAAGGCGCATTTCATCCGTAGATCCCATTGGAAAGTGAGGAATGAACAGAAGCTGAGGGGTAAGCGGCCAGAACTCGCGGTGACAAAGGCCAGTTGATAGGGTTGAGTTTGCGAGATAGGCTTACGTATCGCTTCGAGTCTCCGTGTGCCAGTGTCGTTTCAAGTGGCACGGCCACAATCCCACCGCCGTGGCTCGTGTCGTCTTCAACGTCCCGTCCAACGAAGGAGCTGCTGCACATCGCCGTGGGCCTGCAGGCCGACCATCCTCTCGAGGCGCGAGGAGGCCGCGGGGCCGTGGCGCCGTGGGGCCGCGGGGCCTCCCGACTGTGTGTGTGTGTGTGTCAGGGCGCGGTCCGATACGAAGAGAACGAGAGTGAGATGTCACACAGATCGTAGCCGGTGCTGCTGCTGCTGCTCACGTAGCGGTGCACAATCACAGACGACGACAACAACGACAACAACAACAACGCCGATGTGTTGTGGCCTTAAAAAGGAAAAGTATGTAGTAGGCGACGTTTCGGGTAACGGTCCTTGTGCGGGCAATGCCCCTTAAAGCTTCGGCATGCTCTGAATCGGGGATCCGTTGCCGGAAACGTCGCCACCTCTGTCGTGCAGCGCGTTCCTTCACAGGTGGCCACACGCGGTCTTCACGGCACTGGGAGGTTGCCGGCGTGCGGGACGAGGCGCGCTGAGCCACGCCGACGGTTTGCGGGATGACGAAATCAAGTTCAAGTTCAAGTTAATGTATTAGGTATATCCCTGTGAGCCATTCGGCTCTTGAATCGGGTGCAACCGCAACAAACAAAAAACAAAAACATGAACAAAAAACATCTTAAAGTGAATATGTGACTAAGTGCAAACAGAAAATCCAAGAAAAGACAGCAAAATATTGCAGAAAAAAACACCGTACACCAACGCTGTGTGCAAAAATCCCAGTGGGATGCAAGTCAAACAACAACAACAACAACCACAAGACAACTTAGATTAAGGCCATCAGTCTAACTCTGTACTACAACAAACAAACATGGCTAAATGTGGGACCTCTACTCTTGGATTCTCTCGCCTACAACAGCAGTTTTCTGTTGCTGTGGTTGTCCCACCTGATGACAATTGCTTGTGTTGCGATCGAATCGTCGTGATCTGTTAGTTTTCGACCCACATTACTTTACCGAAATAACCAAAGAGTATGGGTTCCTGCAGTCACGAAAACTTCAATTTAAGATTATGGGACCTTTCTTTGGCGCTTTTCAAAATAAATAAGAAATCAGTTTGACCCTTTCTGGCGGCGAGATCGGTGTTAAGATCTGGCGTGGATCAATCAGTTTCAAAGGCAATGCATATGTATAATCATTATTATATCACAGTGTCACTAAAAAAATTGTTCCTGGGTAGTAAGTGTTATTTTCTAATTGTGTATGCCTCAAAAGTACAGAAAATGGCTTTTATTCCCCACAAACTTTGCTTTTGTGGCCAGGACATTGATATTTTGAAATTTACCTATTTTCGATAAGAAAACGTGTGCGTTTGTGTCATTCCTTCACGTAAAATCCTGGTCACAAAATAGAAGTTTGGGTGAAATAATACGCATTTACTACACTTTTGAGGCATAAGCAATTAGACAATAACACTTCCTACCCAGGAACAATGATCGTGTTACATCGTGAATTATCAGAGCATGTGTTTGTGTTCACCATGTTCACCACAATGCCTGCGTGTGGTTACTGCAGACAGGATTCCCTGCGAAAGACATCTGTTTGGTAGAACCCGATTCCTCAATATGCTTTGAAGAATTAGCAACAATTACCAACGCGCTCTGCTCCCAGCAGCTTACGCGCGAGTTTTCCCACACTGTGAACTAAATACTTCTTGTGCTGGTGAGCTGTGTGGTGAGTTTAGTGCCGGTGTTGGTGAGCTCTGTGGTGAGTTTAGTGTTGGTGAGCTGTGTGATGAGTTTAGTGCCGGTGTTGGTGAGCTCTGTGGTGAGTTTAGTGTTGGTGAGCTGTGTGATGAGTTTAGTGCCGGTGTTGGTGAGCTCTGTGGTGAGTTTAGTGTTGGTGAGCTGTGTGATGAGTTTAGTACCGGTGTTGGTGAGCTCTGTGGTGAGTTTAGTGTTGGTGAACTGTGTGATGAGTTTAGTGTTGGTGAGCTGTGTGGTGAGTTTAGTGCCGGTGTTGGTGAGCTCTGTGGTGAGTTTAGTGTTGGTGAGCTGTGTGATGAGTCTAGTACCGGTGTTGGTGAGCTCTGTGGTGAGTTTAGTGTTGGTGAGCTGTGTGGTGAGTTTAGTGCCGGTGTTGGTGAGCTCTGTGGTGAGTTTAGTGTTGGTGAGCTGTGTGATGAGTCTAGTACCGGTGTTGGTGAGCTCTGTGGTGAGTTTAGTGTTGGTAAGCTGTGTGGTGAGTTTAGTGCCGGTGTTGGTGAGCTCTGTGATGAGTTTAGTGTTGGTGAGCTGTGTGATGAGTTTAGTGTTGGTGAGCTGTGTGGTGAGTTTAGTACCGGTGTTGGTGAGCTCTGTGGTGAGTTTAGTGTTGGTGAGCTGTATGGTGAGTTTAGTGCCGGTGTTGGTGAGCTCTGTGGTGAGTTTAGTGTTGGTGAGCTGTGTGATGAGTTTAGTACCGGTGTTGGTGAGCTCTGTGGTGAGTTTAGTGTTGGTGAGCTGCGTGGCGAGTTTAGTGCCGGTGTTGGTGAGCTCTGTGGTGAGTTTAGTGTTGGTGAGCTGCGTGGCGAGTTTAGTGCCGGTGTTGGTGAGCTCTGTGGTGAGTTTAGTGTTGGTGAGCTGTGTGATGAGTTTAGTACCGGTGTTGGTGAGCTGTGTGGTGAGTTTAGTGTTTGTGAGCTGTGTGATGAGTTTAGTGTTGGTGAGCTGTGTGGTGAGTTTAGTGCCGGTGTTGGTGAGCTCTGTGGTGAGTTTAGTGTTGGTGAGCTGTGTGGTGAGTTTAGTACCGGTGTTGGTGAGCTGTGTGGTGAGTTTAGTACCGGTGTTGGTGAGCTCTGTGGTGAGTTTAGTGTTGGTGAGCTGTGTGGCGAGTCTAGTACCGGTGTTGGTGATCTGTGTGGTGAGTTTAGTTCTGGTATTGGTGAGTTGTGTGGCGAGTTGAGCGCTGTGTGTTTCCGATGCAAGGTCGTGTTCATGACTATTGAGTGCAATTCCTGACCAACATCAGCAGCAGCGCGTGGTTTTCTGAACCAGTTATTCCCACTCCTCATTCACTTTCGTCGTCCTCGTGTCTCCTGTCCGACCTATTTTGTCTTTTCCTCCGCTCGAGCCACGCTCACCCCACGCGCGCTGACTGGCGTGGTGAAGTATGGCCAAACAACAGTCCGTGATCGGGCCCCCAGGGCTGATCACGGGGGAGGGATTTCCTCTAGCAGTGTTGGCGCACATGCACCTCGGATTATCACGCTTGGCTACGTACGCTTGCGAAAGAAATTCTACGTGTGATAGTTGTTTTTTTACCCTTTTATCTGGCAACAAAACTGACACCTTTTTTTTACAAGGAGTCATGTTTGCATATACCACAATACCTGCAGTCGGAATGCAAACAAAAAACAACTCTGATAATGTATGCACTGTCCTTGAAGTTGATTGGTCCACACCCGAGACAGCTTTCCTTAGAGCCTAGTCTCACATGGTCCTTGAAGTTGATTGGTCCACACCCGAGACAGCTTTCCTTAGAGCCTAGTCTCACATGGTCCTTGAAGTTGATTGGTCCACACCCGAGACAGCTTTCCTTAGAGCCTAGTCTCACATGGTCCTTGAAGTTGATTGGTCCACACCCGAGACAGCTTTCCTTAGAGCCTAGTCTCACATGGTCCTTGAAGTTGATTGGTCCACACCCGAGACAGCTTTCCTTAGAGCCTAGTCTCACATGGTCCTTGAAGTTGATTGGTCCACACCCGAGACAGCTTTCCTTAGAGCCTAGTCTCACATGGTCCTTGAAGTTGATTGGTCCACACCCGAGACAGCTTTCCTTAGAGCCTAGTCTCACATGGTCCTTGAAGTTGATTGGTCCACACCCGAGACAGCTTTGCTTAGAGCCTAGTCTCACATGGTCCTTGAAGTTGATTGGTCCACACCCGAGACAGCTTTCCTTAGAGCCTAGTCTCACATGGTCCTTGAAGTTGATTGGTCCACACCCGAGACAGCTTTGCTTAGAGCCTAGTCTCACATGGTGTTGGACCAGATGACGCCACAAGGCGCACCAGTTCAACGTGCACAACAATAAGTGCAACTCTCACAACACGAAAGAAGCTCAAGCGCTAAACGGGTTCACGGTGACGTTGTTGTCGCTGCCACCCATGGCGGCTTCGCTTTGTGACGCGTCACCGCGTCACGTGCTCAACGTCTCCACGCGCTCTGCGTCCTCCCCTCGACCGTTACGCCGCCCCCCTCCCCCCGGCCGTCTTTGTATCTCCCCGCCCTGAACGAGGTTGTGGTGGCGCGGTGGTTAACAGCACGCCGCACTATGGGGCCGTCCGTAAATGACGTCACGCACCTGGGGGGGGGGGTCAGACATTTGTAACGATGCGTGACGAGGGGGGAGGGGGTTTGAGAAATGTGACGTCACATCAAAATGCGCAACTTTAAATAAATATAGGCAACACATTCTACTTAATTAAATAGACTTTTTAATGTTTTCTCCAACAACATCGGAGTGCAGCGCCACATTAAATACGCACTACAATGACAATAGTTTAAAGCTATTTGAAGCATGTTTTATTTTGGGGGGGGGGAGGCAGAGCTTTGTGACGTCATATTTGAGGGGGGGTTCTGACTTTTTGTGACCCCGTGTTGCTAGGGGGGGGGGGGGCGGAGGTCAAAATTCGTCCAAAATCGCGTGACGTCATTTATGGACGGCCCCCATCATCAACCCGGGCAGCCCCGAGTTCGATTCCACGGCCGACGTCGGCGGCGAGTGAGACACAAACTTCCACCCCCCCACGTCACCAACCCGCGGTGACCATCGCGGTGAATTATGGTCAAGCAACCCGCAGCACCGACACGACGTTGTGAGGACTTGGGCGGTGGATCTTCCCAGGACGATCACCGCCACCGCCACTCGCATCGCGATCCAGCGCAGTGATTCCCGTCTGCGTGTCATCCCGTGGTGTTGTGTCACGGGGGCGATTGTTGATCAGACACAATCACCCCTCCCCTCCTCCCCCCTACACTCGTCAACTCAACAGCAAACCGCGATCACGAAATACGCAACCCGCTCCAGTTCCGAGCCGGGAAATATTTCGTAAACCCGGAACTCCACATCCAGTATGACACCTCTGGGCTGTGGTGGGGGGGGGGGGCTACTCCTGGCCACGTCTCTCCCTCGATCTCTCACAGGGAGCCCGGCGACTGGTGAGCGGGAGGCGAATGCCGCGGTGATGCTGCGAGAGAGATGGGAGCCCCACAGGAATCCACGCCACGGATTCCCGACACCCCCCCCCCACACACACGTGTGTGTGTGTACGTGTGTCAGTGGGGAGCGGTGGTGTAGCGGTTAGCGCGCTGCGCTACGCACCCGCCGGCCTGGGTTCAATTCCCGCTCACGGCCAACACCGGTGGCGACTATTTCAACCGGCCCTGGGCCTCCCCTAGGTCGACTAAGCCTCAAATGAGTACCTGGTGCGGTGTGTAAACATCGCCACTGGGGAGACAAAGGCGGTCGGGCGTGGTGCTGACCACCCACCCCCTCGTGTACCGTTCTGGCCTGGATAGGTGCTCGCTAACAGCACTTGCCCCAACAGTCTGCTTAGGCTATACGGGGGATCTTTGTCGTTTGTCTTTGCGTGCGGTGTCTGTTCACAGCAGATAGACGCAGTGAGAGACAATCACACACAACAGCCGCACACACATGCAAAGACAAAGATCCCCCGTATAGCCTTAACAGACTGTAGGAGCAAGTGCTGTTAGCGAGCACCTATAAAGGCCGGCACGGCACACGAGGGGGTGGGTGGCCAACACCACGCTCGGCCGCCTTTGTCTCCCCAGTGGCGATGTTTACACATCGCACCAGGTACTCATTTGAGGCTGAGTCGACCTAAGAGGAGGGCCCATGACCGGTTCAGATAATCGTCACCGGTGTTGTCCGTGAGCGGGAATCGAACTCGGAGTCGCCAGGATCGTAGCGCAGCGTAGCGCTAACCGCTACACTACCGCTCCCCACACACACACAGCCACACACACAGCCACAGTCACATACACAGCCACACACACACAGCCACACACACACAGTCACACACACACCGCCACATACACACACAGCCACAACAACAACAACCGCCATTCGCCACTAAGTGGCGGTGACGTCACCACGACGCTTGTGCCAGGCCATGTGCACCTTGAGGCCACGTGAAGTGTCGCGATGAGTGCGTTGCGCTACGAACCCGGCGACACGAGTTCGATTCCCGATCACGGCAAACACCAAAGGTCGACTCAGCCTCAAATGAATACCTGGTGCGGTGTGTAAACATCGCCACGAGGGAGTGACGATTATCTGAATCAGTCCTGGGCTTCCCCTAGGTCAACTCAGCCTCAAATGAGTACCTGGTGCGGTGTGTAAACATCTCCACTAGGGAGTGACGATTATCCGAATCAGTCCTGGGCTTCCCCTATGTCGACTCAGCCTCAAATGAGTACCTGGTGCGATGTGTAAACATCGCCACTGGGGAGACAAAAAAGTTGTTGGCCACCCACCCCCTCGTGCGCTGTGCCGGCCTTCATTGGTGCTCGCTAACAGCACTTGCCCCGACAGTCTGTTAAGGGCTACACGAAGGATCTTTGTGTAGGTGTATGTGTGTACGTATGCATTCGTTTAAACGTCCAGCCTCATGGTGCACCTAGCCTGGCACAAGCGTTGGTTGTCACCGCCACGTAGTGACGAGCGGCGGTTGTTGTTATTATTATTGTTCTATATTTGTGTGTGTCGAGTCGTCCTCAATAAGCGCTCGCCAACTGCATCAGTCGGAATCGCTACACGGGGAGGTCTGTGCGTGTGAATGCAACAGCACGCGTGAGTGGATGTTCGATAAGGCGTCTGGACGTCTCAACTCGTATTGAACAAAAGTTTTACAAAACACCACGCTCAACACCAATACAACCGCCATTCGCCACCACGGCGGCTGTGCCAGGCTAGGTGCACTGATGCCACGTGAAGTGTCGAAGGCTCGCTGACGGGGAGGTCTCGGGCCAGACCCCGGTGCCTTGGGTTGGCTGACTGAGATGTTAGATGCACCAGCTGTAGCCCCTACTGTGCCAACTTGCTGCATTTTACACAACACGTTGTACAATGATAACCCCGCAAAGACAAAGATCTCCCCCCTTAGAGCCTTTTAATAGGCTGCTGGGGCAAGGGCTGTTAGCGAGCACCTATGAAGGCCGGAAAGGAACACGAGAGGGTGGGTGGTCAGCACCACGCCCGCACCAGGTACTCATTTGAGGCTGAGTTGACCTAGGGGAAGCCCAGGACTGATTCAGATAATCGTCACTACCTAGTGGAGATGTTTACACACCGCACCAGGTACTCATTTGAGGCTGAGTCGACCTAGGCGAGGCCCAGAACCGCTTGAGATAATCGTCACCGGTGTTGGCCTTTAGCGGGTTTCGAACTTGGGTCGCCGGGTTCGTAGCGCAGCGCGCTCACCGCTCCACCACCGCTCCCCACTCTAAACGCGCTCACCGCTCCACCACCGCTCCCCACTCTAAACGCGCTCACCGCTCCACCACCGCTCTCCACTCTAAACGCGCTCACCGCTCCACCACCGCTCCCCACTCTAAACGCGCTCACCGCTCCACCACCGCTCCCCACTCTAAACGCGCTCACCGCTCCACCACCGCTCCCCACTCTAAACGCGCTCACCGCTCCACCACCGCTCTCCACTCTAAACGCGCTCACCGCTCCACCACCGCTCCCCACTCTAAACGCGCTCACCGCTCCACCACCGCTCCCCACTCTAAACGCGCTCACCGCTCCACCACCGCTCCCCACTCTAAACGCGCTCACCGCTCCACCACCGCTCCCCACTCTAAACGCGCTCACCGCTCCACCACCGCTCCCCACTCTAAACGCGCACGAGCGGAGACGCACATCGCCAGCCCGCTCCGCGCGCACCGCGGATCCATTCCGCGTCTCCCTGCATCCTGCGCGGGGCTCCCGGTCGGCCCACGTGACCTCGGGCCCAGCAGGTGCGGCTCGCGCGCGCGGGGCCACGTGACCGAGCCCACGCAGGTGCGGCAAGTCCAGGGCCACGTGGGCACACCGAGAAGTCCCTGTACCCCTTCCACCATCTCCAATACATTTACCCCACATCGCCTCCCCCACGTGGGCTTACTTCAATTCTCCTGCCCCTCCACCCCACCCTTCACCCCCCCACCCCCACCGCATCTCCCATCCGTGCATTCGAGTGAGGGAGCCTCGCAGAAGGGAGGGCTGCGGATGAGTGAGGGGAGCGCTGGGTTGGGGGGAGGGAAGCATGGGGTGGGGAGCAGGGAGGGAGTGCAGGAGGGAGCAGTGGGGGGGGGGGTGCCCGCCGGTCCCCGCTCGGGCTGCGCCTCAGGCTGTGCCCGCGGCCGCGCATGCGCCCGCGAGCTTCTCACGGAGCGGATCCACGGGGAGGCCGGGTCCGCGACGGGGAGAGAGGGAGAGAGAGAGCGGGGAGAGAGGGAGTGGGGGGGGGCTCTAACTCATTACCCCTCGGGGTGCGCGGCTCCGCGTCAATAATTAATGGGCGTCGGCAAATTAGCGTTAAAGAGATGCTTTATTAGTGGGGAGGGATAGTGGGGAGGGGGAGCGGGGGGTGGAGGGGAGGGGGGAGCGGGGGGTGGGCGGCAGGGCGCGTGGAGGTTGCGGAACCAGAGACCCTCCGCGGGACCCGCACAGCGCGGAGACCGCGAGGAGCGAGAACAAAACCAACTGAACGGCCGGGACAGGAACCCAAACGAATCGGCAGAGGTGGAGGACCCCCCAACGGCCCGCGGCTCGAACTTCATTTACTCCGCCCCGTCTGTCCGTCACTGCGGGCGTCTTAGCCGCACTAACCGGATACTCGAGGGGGGGGGGGGTACGTTCGTCCTGGCAACAGCAAAACGCGTCTCGTGTTAGCGCAACGCCCGGCCACTCGTGCCAATGCAAGAGGGCGTCTCGCTGAGCTGTGCGTGCGTTCGTGGGTGTGTGGGGCTGGGGATGGGGGGACTGTAATTTGAAAGTCCGATGTGGCCTTCAGTAGAGAGATCCCCACCCCCACGCTTCGCAATGAAGGCGCCAAGCGAGGAGGCGAAACATAAACGAGCAACACCACGCGACCCCGCGACGGGGGTCCCACGAGCCCCTTGACCCCGCTCATGCCGAGGTCACGGCCCCACCCACCCCCTGAGCTCCGCTCGGGCCCACGTCCCCCCGGGGGCTCTCGGAGCCGTCGTCGCTCTCCTCCTCCTCCTTGTCATCGTCCCCCTCGGCTCCTGTAAAACACGGGGCGCGCGGTGAGGGGGGGGGCTCCGTGTGTCTCAACCCTCGGGGTCAAACAAGCGAGGGGGGACCCGGCACGCGGAGGGGAGGGAGGGGGGGGGGTGGGCGGGTTGGTCGGGTGGCTCCTCCACAACCCTCCCCGCCAGTCTCACGCCTCGCCCCCTCGCCCCCTCACCGCGTCTCCCCCTCGCCCTCTCACCGCGTCGCCCCCTCACCGCGTCTCCCCCTCGCCCTCTCACCGCCACGCGGCTGCGTCCACCGGCCTCGCGGTGCAGCTGCGCGCCGCGCCTCGCACAGCGGCGCGAGCGCTGACCCCACCACCCCCTCCCTCCCTTCCCCACCCGCCCTCCTCTCTCAGCGGCCCCTCTCGTTCGGTGCGACCCAGAAGGGGCAACGCGCCACCGGGGCCCCGAGCCACGTGCGATGGCGCCGGGGCCGTCGAGCGCGCGGCCGGTGCACGACGTGTCCCCCGCCGCGGCCTCGGGCAGCGCGACGGGTACCACGCCACCGTGCGAGCCCCGCGGGTGACGTGTCAGGGATCGGCCGCCCGCTCACCCAACTCGGCCTCCAGGGAGTATCCGCGGCGCGAGTCCTTCCAGGCGAGGAGGCGCTCGAGGGCACCGCGAGCGGGGCCCGAGGCGGGGCCCGAGGCGGGGCCGGCCCGCGCCAGGCCGGGGAGCGCCAGGTCGGCGGCGAGGGCCGGGAAGAGCAGCGCGGCACGGGCCACGCCGCAGCGCGCGCGCACCTCCGTCAGCAGCGACTCGGAGAGGCCGCGGGGAGCCGAGGACGACGAGGCCCCCTCAGCGGGCCCCGCTCGGGCACGCTCCAGCGCCGCGTCCAGCAGGCGGCACGCGGTCCGCGCGGACCCCTGCGGCAAAGGCGACGCGCGCTCAGCGTTGGGTCCCGTCACGCCGGGGTTCGTGACTAACCCCCCCCCCCCACCAGCCTGGGATGTGACCCCGCGCGATGCGTGACAGGAGCTAATAAAGTGCGGTAATGAATGAGAACGCGCGAGTCTCTAATTATACAGCGGAGGATGTAATCAGCGCGGATAATTCATCACGCGCGCGATGGCAGCGGCACTGCTCCTAAATACTGCCCCTTACACTACCCAAGTCCTATACCCCTAACACTCCTAACACGACCCAAGTCCTATATGTACCCCTAACACTCCTAACACGACCCAAGTCCTATACCCCTAACACTCCTAACACGACCCAAGTCCTATACTCCTAACACCCCTAACACGACCCAAGTCCTATACCCCTAACACTCCTAACACGACCCAAGTCCTATACCCCTAACACTCCTAACACGACCTAAGTCCTATATATACCCCTAACACGACCCAAGTCCTATACTCCTAACACCCCTAACACGAGCCAAGTCCTATTCCCCTAACACTCCTAACACGACCCAGTCCCATACCCCTAACCCTGACCCTAACTCTACCCTGGCACGACCCATACGCATGACCCTGACTCAAACTCAATCCACGTGTCCCCCGTGCGCTCTGCTCCTCTGCGGGAGTAGGAGCGAGCCCACTGGGGTGGGGGGGGGGGCAGAGGGCGGCGCACCTTGGCGAGGTGGATGTCCGCGAGGCGACAGCTCGCGTCCAGCAGCTCCTCCTCCTGTCCCCCCGACTGCCGCGTCGCCTCCAGCAGCCGCTCCAGGGAACGCTGCGCCTCGGAGACGCGGCCCAGCCTGGAGCGCGCACGCACCTCGCTCATCACTCGCTCACTCACTCACTCGCTAATTCACTCACTCACTCGTATACAAACCTCGCTCCCTCATGCACACCTCACTCACTCATTCCTACGCCACTCATTCATTACGCACACACCCCTCACTCACTCATCAACAACGACAGTCGCCACCCGCCACTAACTGTCGGTGATGTCACCACGGAACTTGTGCCAGGCTAGGTGCACCTTGAGCCACGTGGAGTGTGGGACGCTTGCTGGCAGGTCATGGGACAGACCCAGGTGCCATTGGTTGACTGACTGATATGACTGCCCCCCACTCTGCTAACTCGCTGCGTGTGAGCCACGCGGCGCTCCTCTGCTCTCCGTTGTTTTTGGGAGGGGAACTTCCTCCCAATTGGCCAGCAGCGTCCTTCACGAGCCTCCTGCACAGAGGGCAATCTTGACACTGCTGGTACCGGTCATCGGCACGTCCACTCAGCTCCACATCCTCCCTGAACTACATCAGCTCCATCTCTTCTCTCGCCCATGCACCATCCTCATCCAATCACCCTACCAGATACACATCAGTCAATACCTTCTGTAGCCCATGCCACGCTCGTTTATCACCCGTTATCCGGCCAAACATAATCTTTGGTTCCTTCGGTAAAGTCACGTAGGTATAAAATAAAATGAATCACGACGTTTCGGGCGCAACACAAGCGTCCATCATCAGGAGGGAAAGCATGGTCTGCTGGACGCTTGTGTTGCGCCCGAAACGTCGTGATTTATTTTATTTTATACCGACGTGACTTTACCGAAAGAATCAAAGAGTATGGATTCCTGCAGTCACGAAAGCTTCAAATGAAGATCAAACATAATCTGTTTGGGTACGCCCCTACCCTCGCACCAAGTCACCCACCTCCGATTAGAACAGTTGGCTACGTACGGTACAAAAGAAGTTTAAAATACGTACAAAGATCCCCGTATATCCTTAACAGGCAAGTGCTGTTAGCGAACACCTATGAAGGCCGAAACAGCACGCGAGAGGGTGGGTGGCCACCACCAGGCCCGGCCGCCTTTGTCTCTTCAGTGGCGATGTATATACACCGCACCAGGGTACTGTACTCATTTGAGGCTGAGTCGACCTAGGGGACGCCCCGAACCGGTTCAGGTAACCGTCACTGGTGTTGGCCGTGAGCGGGAATCGAACTCGTGTGGGACACCCTGCCCTCACAGCAACCTACCCACACACACCAACTCACCCACACTCCCACACACACCCTGCCCTGACAGCAACTCACCCACACTCCCACACACACCCTGCCCTGACAGCAACTCACCCACGCACACACTCCCACACACACCCTGCCCTCACAGCAACTCACCCACACACACCCCGACCCTCACACCAACTCACCCACACACACACTCCCACACACACCCTGCCCTCACACCAACTCACCCACACACACACTCCCACACACACACACCTACACACAAACCCACACACACCCCGACCCTCACACCAACTCTCACGCCACCTCGTCACGCACGCCGACTTGAGAGCATCAGTGGAGCTTCCATCCCTCCCCCTCCCGCCACCCCTCCCCCCCTCGCCCGCGCTTCCTCGTCGCGATCAATGTCGTGTCTCGGGCGGCTCCCCGCGGGATGAACGCGGGGCCCGGGCTGCCCGACCTCGTCCCTCCACCTCCTCTCGGCAGGAGGCGGCTCTGCCCTCAGGGACGCATGCAGGGCGAAAGGCATGCCCCGTGCCCCCCTCCCCCCCCCCCGTGTTTCTGTGTGGTCATTGCGTTACCTGTGTCCCACGTGTTCCTTGTGTCTGTATCCCACGTGTTCCCTGTGTCCCCGTGTCTCTGTCCCACGTGTTTCTATCCCGGGTCCCCGTGTCTCTGTCCCATGTGTTCCAATCCCGTGTCCCCATGTCTCTGTCTCATGTGTTCCCCGTGTCCCCCGTGTCCCCTGTCCCCAAGCGTCATTCCTCAATACTGGACGGGGATTTTCACGCACACAAAGATCCCCCATATAGCATTACCAGACCGTTGGGGCAAGTGCTGTTAGCAAGCACCTATGAAGACCGGGACGGCACACGATGGCCAGCACCACGTCCCACCGCCTTTGTCTCCCCAGTGGCGATGTTTACTACACACCGCACAGGTATTGTATTCATTTGAGGCTGAGTCAGCTTAGGGGAGGCCCAGAACCGGAAGAGATAATCGTCACTGAGGGTGGCCGTGAGTGGGATTCGAATTATTGTCACCGGGTTCGGAGCGCAGCGCGCTAACCACACACACACACTCACACATACTGCAACAATCACATACTCAGACACACACTCATACTCAAACACTCACTCACATACTCAAATACAAACACTCACACATACTGCAACACTCACATACTCAAACACACACACTCACATACTCAAACACTCACATACACTCACATACTCCAACACAACAACCGCCATTCGCCACTAAGTGGCAGTGACGTCACCACGACGCTTGTGCTAGGCCATGTGCACCTTGAGGCCACGTGAAGTGTCGAACGCCCACTGGCAGGTCACGGGGCAAACCCAGGTGCCACAAGTCGACTGACTGAGATGACTGGCTGATGCACCACCTGTGCCCCCTACTGTGCCAACTTGCTGTGCTTTAGCCACCCGGCGCTCCATTCGTTCTTGTGAGCGTCGCTCTTCCGTCCTCTGTTGTTGTTGGAGGGCGACTGCCTCCAACTGCCCAGCAGCGTCCTTCACGAGCCTCCTCCACAGAGGCCGATCTTGACATCGCTGATACTAGTCATCGGCAAGTCCACTCAGCTCCACATCCTTCTGTACCACATCACTCCAACTCTTCTCTAGCCGGTGCCGCGCCCGTTTCGCCCCCTCGATCCGGCCAAACAAAAGCTGTTTAGGCATGAGGTGGCTGGGCATGCGAGCTACATGGCCCAGCCAGCGCAGCCTTGCCTGCCGGAGGAGCTCACCGATGGGACTTTGTCCAGATCTTTAAAGGATTTGTGAGCTCTTCACACAATCCAGCCTGGTTAAACCCAGGATGGATCCTAGGCAGACCAGCCTAAATGTTTCTTACCGGCAAAGATGTTCCATTAGGGGGGTCCACGTTTCGCAAGCATAGAGAAGGGAAGGAATGACTATGGCGAAGACCTGAAACTTCGTGCGGAGCGACAGACCAGGTAGCTTCCACAGAGCGTTACGCACCCGATGAAAAGATAATGTCGCTCGACTGATTCGGAGTGAGACCTCTGCTGTTAAACTGAAGCCGGTCATGAGCACACTGCACAGGTATGGGAAACTCTCCCCTCTCTCCACAACTGCCCTATCACCAATTGGAAGTTATGGGGGTGGAGTGTCCGATGGTACAAAATACCCAGGCAGGTGCTTAGTTTTGGTGGGGCTGATGGTAAGTCCCCACCTCTTAGTGGCAAGCTCCAGGTTCAGCAGCAGCGCCTCCAACTCCTCTCTGCGTGAGCAGCAATTACCAGATCATCGGCATACATAACATGGTTGAGCAATAAGGAGCCATCCCTTGACCGCACTCATGCATCGATCAGCCTCCCATTGTATCTGTACCAGATGGAAATTCCTCCGGTACAGCTATTGAAGGCTTCACGAACTACGTGGTCGAAAGAGATGTTAAATAATGTGGGAGCCAGAGGACATCCCTGTCGCACCCCAAAGTGTGCAGGGAATGGCTCCGACTCCCGGCCACGTAGTTTTACTCGGGCCCGCTCACCAACAAACACACTCACATACTCAAACACAAACACACTTAAACACAAACATTCACATACTCAAACACAAACATAGTTAAACACACTCACATACTCCAACCTTCGCACACGCACTCACATAATAAAAAAAACACACTCACATACTCCAACACACACACACATAATGAAACAAACACACTCACATAGTCCAACACTCACACACGCACTCACATAATCAAAAGACACACTCACGTACTCCAACACTCACACACACTCTCATATACTCCAAAACTCACACTCACATACTCCAACACACACACACTCACACACTCCAACACTCACACACACTCACACACTCCAACACTCACACACACTCACATACTCCAACAATCACACACACACATACTCCAACACACACTCATATACTCCAACACTCACACACACACACATACTCCAAAAATCACACACGCACTCACATAATCAAACCAACACTCACATACTCCAACACTCACACACACTCACATTCTCCAACACTCATACACACTCACATAATCAAACAAACACACTCACATACCCCAACACTCACATACACGGTACGCGCGTTCTGTTCCGGCAGTGATCGCCCAGGTGGGACCGGCAGCGCTTATTACCTGAGCCGGGAAAACAAACACGACCCCTTCTCTTCCCCACCCCCCCAAACCCGCCACGCACCCCCATCACACCGTCTCCCTCCGTCTCTGCGCCAGCTGAGATATGAGCGCTCCGTCCCGTCCCGTGGGCACGGCGAGGATCGGCCGAGTAATAACGCGTGCGTCGCGGCGCGGGCCGAGGGGTTAAGAGCAATAACATCGTGGCCCTGTTTGCCCATGCGCCTCCACATCGATCGCATCGCCGCCGCGATCTAAAGACGGCCGAGGGCCGCGGGATTAAACAACGGGGGCAACCTCCTGACCTGACACGGCGCCTACCCCCAACCTCCCCCCCCCCCCCCCACGAAACAACAACAACAACCACGACCACCACCGCCACAACCAGCAGCGGCCTCTACCAGTCGGCAGCAGTAGCAGCACCATGGACATCAGTAGCAGCACCATGAACATCAGCAGTAGCACCATGAACATCAGCAGTAGTACCATAGACATCAGCAGTAGCACCATGAACATCAGCAGTAGTATCATAGACATCAGCAGTAGCACCATGAACATCAGCAGTAGTATCATAGACATCAGCAGTAGCACCATGAACATCAGCAGTAGCACCATGAACATCAGCAGTAGCACCATGAACATCAGCAGTAGTACCATGAACATCAGCAGTAGTACCATGAACATCAGCAGTAGCACCATGGACATCAGCAGTAGCACCATGCACATCAGCAGTAGTACCATGAACATCAGCAGTAGCACCATGAACATCAGCAGTAGCACCATGCACATCAGCAGTAGCACCATGAAGATCAGCAGTAGCACCATGGACATCAGCAGTAGCACCATGTACATCAGCAGTAGCACCATGTACATCAGCAGTAGCACCATGAACATCAGCAGTAGCACCATGAACATCAGCAGTAGCACCATGGACATCAGCAGTAGTACCATGTGTATTATCAGCAACAGTAGCTGATTCAGCATAATCAGCAGCGTAAATATTCGAAGCATATGCAATATGAGCCGTAACAGACGAAACATATCAAGAGCGGCAGCAGAATCACCATCGTGAGCAGCATTATCACCAATCATCACCATCATCAGCATCATCAGCATGCTCCGGGTCATTACCATTCATCATCAACATTCATCATCAACATCATCAGCGAGAGCTCTGCGAGTGGTTTGTGAAGTCACCAGGTGATGTGACCCACAGCCTCGACTCTCACAGCCAGTGCCGGATTATCGCAGTTGCAAAAGTAGCTACACATGTAGTAGCTACACATGTAGTAGCTACACATGTAGTAGCTACACATGTAGTAGCTACACATGTAGTAGCTACACATGTAGTAACTACACATGTAGTAGCTACACATGTAGTAGCTACACATGTAGTAGCTACACATGTGTAGCTACTACATGTAGTAGCTACACATGTAGTAGCTACACATGTAGTAGCTACACATGTAGTAGATACACATGTAGTAGCTACACAAGTAGCTACGGGCCCCGCACTTTCAAGGGCCCTGGGCTAAATGCTTTCAAGCTATCAATTCCTATTCAGTGATACTGCACTTGCTCTATTACTATAGTACTATATCGCCTTCAACTTTTATGAATGACTGGGTGTTTAAGGTTAGCGATTTGTCGTATTATCTGGCTGTATAGCAAATAAAAAATACAATTACTATACTGTGCAAGTAAAAATTTGCGTTTTAATATATATTTTTTAATTTAGGGCCCCTTTATAGCGTATGCTACAGGCCCCGCACTAGCTTAATCCGGCACTGCTCACACCCCCCCGACCACTACCCCCCTCGGACCCCTTTCCCAGCTCGACCCTGGTCGCCGGGGCCCCCGCTGGTACCTGAGCAGCGCCTCCGCCACGGAGCGCGTGGCGCGGGCCCTCGCGGCCGCGTCCTGCAGCGCCACGGACAACTCCTCGGCGGCGAGCAGGCGCTGCGGGGCACACAGGGCAGGGGGCGTGGGCAGCGGGGTCACGGGTCACCGGGGCAGGGAACAGAGGGGCAGCGGGTCGCAGGGCAAGAGGGGACGGGGATTGCAGGGCGGCGGCGGGGGAGAGGACGAGGGGATCCACGAGGAGGCGTCGCGCCATTAGCGGCGGGGGTCAGTGTCTCGGCGCAGGCGCTTTCACGCGTGCGGCCATGCAGGTGAGCTTAGGTGATCGTCCCGAAGTAGAGGAGAGTATCTCAGCACAGGTACACTCGGGGGTCCCGGTGGAAGTGAGCACAGGTGATAACCTCTCAATAGAGGCGCGCTCGTGTCGCGGTAGTAGAGGCGCGCTCGGATAAGCAGCTCAATACAGGTGAGCGCAGGTGAGCGTCTCTAAGTCCAGGCTGGCGACTTTGTTGATAAGAGTTGTGCGCCCTGCAGCGCAGACACCGGTCCCACTCACCTTCCTCACCTTTCAGCCCCCCTCACACCCGCCCTTCATCCCCCCCCCCCGCACGCCGACACCGTGGCTCATGATTAATGTAGAGGCGCGATCGCCGTAAGCAGTAGCGCAGCGGCTTCTGTAGGAGCGAGCGTGATTAAAGATTAAAACTAAACTCACATTTTTCTTCTGCCTTCAAGTAATGGAATGCGCAGAATAAATGATTAATTCCGTTTCAGATGGGGGCATTATCAGCCGACCCGTCGGGGCCACACGGGCACTCAGGCACGCAACTTCTCACTCGCGGACGCCGCGTGGCTCCCACTGTCCCATCGGACCCAGACCCTAACCCAGTCTCTCATCCCCATGAACCCAGAGCCGGTCTCTAACTCAGATCCAGACTCTCACTCAGACACACGTTCCCACGAACCAGTCCCAAGGCATAAAACCCGCAGAGTTCGACTTAGACCCGTCCAATTCTCGTGCACCTGTCCAGGCAAATGAGTTCGAAGGCGTTTCTTGTCTCTCACCCAAGCCCCTGTTGTGTACCTCCCCGTCTCACAACCCTGTGGAACTGTCATCTCACTTTCATCTCTGATGCCTGTACTTATTGCGCCCAAGTCTCCCTTGAATTTCAGTCTGAATTTGGGCTCTCAGCTGCTTATGAATAAAGCGTTGTCTGCGTCGTAGGAGCATCCATGCAGTCGGCGCGCAGAAATCCGGGTGCCGCGCTTAGCAGCTCACGTTGCAACAAAGAGTAAACGCGGCCGAAGACACGGCGCAGACTTAATTCGACGTAACGAAACATCAATAATGCATAACGCGAACGCAACGGGTCGGGCAGATCGGGCAGCGCTGGGCACGGCTCGCCGTCTCGGCTGGCGCTTCCCCCACGCCGCCCTCACGATGATCGCGACGCTACGTCAATGCAACGTCTTCGCATCGGGAGCAAAACCGCTTGGACGCAGAGCAGGGAACAAAATATATTAACACCATAAATCACCCCGAGCGCAGTGCCCCATCCCATCAGACATCACAAGCTAAGCAGGATGGGGCCTCGTGTGAGTCTGTATCTCAAACCATCCACCACGTGGAGACGTCACTGCGCAATTGTCGCATTCGCCGCAGCTGCAGGGTTCCACGTGTTCACCATGAGGCTACTCCCGAAGCCGTCTACGGACATCTGAGACGAAAAGAGCTTTAGAGTTCACCGGACTCCTCCGGTGGAAATCAATATTCTGATTCTGATCCATCAACCCCCACGTGGGCACAGACGCGCTGCTCAGCAACTGCCGGCCACCACACGAAACGAGAATGGGGAGAGTTCGCGTGTCCTTACAATCGGCCCTGTGGCAGTGGAGGATCGAGGGAGGGAATGGGAGTACGAGAGCAATCACCACCTCCTCCCACCTTTGCGGCCTCCAAAAACTCGGGAAATACAACGAATGCGTATTTTGTTTATGAGTGTAGGGCCCTATTTTAAAAAATCCCTTTACATTTCGGGATCGCCCTCCCACCACCTCCCTGCGCCCCCCCCCCCCCCCCCCCCCCCGGGAGGTGTCTCGATCCCCCGCGGCCCCGGGTAGGCGAGGATGGTACCTGCAGTGCCGAGTCGGTGTCGCCCGTGTCCAGCAGCGCCAGGCCGAGCCAGTAGGAGGCCTCCTGCTGTGCACGGCTCTCCTGCCCTGCGCCCACCACGCAAAGTTCATGACCCCCCGGGAGGGGGGAGGTGGGGGGGGCCGGGGGTCAACGTTCAGATTCCGTCTCGAGAGTCTGAGCCACGCTTCATAGTTCCCCTTGTGAGACAGACGCAGCTTGAAACGGAAAGTTTAAAGCGACGCGCGACAAAATCCTAGCGGCTGAACTAGGACGGCGGTGCAGATTCACGAGCGGTTCCACATCTGCGTTGCGGCTCCTCTATCGGCGCTTTTTGTTTTGACTCTGCCGAGTGAACTCGGCAACTTGTTGTCCCGCGGCACTGGCCACGGCGCCAGGCGGTCTGTCGAGCGCCGCCTGGCGGCTGGCCGAGGTTCGTGTCAGCGACTTCAGCTTTTAAAAGAGATGGACTCTTCGCAGCCCCCCCCCCCCTTCTTCCTAGCGTTGTTCCCGTTGTGGCACAGGGTCCGCTTTTCGGCATTGTCTTCTCCATTTGGCTCGGTCCAGGGCATCTTCGGGGGATGCGTTGACCGTCTTCATGTCTTCCTTTATTCTATCCATCCATCGCTTCTTCGTACGTCCGCGTGGACGGCGGCCCTCTGGCTCAATACGCATGGCAGTCGTGAGCCAGAGGGCCGCCGTCCACGCGGACGTCCGAAGAAACGATGAAGCCCCCCCCCCCCCCCCGAATACTCAAAAGCCCAGGGGGGGGTGTGCGTGGCTGCTCGATAAAAACAACTGTCTGGGTCACCCCTCCGCGGCCTTAGGGTCCCTCACCGTGACGGGCGAGGCTCAGGGCTTCCTGCAGGGGCCCCAGCGACTCATGGGCCTCTCCTCTATCCAGGGCCCGGCGGCCGAGCTCCGTGAGGAGGCGGCTGAGCAGGGTGGAGGAGCGCGCCTCGTGCTCCCGTCCCGACGCGTCCCGCCAACCCTGGGCCCGCACCAGCGCGTGGTAATCCCGCAGAACCGGCAGGGCCCCCTCGAGGTCCCCTGCGTGACACAGGAGTCAGCTCCAAAAAGTGTTGTCGTTCTGTGATAAACACCGGGAACTAATCACAGCTATCCCAGGGCACTTATTTCATGCCCCCCCCCCCCAAGACTTACGCCCACAAAACCACACGTACGTCACCTCACTCTACTCCCCTCCGCGCACTCCCCTAGCTCACCCCTCTCATCTCACTCTGCTCCCCTCTCGACGCACTCTCCGCCCCATAAGACAATTGTCTCCGTGGAAGTCAAGTGTCGCTCAGCGAGAGTTCATTAGTTCTCTTCTACTGCCCCCATCGTCCGGCACTCCCTTCCCTTCCCAGCCGTCTGTGTTGTCGACTCCATACTCAGGACCCTTCTCCTCTGCCTCTGACTGCCTCTTCTGTTTATAAAATAAACATGCACACCGTTTCTCTCCGGCGTCTTGGCATGGGGGTCACACTTGAAGACGCCAAAAGTACACGCATCACGTCTCGCGGGTCGTCACCCCTGAGAATCACAGTCGAACGAGATTGCGAGTGTCTCACGGCCATGCAACGGATTCCCATGTTGTAAATAACTCGGCTCTATTCGCTGTAGTGTCTCTCCAGCAGCTACTGCTGCTGCTGCCGATGGCTAAGGTCGAATGTAAGGAGTCAGCTCCAAAAGTGTTGTCTTCCTATGATAAACACCGGGAACTAATCACAACTATCCCAGGGCATTATTATTTCAATTACTAAGGGAGGGGGGGAGGCGTTGTTTACTAAGTGGTGGACAGTCCATTGCTACAATGCATATTCATGTCGTACCCCCCACCCCCCATCCTCGTTTCTGCACGGGTAAACTCGCCCTTCCTTGCCTGCTGCGTTCACCCTTGTTCGCTACAGACCAATGTTTCTGTGCCACAGTTTCCTGGGGTTCCCTCTCGGTGTCTTGGGATTCCCCAGTGGGGTTTCAGCAGGGGTAGCACGCATTTGCACTCTCGGAAGGGGCATGCAAAAAAAAGCAATTTGTTTTTTTTTTGCCAATGAATTCACACTGAAGAGGAACTTCCAAAATCACGCGCGAAGCTGCCAATTACCGTGCGGTTACTTCCAGGGATGCCAAATCGGGAACGCCAAGGAAAAATATCGGACATTGGTGAAAGCGAGCTTCATAGCTCATCGGATTCTTTTAGTCTAAACAAAGATGCTGATTTTGGAATCCGTACCGGTTCAGATGTCACTCACCACTGATGTTAGCAGTGGCCGGGAGTCGCACTCGGCTCGCTGGGTCCACGGTGCACTGCGCGAGCCACTTTGCCACGCGAATAAAGTGCACGTTTATATCATCACGCACATTAAACGCTGAATGAGAATACACGTCATAAAACCACGTGCGTGTCATCTTCTTGGTTCTTTCGGTAAAGTCACGTAGAAGGGAAGTAATA
The DNA here is from genome assembly GCF_015708825.2 of Lethenteron reissneri. Classification (NCBI taxonomy): domain Eukaryota; kingdom Metazoa; phylum Chordata; class Hyperoartia; order Petromyzontiformes; family Petromyzontidae; genus Lethenteron; species Lethenteron reissneri. The sequence goes on from NC_083810.1 coordinate 5,711,512, forward strand.
AAATAATAAAAATAAAACATAAAAATAATTCTCACGACGTTTCGGCCACAACGCAAGCAGCCGTCCTCAGGTGAAAACCAGTTCTGTCGAGGCGACCCCCCCCCAATTCAGACGCTGTCGCCTCGACAGAACTGGTTTTCACCTGAGGACGGCTGCTTGCGTTGTGGCCGAAACGTCGTGAGAATTATTTTATTATGTTTTATTTTTATTATTTTATTACTTCCCTTCTACGTGACTTTACCGAAAGAACCAAGAAGATGAATCCCTGCAGTCACGAAAGCTTTAAATCGAAACATGTGCGTGTCATTTTAGCGTGTGGGCCCCTTTGGAGTCTTAGGCCCTGGACAAATTCCCCATACCCCCCGCCACCACCGGCCCCTTAGCAAGTTCCCCGAGTCGGTGAGGGCTCTCACCGTGGCCGTGTCGCGCCTCCCCGAGCCGTGCCAGGGCCTCGGCCTCGCGTGGCCCCCCGCCTGCCTCGCGCGACGCCTCCAGGCACAGGCGCAGGGCGCGTCCCTCCAGCCACGGCGCCACGCCACTGCCCCTGAAGCGCTCGGCCAGGGAGAGCAGCGTCTGGCACTGTGCGTCTGCGTCTCCTGGCATCGCGGGCAGCGTGCGCACGCACATCTTTAACATCGCCACCATCGACACTGCCATCATCATCATTAACCATCAATGCTACCCATCACCATAGTCGATATCAAAACCACGTCAATCACCACCACCATTTATATCACCACCTACACGACCATCACCTTCCACACTTCCATGACCGTCAACACCACTAACATGGACATCATCAACAACAGTGTCGGCAACAACAATCACCACCATCCTCACCGGCTACGCCCGCCTTCCTGCACCGCCAACCCAACCCAGCCGCGCTCCACATGGACTACCAAACGAATTGTGCCCGCATCTCCCAACCAAATCGACGCAACCGTGCCCCCCCCCCCCACCAATTGCCCCCGCGTGCACTACCGGCCCGTGCCGCGTCCTCCGCGCGACTGAGGAGGGCCGCCAGGTCGTGCAGCTCCCGCGGATGCTGCTCCAGGGGCGGCTCCAGGGCGAGCGTGGAGCCGGGGTCCGCGGCGAGGCGCGCGGCGCGACGCTCCCGCACGGCGCGGAACAGCTCCGTGAAGGCGCCCACGTGACCATCACGGAGCAGGGAGGTGCACACGTCGCGCAGCGGGTCCACGTGCAGCCTGCGCACCCAGCACACGCAAGGATCGACACCCAACACAGGCAAGGGTCGACACGCAGCACGGGTCGACACCCAGTCACCCAGCACACGCACGGGTCGACATCCAGCACACGCACTGGACACGGCAACACATGGGTACACGAGTATACAGAGGTAGGCACCCACCTAGGGTTGCCGCCTGTCCAGGTTTGACCCGGACAGTCCGAGAATTGGCGTCTGGATTTTGTATTTAGGTGGCAGCAATAGATTTCTACCGAGATCTGGTGGGGGTATCTATTGTGCTCAACTTGATCGCAGTCGACTGCACGGTGTTGACAGGCACCAGCAACTCTGTTGTACTCATGGCGCGCCACCACGAGAGAGGGGAGTGGAGTCAAGGGCGTTGTCATTCGTGGGAAAATAGCACGTGAGAGGGAAGAGAGAATATAAAGAATGGAAATAAGAGGAAAGGCGTGGACAAGGAACGGAGAAACAGGATCACAGGGGTCAGGAGAGATGAGGTATAGGTATGTGGCTGTGTGTGCAGTATAGGCCGATGACCGGTACCAGCCGTGTCAAGATCGGCCTCTGTGGAGGAGGCGCTGCTGCTGCTGGGCAGTTGGAGGCAGTCGCCCTCCAACAACAACAGAGGGCAGAGGAGCGACGCTCACAACAACGAGCGGAGCGCCGGGTGGCTAAAGCACAGCAAGTTGGCACAGTAGGAGGCACAGGTGGTGCATCAGCCAGTCGTCTCAGTCATCTCAGTCAGTCGACCCGTGGCACCTGCTGGGTCTGCCCGGTGACCTCCTGCCAGCGGGCGTTCGACACTTAACGTGGCATCAACGTGCACCTAGCCTGGCACAAGCGCCATGGTGACGTCACCGGCACTTAGTGGCGAATGGCGGTTGTTGTAGCACGGTTGGTTAAGAAGTGTCGCAGTTAAGGCACTGCGCTACGAACCCGACGACCCGAGTTCGATTTGCGCTCACGACAAACACCGGTGACGATTACCTGAACCGGTCCTGGGCCTACCCTAGGTCGGCTCAGCCTCAAATGAGTACCTGGTGCGGTGTGTGAACATCGCCGCCGGGGGGACAAAGGCGGCCGGGCGTGGTGCTGGCCACCCACCCCCTCGTGTGCCGTGCCGGCCTTCATAGGTGCTCGCTAACAGCACTTGCCCGAACAGTCTGCGGTACAGGTGTGTGTGTGTGTGACCCTAATTTGTGCGTACGCCACTCTCTCGGTGCGGGGCAGGCGCCGCTCGCTCTCGACTTCAGTGGGGGGCGAATTCAGCACCGGACCCCCGCCCCGTCTCCGCGCCGCCCTGCGGGGTCAGAGGAGAGGGGGGAGGGCCGCCCTGGAGAACACGAGAAACCACTGGGCGAGGGGTCAAGACCCCCTTGCCTGAACCCCTCTCACCTGAACCCCCCCCCCGAAGCTGAACCCTCTCGCACTTGAACCTCCTTTCACTTGAACCCCCCTCACACGGCCCCTCCTCACCTGAACCGCTCTCACCTGAACTGCCCTCCCCTGAACCCCTCCTCGTCTGAACTCCTCTCACCTGAACTCCCCTCACCTGAACCTCTCTCACACGAACCCCTCCTTACCTGAACCCTCTCACCAAACCCCCCCTCACCTGAACCCCCTCGCAACTGAACCCTCTCTCATCCGAAGCCCTTTCACCTGAACCCCCTTTAACTTGTCCTTCCCGCGCACCTCCGATTAGCACGGTTGGCTACGTACGGTGCGAAAGACGCTCAACATACGTACACACGTACATGAACCCCCTTCCTCACATGAACCCCCGTGACCTGAACCCTCTCTCACCTGAAGCCCCTTTACATTAACCCCCTTTACCTTAAGCCCCTTCACCTGAACCCCCTTAATCTGTACCCCCTTAACCTGCAGCCCCTTCACCTGAACCCCCTCTCACCTGAAGCCCCTTCACCTGAACCCCCTCTCACCTGAACCCCCTCTCACCTGAACCCCCTCTCACCTGAACCCCCTTCACCTGAACCCCCTTCACCTGAACCCCCTCTCACCTGAACCCCCTTCACCTGAACCCCCTTCACCTGAAGCCCCTCCCACCTGAACCCCCTTCACCTGAACCCCCTCTCACCTGAACCCCCGTTCACCTGTGAGTGGTGCGGCCCCCGGCCTCAGCTCCCCGGGCCCCCAGACTCGCGGGACCTCTGTGGTGGGAGTTCCCCTTCGTGGGGGTCGTCCCTGATCCCTTCCCTCCCTGGGCCCCCGATCGCGCCTCGGAGCCCTTCACGATGGGCGGCAGGGTCAGCATCTGGAAAGCATCGGAAAGACGACGACGATGTCGATGTTTACAGACGTAGCTGTTGATGATGACGGTAAATAATGATTATGATGATGGTGATTATGATGGTGATGACGGTAATTATGATGGTGATTATGATGGCGATAATGATTATGATGATGGTAATGATAGCGATAATGATGGTGATTATGATGACGATAATGATGATGGTGATTATGTTCATGATGGTGAAGACGATAATGATGATTATGATGGCGATAATGATTATGATGATGATGGTAATGATGACGGTAAATGATGATGGTGATTATGTTGATTTGAAGTTTTCGTGACTGCAGGAATCCATACTCATCATAATCACCATCATCATTACAGTCATCATTACCATCAACATAATCATCATTACCATCATCATAATCACCATCATCATTACCGTCATCATCACCATCAACATGATTACCATACTCTTTGGTTCTTTCGGTAAAGTCACCACGTAGGTAGAAACAAATAGATGACGACGTATCGATCACCGCACAAGCAATCGTCCTCAGGTGGTTCGATTTGCTCGTGTGGCGATCGAAACGTCGTCATCTATTTTTTTATTTTATTTTTCTACCTACGTGACTTTACCGAAATAACCAAAGAGTATGGTGATCATGTTGATGGTGATGATGACGGTAATGATGATGGTGATTATGATGATGGTAATGATGATGGTAATTATGATGATGGTAATGATTATTATGTTGATGGTGATGATGACGGTAATGATGATGGTGATTATGATGATGGTAATGATGGTAATTATGATGATGATGACGGTAATGATGATGGTGATTATGATGACGGTAATGATGATGGTAATGATGATGGTAATTATGATTATGTTGATGGTGATGATGACGGTAATGATGATGGTGATTATGATTATGGTAATGATGATGGTAATTATGATTATAATGATGGTGATGAGGGCACTGATGATGATATGCAGTAGCTGTCATTGTACTGCAACAGTTGTTGATGATGATGATGATGTTGGTGTGCAGTGTGTTGGTGATGTGGCTGATGCTGTAGAGTCGCTGCGGCTTGCTGCTGCTGATGATGATGTACACACAGGTGATGATGTAGCTGCTGATGATGATGATGTACACACAGGTGATGATGTAGCTGCTGATGATGATGATGATGTACACACAGGTGATGATGTAGCTGCTGCTGATGATGATGTACACACAGGTGATGATGTAGCTGCTGATGATGATGATGTACACACAGGTGATGATGTAGCTGCTGATGATGATGTACACACAGGTGATGATGTAGCTGCTGATGATGATGATGTACACACAGGTGATGATGTAGCTGCTGATGATGATGATGTACACACAGGTGATGATGTAGCTGCTGATGATGATGATGTACACACAGGTGATGATGTAGCTGCTGATCCTGATGTACACACAGGTGATGATGTAGCTGCTGATGATAATGATGTACACAAAGGTGATGATGTCGCTGCTGATGCTGATGATGATGTACACACAGGTGATGATGTAGCTGCTGATGATGATGATGTACACACAGGTGATGATGTAGCTGATGATGATGATGTGCACACAGGTGGTGATGATGTAGCTGCTGATGCTGATGTACACACAGGTGATGATGTCGCTGCTGATGATAATGATGTACACACAGGTGATGATGTAGCTGCTGATGATAATGATGTACACACAGGTGATGATGTAGCTGATGATGAGTGTACCTTGTCTCTTTCGGTTCGCTGTCCCTCTCGGGGTCTCTGTCCCTCTCGGGGTCTCTGTCCCTCTCGGGGTATCTGTCCCCCTGTCCCCCTGTCTCTGTCCCTCTCGGGGTCTCTGTCCCTCTCGGGGTCTCTGTCCCCCTGTCCCCCTGTCTCTGTCCCTCTCGGGGTCTCTGTCCCTCTCGGGGTCTCTGTCCCCCTGTCCCCCTGTCTCTGTCCCCCTGTCCCTCTCGGGGTCTCTGTCCCCCTGTCCCCCTGTCTCTGTCCCCCTGTCTCTGTCCCCCTGTCTCTGTCCCCCTGTCCCTCTCGGGGTCTCTGTCCCCCTGTCTCTGTCCCCCTGTCCCTCTCGGGGTCTCTGTCCCCCTGTCTCTGTCCCCCTGTCCCTCTCGGGTCTCTGTCCCCCTGTCTCTGTCCCCCTGTCCCTCTCGGGGTCTCTGTCCCCCTGTCTCTGTCCCCCTGTCCCTCTCGGGGTCTCTGTCCCCCTGTCTCTGTCCCCCTGTCCCTCTCGGGGTCTCTGTCCCCCTGTCTCTGCCCCCCTGTCCCTCTCGGGGTCTCTGTCCCCCTGTCTCTGTCCCCCTGTCCCTCTCGGGGTCTCTGTCCCCCTGTCTCTGTCCCCCTGTCCCTCTCGGGGTCCCTGTCCCTCTCGGGGTCTGTGTCCCCCTGTCTCTGTCCCCCTGTCCCCTCTCGGGGTCTCTGTCCCCTTGTCTCTGTCCCCCTGTCCCTCTCGGGGTCTCTGTCACCCTGTCTCGTCCCCCTGTCCCTCTCGGGGTCTCTGTCACCCTGTCTCTGTCCCCCTGTCCCTCTCGGGGTCTCTGTCACCCTGTCTCTGTCCCCCTGTCCCTCTCGGGGTCTCTGTCACCCTGTCTCTGTCCCCCTGTCCCTCTCGGGGTCTCTGTCACCCTGTCTCTGTCCCCGTGTCCCTCTCGGGGTCTCTGTCCCCCTGTCTCTGTCCCCCTGTCTCTGTCCCCCTGTCTCTGTCCTCCTGTCCCTCTCGGGGTCTCTGTCCCCCTGTCTCTGTCCCCCTGTCCCTCTCGGGGTCTCTGTCCTCCTGTCTCTGTCCCCCTGTCCCTCTCGGGGTCTCTGTCCCCTTGTCTCTGTCCCCCTGTCCCTCTCGGGGTCTCTGTCCCCCTGTCTCTGCCCCCCTGTCCCTCTCGGGGTCTCTGTCCCCCTGTCTCTGTCCCCCTGTCCCTCTCGGGGTCTCTGTCCCCCTGTCTCTGTCCCCCTGTCCCTCTCGGGGTCCCTGTCCCTCTCGGGGTCTCTGTCCCCCTGTCTCTGTCCCCCTGTCCCTCTCGGGGTCTCTGTCCCCTTGTCTCTGTCCCCCTGTCCCTCTCGGGGTCTCTGTCACCCTGTCTCTGTCCCCCTGTCCCTCTCGGGGTCTCTGTCACCCTGTCTCTGTCCCCCTGTCCCTCTCGGGGTCTCTGTCACCCTGTCTCTGTCCCCCTGTCCCTCTCGGGGTCTCTGTCACCCTGTCTCTGTCCCCCTGTCCCTCTCGGGGTCTCTGTCCCCCTGTCTCTGTCTCCCTGTCCCTCTCGGGGTCTCTGTCCCCGCGTCTCCAACAGCAGCAGGAAGGCGGCTGCTGCGCGTCCCTCGCGTATCCAGGCAACGCCGAGTCACGTGGCGGTGACGTCACGAGCGCGGGAAATATAAAAAAAACTTCAAAGCAGAGGGCAGGGTCAGTGACATGGCGAGGGGTCAAAGGGCAGGGTCAGTGACATGGCGAGAGGTCAAAGGGCAGGGTCAGTGACATGGCGAGTGGTCAAAAGGCAGCGTCAGTGACATGGCGAGGGGTCAAAGGGCAGCGTCAGTGACATGGGGAGGGGTTAAAGGGCAGGGTCAGTGACATGGCGAGGGGTTAAAGGGCAGGGTCAGTGACATGGCGAGGGGTCAAAGGGCAGGGTCAGTGACATGGCGAGAGGTCAAAGGGCAGGGTCAGTGACATGGCGAGTGGTCAAAAGGCAGCGTCAGTGACATGGCGAGGGGTCAAAGGGCAGCGTCAGTGACATGGGGAGGGGTTAAAGGGCAGGGTCAGTGACATGGCGAGGGGTCAAAGGGCAGCGTCAGTGACATGGCGAGGGGTCAAAGGGCAGGGTCAGTGACATGGAGAGGGGTCAAAGGGCAGGGTCAGTGACATGGCGAGGGGTCAAAGGCAGGGTCAGTGACATGGCGAGCGGTCAAAGGACAGCGTCAGTGACATGGCGAGGGGTCAAAGGGCAGCGTCAGTGACATGGGGAGGGGTCAAAGGGCAGCGTCAGTGACATGGGGAGGGGTCAAAGGGCAGCGTCAGTGGCATGACGAGGGGTCAAAGGGCAGGGTCGGTGGCATGGCGAGGGGTCAAAGGGCAGGGTCAGTGACATGGCGAGGGGTCAAAGGGCAGGGTCAAAGGGCGGGGTCAGTGACATGGCGAGGGGTCAAAGGGCAGGGTCAGTGACATGTCGAGGGGTCAAAGGGCAGGGTCAGTGACATGGCGAGGGGTCAAAGGGCAGGGTCAGTGACATGACGAGGGGTCAAAGGGCAGGGTCAGTGACATGGCGAGGGGTCAAAGGGCAGGGTCAGTGACATGACGAGGGGTCAAAGGGCAGGGTCAGTGACATGGCGAGGGGTCAAAGGGCAGGGTCAGTGACATGACGAGGGGTCAAAGGGCAGGGTCAGTGACATGACGAGGGTCAAAGGGCAGGGTCAGTGACATGGCGAGGGGTCAAAGGGCAGGGTCAGTGACATGACGAGGGGTCAAAGGGCAGGGTCAGTGACATGACGAGGGGTCAAAGGGCAGGGTCAGTGACATGACGAGGGGTCAAAGGGCAGGGTCAGTGACATGGCGAGGGGTCAAAGGGCAGGGTCAGTGACATCGCGAGAGGTCAAAGGGCAGGGGCAGTGACATCGTCGCTGTGTCCCTGTCTCCCCTCTGGTCAAAGTGGCAACTGGGTCATCGGTCCTCTCGAGAGGTCGTCGACAGTCCCTTATCAGACCCCTTCCCCCGCTCCCCGCCGGGTCCCTGCGCTCCACTCCACTGTCCACTCGCAGCGAGTGCCTCTCCACGCTCTCAACTCCTCTGACCCGTCACAGCGAATGCTGCGAGCCGAACACCACCCCGAGCCCCTCCCGTCAGTGGCGGCTACCTGACCCCCCCCCCACCGCACTGCCCGTGCCACCCCCCCATCTCGCCAGCCCCCCACTGCCCCCCCCCACCCCCTCGGCTGGATGAAAGCGAGTCCCGCGCAGGGGCCGTGGGGGGGGGGGGGGGGTCTCGTCGGGGCCCCCCTCGAGGTTCCGCGAGCTCTCCGTGCTGTTTCATCTGCGCGCGCTGACTGACAGCGCTTTGAACGCCGCGAGCTCATTAACATAGCGGCGGCGGTGCGGGGAGCGAGAGACGCGGCGAGAGAGACACGGAGAGAGAGACACGGGGAGAGAGACACGGAGAGAGAGACACGGAGAGAGAGACACGGGGAGAGAGACACGGGGAGAGAGACACGGAGAGAGAGACACGGAGAGAGAGACACGGAGAGAGAAAGAGACACTGAGAGAGAGACACGGAGAGAGAGACACGGAGAGAGAACACGGGGAGAGAGACACGGGGAGAGAGACACGGGGAGAGAGAGACACGGAGAGAGAGACACGGAGAGATAGACACGGAGAGAGAGACACGGAGAGAGAGACACGGGGAGAGAGACACGGAGAGAGAGACACGGGGAGAGAGACACGGGGAGAGAGACACGGAGAGAGAGACACGGAGAGAGAGACACGGGGAGAGAGAGACACGGCGATAGACACGGAAAGAGCGAGAGACACGGAGAGAGAGACGCGGAAAGAGAGTAGGACGGCAAGAGAAACCGACTCGGAGAGAGACACACACGGCGAGAGAGACACTGCAAAAAGAGACACGGCGAGGGAGATTCGTAGAGAGAGACAGGTGGGGAGAGACAGATGGCTCGGTGACACAGTCCAGGCTCGACAGATTTTACATCTCTAAGAGCTTTGTGACGTGTGCCATAACGTCTGGCATCAGGGCGGCACCCTTCACGGACCACAACCTCATCGTGCTCCGTGTCAGGCTGGAGAGGGCCCACGAGGGTGCGTCCCACTGGCATTTTAACAACTCGCTGCTGGAGGATGGCACCTTCATAGAGATGTTCGAGGATTTCTGGGAAGAGTGGCGAAAAAACCAAAACGCAGTTCGACTCGCTGGCCCAATGGTGGGATATGGGCAAAGTGCACACCAGGCTGTTGTGCCAACAATACACCTGGGGGAGCACCAGACTGAAGAACGCGGACTTCACCGACATGGAAGCCCGAGTCCTCGATTTGGAGAGTCGCCTCGTCGAGGAACACTGCTCTTCTCCGAGAATACGAGGAGAATAGGGAGCGTTTCAAAGGGCTACAGGAGGAGCAGACGAGGGGAGCGTTTGTGCGATCCCGGGTGAAGCTCGTCACAGACCTCGACACGGGATCCCCGCTTTTCTACTCCCTCGGGAGGCAGAACGGGAGACGCAAATCCACGGAGTGCCTCTTTGATGGTGACAGTGTCCTGGCGCACGAACTCCAGCAGAAGTCGACCATCATCAGAGACTTCTACGGCAGCCTTTTCTCCCCTGAAGAAACATCGGGAGCGGCCCAGGCGGAGGCATGGAGTGGTCTACCCACCCTGGGGGAAGACGGGAAAGAGCTGCTAGAGCAAAAGCTCACCAGGAATGACCTTGACGCAGCTGTAAGAGGACTGGCCCCAAATAAATCCCCAGGGTTAGACGGGCTAACAGGGGAGTTTTAGGCCGCTTTTTGGCGATCCCTACGGGAGGACTACAGAGAGGTGCTGGAGGAAGCCTCTGTCACCGGGGTGATGCCTCAGTCTTGGAGGAGGGCGGTGCTCACTCTGCTTCCCAAGAACGGAGACCTGAGGCACCTACAAAACTGGCGTCTGGTGTCCCTCCTGAACACAGACTACAAAATATTGAGAAAGGCTCTCTCCCTGCGACTGAAAGGGGTGATTGCACAAGTCGTAAACAGGGACCAGTCCTACACCATCCCCGGACGATCCATCCATGACGGCATCTTCCTGGTCACGGACCTCATCGCGGTGTCCCAGAGGTCGGGCATCCCAATCGCGTTTCTGGCCCTTGACCAGGAAACGGCCTTTGACAGAGTGGACCACAAATGCCTGCTGGGAACCCTCAAGACCTTTGGTTTTGGGGATGGCTTTGTCCGAACGATCCGCCTACTTTACACCAAGGCGGAGTGCATTATCAAGGTCAATGGCGCCCTCACTGCCCCGGTCAAATTCGAGCGAGGAGTGAGACAGGGATGCCCATTGTCGGGCCAACTTCACGCCCTGGCATTAGAGCCTTTCCTGAGTCTCATAAGGCGGAGACGCAACGGCCTGGTGCTCAGGGAACCAAGTGTCAAGTTGGTCCTGACAGCATACGCCGACGACATCCTCCTCATCCTTCGTTCCCTGGATGATGTCGCCCTGCTGCACGAGTGTCAGGAGGTCTTTTCGAAGGCCTCCTCATCCAAAATGAACTGGCAAAAGTGAAGCGGCCTGCTGGTTGGAGCGTGGGACATGACCGAGTGTTCGGAGAAGGCAAAAACCATCAATTGGAGCACAACATCGCTGCACCACCTGGGGTGTTCTTCGGACCAGAGGAGGAACCACCGCAAAGGAAGTGGGTCGAGCTGGAGGAGGAGGTGAAGGAGCGGCTGGGCACCTGGAGTCGCCTGTGCAAGTTCCTCACCTTCAGGACAAACACGTTGGTGGTGAACCAACTTTTCTCCCTGCACCCCCCATGAGCCTCATCAACGCGCTTCAGAAGCGAGTCCTCGACTTCTTCTGGTCGGGCGGAGGACACAGGGTCACGGCTGGGGTCCTGTCCCTGCCACTGGACGAGGGCGGTCACGGGCTGGTGTGCATGCGGAGTCAGCTGGCCACCTTCCGACTGCAGGCCGCACAAAAGTCCCTGCACGCCGCCCCTGCACCGGCCTGGAGCGTCACGGCCTCCTTCCTCCTGAAACAGCTGGGGGGTCTGCAGTGCTCTAAACAAATATTCTACTTGGACCTGCAGGGCCTCCCACTGGGACAGCTGCCACCTTTCTACAGGAGCATCCTGCAGACATGGAGCTCCCTCGCCGTCAGGAGGCTGAACCAACCGCGATCGGCCGAAGATCTGGTCTTCGAACCAATCCTCAGGAACCCACAGACAAAGCTGCCATCCACCACCGCCACCCCCGGTATGGAGAAGTGCCTCGCGAATGCGCGGCTCACCAGGATGGGAGATCTGGTGGAGCCTGGAACACGGGGCCGGTGTCTCGGATCAGCAGACATGGCCGCAAAGACAGGGCTGCAGTCGCTCTGGGTGGCTGCCCGAATCCTGGCCGAAGCCAAGGGAGCCTTCTCAGTGGCAGCGGGGAGAACGCCCCCCATCCGCGTTGGGGATGACGAGGCCCCTCTCGGTCCCCCTCCACCGGAGCTCTCTGTCGTGCCACTGCATCGCCAATGCCGACAAGCGAAGGCGGATCACAACCTGTGCCGGCTGGAAAACCTACCGGAGGTGGCCTTCGCACATGTAAAGAGGAAGGTGCTCTACTCCTACATGGTCCGGTTTCACCAACAGGACACCCTGAGGAACCACAAGGACCATGCCTGGAGGAAAGCCCTGCCCTGCATCTCTCCAGAGAGGCCTCGCTGGAGGCAATTCTACTCCAGCCCGACGTACAACCGCATCGGTGACCTCAGCTGGAGCATCGCCCACGGCACCGTCACCACCAACGCCTCCCTGGCGCGCTTCACCGCCACGTCCCCAGAGTGCCGGTTCTGCGGTAAAGTGGAGACGGTGGCGCACCAATACGTGGAGTGCAAGAGCCTAACATGTTGTTCAAGGTCCTCAAAACATCCTCCTAAGGTTCAGCCTCCACTTATCCCCGACGGTCCTCATCTTTGGATACCAAAAGGGCGACGGACCCCAACATCTTCAGGGGCTGGTCAACGTGCTCGTCGGCTACGCCAAGCTCGCCATTACAGGGCGAGGAAGGTGGCCCTGGAGGGGAAACGTCCGGCCAGCAGCGTGGGCATCTTCCGCGCTCTGGTCGGAGCCAGGGTGTGTGGGCTGGAGTTCCGCCATGTGCGGCTGACCCACGCCGTGCCGGCCTTCAAGGAGCTTGGGGCGATGGAGGCGGCCGTGTGCTCGGTGGCAGATGACGGGAAGCTCTGCATGCAGTTTTGAGCTACCCGTCGGAGGCCGTTGAACTGCGAGAAGGGCTGCGTGCAGAACGAGAGAGAGCGAGAGAGTGAGCGAAAAAGTGAGCGAGAGGTTGGGGTTTACATTAAGCAAAGTTATTTAAAAAAATTACGAAATGATGAACGAAGCAAAGTGCCGACTACACCGAGCATCTACTTGTTTCCACTGATCGTAAAAAAAAAAGAGAGACACGTGGAGAGAGAGACAGGTGGAGAGAGACGCAGGTGGAGAGAGAGACAAAGGTGGGGAGGGGGGAGGGGTGAGTGGTGGTCACGCGCAAGGGAGGGGGCGGGGGTGGTCACGGGGCGGGGGGAGCCGCTCTGGCCCCGCCCCCCGACTAGTTACTCATTCATGGCCGCGCCGCGTCAATTATTCACGGGGTCTCGCCACCCCGCGGTGTCATCTCGCGCTAATTGCAGTCCCCCCGGCCCCTCGCTCACGGACCCCCTCGCTCACGGACCCCCTCGCTCATGGACACCCTCGCTCATAGACCCCCTCGCTCACGGACCCCCTCGCTCACGGACCCCCTCGCTCAAGGACCCCTCGCTCATGGGCCCCCTCGCTCACGGACCCCCTCGCTCACGGACCCCCTCGGTCACGGACTCCCTCGCTCACGGACCCCCTCGCTCAAGGACCCCCTCGCTCACGGACCCCCTCGCTCAAGGACCCCCTCGCTCACGGACCCCCTCGGTCACGGACTCCCTCGCTCACGGACCCCCTCGCTCAAGGACCCCCTCGCTCACGGACCCCCTCGCTCAAGGACCCCCTCGCTCATGGGCCCCCTCGCTCATGGACCCCCTCGCTCATGGACCCCCTCGCTCAAGGACCCCCTCGCTCATAGACCCCCTCGCTCATAGACCCTCTCGCTCATGGACCCCCTCGCTCATGGACCCCCTCGCTCAAGGACCCCCTCGTTCATAGACCCCCTCGCTCATAGATCCCCGGCTCCGAGACCCCTCGCTCTCAAAAGCCCTCTCTCCGAGTCTCACGCCGCGTTCCGATACACTTCCCCCAACCCCGCCCCTCGCTCCCCCCTCCGTAGACAACAACCACAACAACAACCACAACAACAACAACCACAACAACAACGACCAGAATAAGGAGAAGCAGCACTGCGGGCTCGAGTCGCGGGGGTGGAGGGCGCAGCGCGGTCATTAATAGTGCAGGCGCGTGAGCACGTGTGTGTGTGTGTGTCAGTGTGCACGTGTGTGTGTGTGTGTGTCAGTGTGCACGTGTGTGTGTGTCAGTGTGCACGTGTGTGTGTGTCAGTGTGCACGTGTGTGTGTTTGTATGTGCACGTGTATGTGTGTCAGTGAGCACGTGTGTGTGTGTGTGTCAGTGTGCACGTGTGTGTGTGTCAGTGTGCACGTGTGTGTGTGTGTGTCAGTGTGCACGTGAGCAAGTGGTGTGTGTGTGTCAGTGTGCACGTGTGTGTGTGTCAGTGTGCACGTGTGTGTGTCAGTGTGCAGTGTGTGTGTTAGTGTGCACGTGTGTGTGTGTGTCAGTGTGCACGTGTGTGTGTGTGTCAGTGTGCACGTGTGTGTGTGTCAGGTGCACGTGTGTGTGTGTGTGTGTGTCAGGTGCACGTGTGTGTGTGTCAGTGTGCGGCAGTTGTGTGTGTGTGTCAGTCGGGCCACGTGTGTGTGTGCTAGTGTGTCCAGTGTGCACGTGTGTTGTGTCAATAGTGCAACGCTGTGTGTGTGTGTCAGTGTGCCACTTGTGTAGCTGTGTGTGTGGTCAGTGTGCACGCTGGGTGTGTGTCAAGTGAGCACTGTGTGTGTGGTCAGTGAGTGCACGTGTGTGTGTGTACAGTGTGCACGTTGTGTGTGTTTGTCATGTGTGCACGTGTGGTACGTGTGTCAGTGTGCCAAGTGTGTAGTGTGGTCAAGTGTGCATCGTGTGTGTGTGTCAGTGTGCACGTGTGGTGTGTGTCAGTGATGCACGTGTGTGTGTGTGTCAGTGTGCACGTGTGGTGTCAGTGTTGCCACGTGTTAGTGTGCCCGTGTCGTGTGGTTTTCTCAGTGTGCACGTGTGTGTGTGTGTCAGTGTGCATGTGTGTGGTGTCAGTGTGCACGTGTGTGTGTGTCAGTGTGCATGTGTGTGTGTGTGTCAGTGTGCACGTGTGTGTGTGTCAGTGTGCAAGTGTGTGTGTGTGTGTGTCAGTGTGCACGTGTGTGTGTGTCAGTGTGCACGTGTGTGTGTCAGTTGTGCACGTTGTGTGTGTGTCAGTGTGCACGTGTGTGTTCAGTGTGCACGTGTGTTGTGTGTCAGTGTGCACGTGTGTTGTGTAAGTGAGCACGTGTGGTGTGTCAGTGAGCACGTGTGTGTGTCAGTGTGCACGTGTGTGTGTGTCAGTGTGCACGTGTGTGTGTGTGTGTCAGTGTGCACGTGTGTGTGTGTCAGTGTGCATGGTGTGGTGTCAGTGTGCACGTGTGTGTGTGTCAGTGTGCACGTGTGTGTGTGTCAGTGGTGCACGTGTGTATATTGTATATGCGTGCACGTGTATGGGTATGGTAAGCGGTGGTGTAGCGGTAGCGCACTGCTCTACGAACCGGCGACCCGAGTTTCGATTCCCGCTCACGGCCAACACCAGTGACGATTATCTGAGCCTCCTAGGTCAACCTCAGCCTCAAATGAGTATCTGGTGCGGTGTGTAGTAAGCATCGCCTCTGGGGAGACAAAGGCAGCCGGGCGTGGTGGCTGCCCACCCCCACCCACCCCTCGTGTGCCGTGACGGCCTTCATAAATGCTCGCTAACAGCACTTGCCCCAACAGTCTGTTAAGGCATTGTATGGCTGTGCACCTTGCCCCAACGGTCAGTTATGCCTATATGGGTGATCTTTGTCTGTGTTGTACCTTGTAACGTGTCCCCTGTGTGTGCACGTGTGTATGATCACGAGCCATGGTTTATCCACTGCTGGATGAATTCCTCGCGTAGCTTCCCCTCAGCACACTGGATGATTCCACCCTTATCCTCCACCTGCCCCAATGAATCTGGAATCGCGTCGATTCTCACAGCACGTCGCACGAGTCCATCTTCATGATCGATTATACGCCTGAATGAATCTAGCAATTAACTAATTGGTCGATTGATTGTTCGACCGGTTAATTCGAGTGTTAGTTAATTGGTTGAGTAACCACAAGTTGTTGTTCTCTGGATATAAGCACCAACCTCCCGCCGCAGTAATGTGGAATTTCCACCAGATCAAGTTCATTCAAAGAGTGATCCTGGGACACCAAAAAAAAGACAAAAGGCAAAACAAATAAAACAAACGTAATTTGAAGCTTTGTGACTGCAGGAATTACTCTTTGGTTCTGTCGGTAAAGTAACGTTGAAAGAAAATAACTTAAATAATAGAATACGACGTTTCGATTGCAACACAAGCAATCGTCATCAGGTAGAAATCAAACCTCGTGAGCTTAGAAATACAATGCAATACAACACAGAGAGTCGGCTAACACAACAGTCAGCACCTTACCTGGTTGATTACGTTCTTCCAAAGATTACTAAATTTGAGAGAGAGAGAGACAAAACACAGACACGGGCTCTCTGTGTTGTATTTGATTGTATTTCTAAGTTCACTAGGTTTGTTTTCTACCTGATGACGATTGCTTGTGTTGCAATCGAAATCTCGCATTCTATTATTTAATTTATTATTTTTCTACGTGACTTTACCGAAAGAACCAAAGAATAATTTAAACGAAGTTATGGAAATGAAAAAGCAATTTCGCCGTGACGTGAGCCTACTTGCAGCTCACGGGACACACCCAGGTGTTAGGGGTTGACTTGGTGTGCCAGGCTAGGTGCAGGCGGTCTCCGGACACACCCAGGTGTTAGGGGTTGACTTGATGTGCCAGGCTAGGTGCATGAGGTCTCCGGACACACCCAGGTGTTACGGGTTGACTTGATGTGCCAGGCTAGGTGCAGGAGGTCACGGGACACACCCAGGTGTTACGGGTTGACTTGATGTGCCAGGCTAGGTGCAGGAGGTCACGGGACACACCAGGTGTTAGGGGTTGACTTGATGTGCCAGGCTAGGTGCAGGAGGTCACGGGACACACCATGTGTTAGGGTTGACTTGACGTGCCAGGCTAGGTGCAGGAGGTCACGGGACACACCCAGGTGTTAGGGATTGACTTGATGTGCCAGGCTAGGTGCAGGAGGTCTCCGGACACGCCCAGGTGTTACGGGTGACTTGATGTGCCAGGCTAGGTGTAGGATTTGTCACGGGACACACCCAGGTTGTTAGGGTTTGACTGATGTGCCAGGCTAGGTGCATGCGGTCTCCAGACACCCCAGGTGTAACGGGTTGACTTGATGTGCCAGGAGCTAGGTGCAGTAGGTCTCCGGACACGCCCAGGTGTTACGGGTTGACTTGGTGTGCCAGGCTAGGTGCAGGAGGTCACGGGGACACACCAGGTGTTAGGGGGTGACGTGATGTGCCAGGCTAGGTGCAGGAGGTCACGGGACACACCCAGGTGTTAGGGGTTGACTTGATGTGCCAGGCTAGGTGCAGGAGGTCTCCGGACACACCCAGGTGTTAGGGGTTGACGTGATGTGCCAGGCTAGGTGCAGGAGGTCACGGGACACACCCAGGTGTTAGGGGTTCACTTGATGTGCCAGGCTAGGTGCAGGAGGTCTCCGGGACACACCCAGGTGTTAGGGGTTGACTTGATGTGCCAGGCTAGGTGCAGGAGGTCTCCGGACACACCCAGGTGTTAGGGGTTGACTTGATGTGCCAGGCTAGGTGCAGGAGGTCTCCGGACACACCCAGGTGTTAGGGGTTGACTTGATGTGCCAGGCTAGGTGCAGGAGGTCTCGGACACACCCAGGTGTTAGGGGTTGACTTGATGTGCCAGGCTAGGTGCAGGAGGTTACGGGACACACCCAGGTGTACGGGTTGACTTGATGTGCCAGGCTAGGTGCAGGAGGTCACGGGACACACCCAGGTGTTAGGGGTTGACTTGATGTGCCAGGCTAGGTGCAGGAGGTCTCCGGACACAACCAGTGTTAGGGGTTGACTTGATGTGCCAGGCTAGGTGCAGGAGGTCACGGGACACACCCAGGTGTTACGGGTTGACTTGATGTGCCAGGCTAGGTGCAGGAGGTCACGGGACACACCCAGGTGTTACGGGTTGACTTGATGTGCCAGGCTAGGTGCAGGAGGTCACGGGACACACCCAGGTGTTAGGGATTGACTTGATGTGCCAGGCTAGGTGCAGGAGGTCTCCGGACACGCCCAGGTGTTACGGGTTGACTTGATGTGCCAGGCTAGGTGCAGGAGGTCACGGGACACACCCAGGTGTTAGGGGTTGACTTGATGTACCAGGCTAGGTGCATGAGGTCTCCAGACACACCCAGGTGTAACGGGTTGACTTGATGTGCCAGGCTAGGTGCAGGAGGTCTCCGGACACGCCCAGGTGTTACGGGTTGACTTGTGTGCCAGG
>NC_083810.1:5729917-5840531 GCF_015708825.2 Lethenteron reissneri
CATGTCTCTCTCTCCCTGTCACCCACCCGGTGTCTCTCCCCTGTCCACGCGCGTCTCCCCGCGCGTGTCTCACCTGGCCGCGGGCATTCGCTCCTCACCTGAGCTGCGGCGACAGCTTCCGGCTTCAAGGAGGAGGAGGAGGGGGGCAGAGTGAGGAGGGGGAGCAGCGACCCCCCCCTCACCCTCCCCCCACCCTCCCCCCGACCTCACCCCGCCCCCCACCCTCACCCCGCCCCCCGGTAACCAGGCGGTGTCACGTGAAGGGCGTTGGGGACACGGGGCGCGCATTGGTCACGCAGCGCGTGCACTTAGCTTGGCACGGAACCACACAGCCACATACACTACCACTACCATATACACATAATCACATACACTACCACAACCACACACAACCACATACACTACCACAACCACACACACATAATCACATACACTACCACAACCATATACATACACTACCACACAACCACAACCACACACAACCACATACACTACCACACACACATAACCACGTACACTATCACAACCACACACACACAACCACACACACATAGTCACATACACTACCACAACCACACACAACCACATACACTACCACAACCACACAACCACAAACACTACCACAACCACACACAACCACGTACACTACCACAACCACACACACATAGTCACATACACTACCACAACCACACACACATAACCACGTACACGACCACATATACTGCCAGATAATCACACAACCACATATACTGCCACATACGTAACCACAACCACAACCACATGATCACAACCACATACACAACCACATGATCACAACCACGTTATCACACAATCACACAACCACGCACACGATCTAACCACACGACCCCGCACAACCACATTATACCGCATGATAGCTCCTTAGCTTAACCCCACACCTGTACAACCGCATATCCTCACACCCGTATAACCACACCACACACACGCAACCTCACACCCATATAACCACCCGCACCGCTGTCCTACAGCACAATCACAGCCCCGTGTACACGACCACACATTACCTCGTCACACACCTACCTCATACACACCTGCCCCTCACCTGAGACACACCTGCCCCTCTACTCAGACACACCTGCCCCTCTACTCAGACACACCTGCCCCTCACCTCAGACACACCCGCCCCTCTACTCAGACACACCTGCCCCTCTACTCAGACACACCTGCCCCTCTACTCAGACACACCTGCACCTCTACTCAGACAACACCTGCCCTCACTCAGACACACCTGCCCCTCTACTCAGACCACCTGCCCCTCTACTCAACAGAACACCTGCCCTCACCTCAGACACACCTTCCCTTCTACTCAGACACAGCCTGCCCCTCTACTCAGACACACCTGCCCCTCTACTCAGACCACCTGCCCCTGCTACTCAGACACACCTGCCCCTCTACTCAGACACACCTGCCCCTCTACTCAACACACCTGCCCCTCTACTCAGACCACCTGCCCCTCACCTCAGACACACCCTGCCCCTCACTCAGACACACCTGCCCCTCTACTCAGACACACCTGCCCCTCTACTCCGGATACACACACATGCCCCTCTACTCAGACACACCTGCCCCTCTACTCAGACACACCTGCCCCTCGACCAGACACACCTGCCCCTCACCTCAGACACACATGCCCCTCGACTCAGAAACACCTGCCCCTCGACTCAGACACACTGCCCCCTACTCAGACACACACTGCCCCTCTACTCAGACACACCTGCCCCTCTACTCAGACACACCTGCCCCTCACCTCAGACACACCTGCCCCTCTACTCAGACACACCTGCCCCTCTACTCAGACACACCTTCCCCTCTACTCAGACACACCTGCCCCTCTACTCAGACACACCTGCCCCTCTACTCAGGACACACCTGCCCCTCTACTCAGACCACCTGCCCCTCTACTCAGACACACCTGCCCCTCCTACTCAGACACACCTGCCCCTCGACTCAGACAACACCTGCCCCACGACTCAGCACAACACCTGCCCCTCGACCTCAGGAAAACACTGCCCCTCGACTCAGACACACCTGCCCCTCGACTCAGACACACCTGCCCCTCTACTCAGACACACCTGCCCCTCTACTCAGACACACCTGCCCCTCTACTCAGACACACCTGCCCCTCTACTCAGACACAACCTACCCCTCTACTCAGACACACCTGCCCCTCTACTCAGACACACCTGCCCCTCACCTCAGACACACCTGCCCCTCTACTCAGACACACCTGCCCCTCTACGCAGACACACCTGCCCCTCTACTCAGACACACCTGCCCCTCTACTCAGACACACCTGCCCTCAACTTCTATCAACTCCCACGCGCGAGCACCCCAACCTAGTCGGGGGGGCCCTCGTCAGGAGTCCCGCCCGGGTCCCGTACGTGCCCGGGCCGCACTGAGCCCCCACACCTGGTGCAACACCTGGGCACCCACACCTGGGGCACACCTGGCATACACCTGGAGTCACACACCTGGGTGCACACCTGGATGCACACCTGGGCACCCACACTCGGTACACGCCTGGTGCCCACGTGGACACCCACACCTGGGTGCACACGTGGGCATACACCTGGGTACACGCCTGGGTACACACCGGGGCACCCACACCTGGGTGCACACCTGGGCACCCACCTGGGTGCACACCTGGGCACCCACATCTGAGTGCACACCTGGGCACCCACACCTGGGCACCCACACCTGGGTGCACACCTGGGCACCCACACCTGGGGCACACCTGGGTACACACCTGGGTTCACACACCTGGGTGCACACCTGGGCACCCACACCTGGGGGCACACCTGGGTGCACACCTGGGTTCACACACATGGGTGCACACGTGGGCACACACCTGGGCGCACAGTTGGGTGCACACCTGGACCCTCGGGGTCGAGAGCAACCCCCTCCCCCTGCCCCCCCCCCCCGGGATGCAGGCAGTGGTAGTTGGTGGTGGTGGCGGCGGCCTCGTGTTGACTCTGTCCAAACAAAAGCGGCGAGAAGCGTGCACTGTACTGGGTACACGGTCACGCTGTTTACAGCACACACCACACGCACGCACAGGCACACACACACACGTGCCCACACATAAATAGGTACAGGCGAGCATAACGTGCACGGATACAGCAGACACGCACAAACGCACAGGCAGGCATACATATAAACAAAAATCAGGCATACTTGAATACACAGACAAAGATCCCCGTGTAGCCTTAACAGACTGTAGGGGAAAGTGCTGTTAGCGAGCACCCTATGAGGGTCGGCACGGCACACGAGAGGGTGGGTGGCCAGCACCACGCCCGGCCGCCTTGTCTCCCCAGTGGTGATATTTACACAGCGCACCGGGTACTCATTTGAGGCTGAGTCGACCTAGGGGAAGCTCAGGACCGGTTTAGATAATCGTCACTGGGTGTTGGCCGTGAGCGGGACACACATGTAGACACACATGTACACACACAGACACACATAGACACACATGTACACACATAGAATATGTACACACATAGAAACTTGTACACACATAGACACACATGTACACACATGTACACACATAGAAACATGTACACACATAGAAACATTTACACACATAGACACACATGTACACACACAGACACACACACACATGTACACACATAGACACACATGTACACACATGGACACACATAGACACACATAGACACACATAGACACACACACACATGTACACACATGTACACACATGTACACACATAGACACACATGTACACACATAGACACACATGTACACACATAGACACACATAGACACACACATAGACACACATAGACACACGTGTACACACCCACAGGTTCACACAGCAGCCGCCGTTTGCCACGAAGTATCGGTGACGCCACCAAGGCGGTTGTGCCAGGCTAGGTGCACTTTGAGGTGGTCACGTGAAGTGTGAAAGGCTCTCGCTCCTGACAGGAGGCCACATGGACAGACCCAGGTGTCACGTATTGACTGACAGAGATGACTGGCAGATGCACCACTTCTTTACCCCAACGTGCCATCTTGTTGCGTTTTAGCCACCTGGGCGCTCCGCTCGTTGTTGTGAGCGTCGCTCCTCTGCCTTCTGTTGTTGTTGTTGTTGGAGGGTGACCGCCTCCAATTGCCCAGTAGCGTCCTGAACGAGTCTCCTCCACAGAGGCCGATCTTGACACCGCTGGGTAGCAGTCATTGGCAAGTCCACTCAGCTCCACATCCTCCTGTACCACATCACTCAATCTCTTCTCTAGCCCGTGCCGTGCCCGTTTATCCCCCCACCCCCTCTATGGGGCCAAACAGTCACTGGGCCACACACAACCCACACACAACCCACCACTCTTGGTCAAATCACTCTTCTTGCTGCACGCACACCGTGCCCACACGACGTCTCAATACCTCCGGCATGGCCTTTAACAGACTGCTGGGGCAACTTCTGTTAGCGAGCACCGACACAGACCGGCCACGGCGCAAGAGGCGGGCGGGTGGCCAAGACCACGCGCGGCCGCCTTTGTCTCCCCGGTGCTGATGTTTAAGCGCCCTTACCAGGTAGGCGTTTTAGGGTCGACCCAGGGGATGTTCGGGACTGGGTTCAAGTATTCGCCAAACTATCGTTGGTGGTGACACACACGCACACGCACGCACACACACACGCGCGCACACACACACACGCACGCACACACGCGCACACACAACGCGCACACACACACACGCGCACACACACACACGCGCGCACACACACACGCACACACACACAACGCACACACACTCGCACACACACGCACACACACGCACACCTGACGCCAGGTGTCGCGGGCCCCGCAACCTTCCAGACCAATCCGGGCAAAACCGACCGCGTCGGCGTGAGTCCGCGCCACCAGGGACCGGACCATCAAACCTCCCGCCGTCGTGATGAGCCCGATCTCACAGCCTCGTGCCCCGAACACAAAGGCCTCTAAGGGGCCGTCCATAAATGACGTCACGCGATTTTGAACGATTTTTAACCAACCCCCCCCCCTTCAAATATGACGTCACGAAGCTCTGCGCCCCCCCCCCCCCAAATAAAAACATGCTTCAAATCGCTTTAAACTATTGTCATTGTAGTGCGTATTTAATGTGCCGCTGCACTCTGACGTGTGTAGGAGAAAACATTTATTAAAAAAGTATATTTAATTTAGTAGAACGTGTTGTCTATATTTATTTAAAGTTGCGCATTTTGATGTGCCGTCACATTTCTCAAACCCCCCCCCCCCCTCGTTACACATCGTCACAAATGTCTGACCCCCCCCCCCCCAGGTGCGTGACGTCATTTATGGACGGCCCCTAAGCCCCTGTCCACTTGCGCCCGAGCTCTCTATACGCAGCACGAGCCCCAATCCCCTAACCCTTACACGCATCGCTACACACAGAACAACCCCGATCCGAGCCCTAACCGCTATCACCACACACTGGCACGAGCCCTAACCCCACGCCCTAACACTGGCCATGAGCCTGAACCTTCATCCCGTCCTAACTTTGTTCCTAGCCCTAACCCGATGCGAGCCGGGACGCTGCCCCATCAACTCGCCCTAACCCGACCCCCATTCTACCTTGAGCCCAGGGGTCGACAACCTGCAAGCCCAACAGACGTTTGCACAACGCAGCTCTTGAAGGGCTGCGTTCGTGGCGTTGTTTTGTTTAATTAAATGGAAGAGCCACCGTCTCGTAGTCGCATTGCATCGCGGCTCTGAGTAACATCGAAATTTGTCTTTCAACGAATTCGAACAACATTTTTTCGTCTCTTGTTATTTTTGCTGCCAGGCCCCCCATGCACGAGCCCCACCCCCACCACCCATTCACCTGGCCCTATCCTAGCCCCACCACCCCCACCACCACCCCCACCACTCATTCACCTGGCCCTATCCTAGCCCCACCACCCCCCCCCCCCCCCCCCACCACCCCCACCACTCATTCACCTGGCCCTATCCTAGCCCCCACCACCCCCCCCCCACCACCACCACCACTCATTCACCTGGCCCTATCCTAGCCCCACCACCCCCCCCCCACCACCCCCACCACTCATTCACCTGGCCCTATCCTAGCCCCACCACCCCCACCACCACCACCCCCACCACTCATTCACCTGGCCCTATCCTAGCCCCACCACCCCCACCACCACCCCCACCACTCATTCACCTGGCCCTATCCTAGCCCCACCACCCCCACCACCACCCCCACCACTCATTCACCTGGCCCTATCCTAGCCCCACCACCCCCACCACCACCCCCACCACTCATTCACCTGGCCCTATCCTAGCCCCACCACCCCCACCACCACCCCCACCACTCATTCACCTGGCCCTATCCTAGCCCCACCACCCCCCCCCCACCACCCCCCACCATTCATTCACCTGGCCCTATCCTAGCCCCACCACCCCACCACCACCCCCCACCACTCATTCACCTGGCCCTATCCTAGCCCCACCACCCCCACCACCACCCCCACCACTCATTCACCTGGCCCTATCCTAGCCCCACCACCCCCACCACCACCCCCACCCACTCATTCACCTGGCCCTATCCTAGCCCCACCACCCCCACCACCACCCCCACCACTCATTCACCTGGCCCTATCCTAGCCCCACCACCCCCACCACCACCCCCACCACTCATTCACCTGGCCCTATCCTAGCCCCACCACCCCCACCACCACCACCCCCACCACTCATTCACCTGGCCCTATCCTAGCCCCACCACCCCCCCCACCACCACCCCCACCACTCATTCACCTGGCCCTATCCTATCCCCACCACCCCCACCACCACCCCCACCACTCATTCACCTGGCCCTATCCTAGCCCAACCACCCCCACCACCACCACCCCCACCACTCATTCACCTGGCCCTATCCTAGCCCCACCACCCCCACCACCACCCCCACCACTCATTCACCTGGCCCTATCCTAGCCCCACCACCCCCCCCACCACCACCCCCACCACTCATTCACCTGGCCCTATCCTATCCCCACCACCCCCACCACCACCCCCACCATTCATTCACCTGGCCCTATCCTAGCCCCACCACCCCCACCACCACCACCCCCACCACTCATTCACCTGGCCCTATCCTAGCCCCACCACCCCCACCCACCACCCCCACCACTCATTCACCTGGCCCTATCCTAGCCCCACCACCCCCACCACCACCCCCACCACTCATTCACCTGGCCCTATCCTAGCCCCACCACCCCCCCCACCACCACCCCCACCACTCATTCACCTGGCCCTATCCTATCCCCACCACCCCCCACCACCACCCCCACCACTCATTCACCTGGCCCTATCCTAGCCCCACCACCCCCACCACCACCACCCCCACCACTCATTCACCTGGCCCTATCCTAGCCCCACCACCCCCACCACCACCCCCACCACTCATTCACCTGGCCCTATCCTAGCCCCACCACCCCCACCACCACCCCCACCACTCATTCCACCTGGCCCTATCCTAGCCCCACCACCCCCCCCCCACCACTCATTCACCTGGCCCTATCCTAGCCCCACCACCCCCACCACCACCCCCACCACTCATTCACCTGGCCCTATCCTAGCCCCACCACCCCCCCCCCCACCACTCATTCACCTGGCCCTATCCTAGCCCCACCACCCCCACCACCACCCCCACCACTCATTCACCTGGCCCTATCCTAGCCCCACCACCCCCACCACCACCCCCACCACTCATTCACCTGGCCCTATCCTAGCCCCACCACCCCCCACCACCACCCCCACCACTCATTCACCTGGCCCTATCCTAGCCCCACCACCCCCACCACCACCCCCACCACTCATTCACCTGGCCCTATCCTAGCCCCACCCCCACCACCACCACCCCCCGCACTCATTCACCTGGCCCTATCCTAGCCCCACCACCCCCACCACCACCCCCACCACTCATTCACCTGGCCATATCCCACCCCCACCACCACCCCCACCACTCATTCACCTGGCCCTATCCTAGCCCCACCACCCCCACCACCACCCCACCACTCATTCACCTGGCCCTATCCTAGCACCACCACCCCCACCACCACCCCCCGCACTCATTCACCTGGGCGACGCCGTTGCCACGGCAGCGGAGGAGCGCACAGGTGAGAAGGGAGCTCGGAGGAGGAGCTCCCTTTTCACGCAGGTGAGGAACCGAGGGATCTCCGCGTGTGGCTCAGCTGAGTTCGATTCCCGGCCACGGCTGACATCAGTGGCGAGAGTGATAAACGACCGTGTTGACTAACGTGTGATCACTAAGGGGCGTCAGTTTTGTTGCCAGATAGAAGGGTAAAAAACCAATTATCATATTTTATACTGGCAAATGAGGTTCCAATGGTGCACTAAGGGGCCGTCCATAAATGACGTCACTCGATTTTTCACGACTTTTGACCCCCCCTCCCTCGTCTCAAAAAGTCAGACCCCCCCTCAAAAAAATATAAAACATGCTTCAAATCGCTTTAAACTATTGTCATTGTAGTGCGTAATTAATGTGGCGCTGCACTCTGATGTTGTAGGAGAAAACATGTATTAAAACGTCTATTTAATTAAGTAGAACGTGTTGTTTATATTTATTTAAAATTGTGCATTTTGATGTGACATCACATTTCTCAAACCCCCCCTGCCCTCGTCATACATCGTCACAAATATCTGACCACCTCCACCCCAGGTGCGTGACGTCATTTATGGACGGCCCCTAACGGCACCTGCCCCAAAACGCCTGCGTAGCGTTAACGGGGATGGAGGCGACTTTGTGTCTGGGTCTATCCCGTGGCCTCCTGCCAGCAGCGAACCTCTGGCACTTGACGTGACCGCTTCAGAGCGCACCTAGCCTGTCACACGGAAGGCCGCCCGGGTTTTCACGAGAGGTGGATAGGGCCATGGGGGCTGGGGTCCCCGCTAATCCTGTGGCCATCGGGACCCCGTGAGCCACTAATCCCCCCGCAGCTCAAGAATGCTTCTCTGTTTAACTCTCACCCCCCCCCCCCTACTCACTCCAACCTAATCGCTTTCATTACCACGCCGCGTGCCGCATGCACACCGATACGGGGGTGGGGGGTATGGAGGTAATGATGAAGGGGGCCCCCCACAACCATCATTCTCTTCTTGGTTCTTTCGGTAAAGTCACGTAGAAGGGAAGTAATCAAATAATACGAATAAAACATAATAAAATAATTGTCAGTGAGAATTAGTTTATAATGTTTTATTTTTATTATTTTATTATTTCCCTTCTACGTGACTTTACCGAAAGAACCAAGAAGATGAATCCCTGCAGTCACGAAAGCTTTAAATCGAAACCATCATTCTCTTGACCTCACCACCTGACATCCTCACACCCTCACACTTGACCTGTTTGGATCTGTAGAGGCTACGGGGCATCCAGTGCCAAATCGCGAAGTCGTCGGTGAATTTTACCTTCGCCCAGGTGAACCTTACCTTCAGTGAGTTAAATGTGACCTTTCACGAGACAAATATTATCTTCAATCAAGTGGATTTCATCTCAACTCGCGTTCATTGTACGGTCAGATTCCGGGGGGTGTTGTGGTCCTCACTGTGAGTGTGTGGGTCCACGTGAAAGTCTCCTCTGTGTGAGTCTCCCGACTCTTTAATTCCGCTACAACGAGGCGCGTACAGTCGATGACAAAAATATAAAATAAAAATTTCCCTTCGTTTTAGCAGGTAAGGCCCACTGAGCTATAAATAGCGCCACCACGTGGCTGAGAGTAGCGTTGCAGACACGGGCTCGGATAGAGACTCGTTAACTAACACATTCATGCGGAGGGAGCTGGTAGGAACGTTGGGTTGCTCGGTCAATGGCCAGGGTCAACGGCGGCGTGAGTAGGTTAAACGTTGAGTTTTATAAGGGCACCACGGGGTGACCAGCCCCTCCCCACCCAGCCCCTCCCCACCCTCCCCACCCAGCCCCTCCCCACCCAGCCCCTCCCCACCCTCCCCTCCCCACCCAGCCCTCCCTACCCAGCCCCTCCCTCCCCACCCAGCCCCTCCCTGCACGACGGACGGACGGACATAATAATCCCCTGTGGGCTGGTGTAACCAGGAGGTTCCTACCAGTATTACACTCGTCAACTATAACACTCGTCAAAGATAACGCGCGTTAGCTATAACACTTGTTAACTCAGTAAAGCAAAGCGGCTTTATTTGGCGTATACAGTATATGCGACCGCACCTCACGAAGCTGTACATAACACGTAGACAAATCATAATCGTAAAAAAAATGTGAAGCTAAAATTATTAACGAGTTTGTTCATCGGCTTACTCCTGCAGGCAGGATGGATGGATGAAGAAGCGGCCTAGATATGGGCATCGTCTGCCTCCTATTCACCTATATCGAACCTGTCAACCCCAAGTGGTTTACCCGTATTTCTTGCACAGGGAAATTGAGTTTTCAGGGTCCATACGGAGTACAGCCGTTTCAATGCGGGCAAAAAACATTTTTTTGTCTATTTGACTGCGTTTCTCCCTTGTGATGGGACTTTGTAGGATGAACGTTGAGATGTATAAGGGCAATACGATCTGAATTGTCTGTAATTAGGTCGGCACTGATAAGGGTTTGACAGGTACAGTATACTATATTTTTCCACAAGAATGCGTAACGGGTTCGTATGAATATCGCTTGTTTTCTTTCAGCAAGCCACCGTCGTTTAGATGGAGTGCTTTTTGCCAAGAACATCTGGCAATCTAGAAGAATTTTCATAACAAGAATGACTGATGAGGCTCAAAAGGTTGAAACCAGTCGAGAGCTTTTTCAATCAAACGATCCTGTATCGGTTTGGTCTGGAAATCCAGGAGGCTGACGGATTAACACTTGTGATTATTATTACGTAGGGACACATATCAGTCTGGTTATATATATAAAGCCTACGATTCAACTTAGCAGCTTAAAACACGATTGTGATTAGAATTGCTTCATAGATCGATTATCAAATCTTAAAGCGATTATTGTTACATTTAAAAGCATACGACGCAACGATGAACATGCGGGCTCTGTAAGTACTGTATTGATTTGAAGCTTTCGTGACTGCAGGAATCCATACTCTTTGGTTGTTTCGGTAAAGTCACGTGGGTATAAAATATTACATTTTATTGTTTACCTACGTGACTTTACCGAAATAACCAAAGAGTATGAGTTCTGATAATTTTTTTTTACCCTTTTATCTGGCAACAAAACTGAAACCTTTTTTTACAAGGAGTCATGTTTGCATAGACCACAATACCTGCAGCTATAATGCAAAAAAAAACATAACTCTGATAATATATGCACTGTCCTTGAAGTTGATTGGTCCACACCCGAGACAGCTTTCCTTAGAGCCTAGTCTTTTGGCGTCATCTGGTCCAACCCATGTGAGACTAGGCTCTAAGGAAAGCTGTCTCGGGTGTGGACCAATCAACTTCAAGGACAGTGCATATATTATCAGTTATGTTTTTTTTGCATTATGGCTGCAGGTATTGTGGTCTATGCAAACATGACTCCTTGTAAAAAAGGTGTCAGTTTTGTTGCCAGATAGAAGGGTAAAAAAAACAATTATCATATTTTTTACTGGCAAATGAGGTTCCAATGGTGAGTATGAGTTCTGTATTGGCAGCTGCACTGCTGACACTGCACCATGCCCACGCCTTGCGCTCATCATCGGCACGTCGCATCAGCGGCGAGTGCTGGTGATCTGGCTTTCAGGACCCGCAGGCAACCCCCAATATCACACATCATCTAAGTCGTGGCATCGTCAACAGTTCCACGGGCGACTCGCCGCGGTCTTCTGGAGCGCCGATCGTTTGGTGGAGAGGGCAGAGCCCGATTTACAGGATCTGGCGAAACAATTCTTGGGACTTGTCTCCGATCGACCGAGGGCATTCCTCAAGGCTTAGTTCTCGCTGCCATTTGTTTTCCAATTATTATGTTTGCTCGAGTTTAATCAACTCCAATATTCAATGTATGCCCCTAGAACCCGCGTTTTCCCGAATTAAGTTTTGCGTTGCCGAGTGTGTGTGTGAAGTGTCACTTTGTTTCTTGTGTGCCCAAGTCTACCGTGAACAAGACACGGCTGCCCTCGGTTGAAGGAAATGAACGAGAGACAGAAAGTCCAACTAAGGATCATCCCGACTCGCGTCTCTGCAGGAGACTGTCACGAACATGAAGACGCCAAGGCGGACTGCAGGCCCCACTCAAACAGAGCGAGTAACGAGCTCGTTACGATCATGGGCATGCTTCGTAATGATTCATCAATCTGCAGCAGCCATAGGCCTCCTTATGCCGTCTCCATCCCACACGGCCCTGCTATGCCACACTCCACCCCAGTCCTGCACACATGCGGATCTCACCGCTCCATCTCCATAATGGGAAAACTCTCTGACGCATGCCCTCCGATGGCTACCGTGTTACGTCACCGTTCTCATCCATCAGCCATCATCTCTTCTAGGGATGTGGACTGACCACAATCTCATTTTCCCAAACAGTCGATTTCGTGGTCGTTCCCTCATCCATGTCCTCCTCCTCCTCCCGTCTCTCTGTGTAATTCGAGGCATGCGTCTCTCCGTGTCTCTCGGCACACTTTTCGGCTCTTCGTTCTATTTTCTTTGCTGGGGTCTATGTTTTTTCGCACGCACCTCATAGCGGGCTGTTTGCGATGATTGAAAACCTCCTGCCTCGGGTGCGTTGCGCTGCTGCTTCTCATCATCAAATGCGCTTCTCCAAAAGCACGCCAGGCTCCTCCTGTTTGCGTCTTTATTTTCTTCTTCCTTAAAGTCTACATTGATTTGCTGTAGTTATGGGTAATTATTTGTCATGATGACTATGTCATCAACAAATCCGAGATGGTTAATGCGTTGTACAGTTACGTTTATGCCTTTAAATCTGCCATAAAATTTTCAGCAGATGTCTGCAAGTGTCCCCTTGGCGGGAGCGTATCTTCTTGCCAGACTCCGCTCATCGTTTCTGTCTCGTTGCGCGAATCGTGTATGTATGTTGAACTTCTTTCGCACCGTACTTAGCCAAACATGCTCATCGGAAGTGTGGGGGATGAACAACAAACTAAATAAAAAAAACATCTGTTTTAAACAAATGAGTTTTCAATCTAGATTATTCAAAAGTGCATAGCTCAAGTGGCTTTCCGAATAACAGAAGAGAGAGCGTTCCAGACGGCCGCAAAAGAACATCTGAAAGCGCGCGATGCGGTGGCCACCTTTGTAACTTCGGTGAAGGTGTCATGGAGTGGGGTGGTGGTCTCGCAGTTCGTGCACCGCACTGCGGACCCTGTGCCTCAGTTAGCTTCCCAATCACGACTGACAGTGGTGAGCGACATCTGAACCCGTCCTGGGTGCTCTCTTCACCAACCCACACTGACCAGTGCGGTGAAGTATGGTTAAACCACCCCCCCATTACTGAAACTGCATAGGGAAGTTTCGTTCAACAGTAGACTGACAAAGGTTGTACATTCTAAGTATGATTATTATTAAATTAGTAATGCAATATAATATACCTGATTAGTAATAATTATAATTATTATTGAGTGATTAGTAATACGTTGTTGTCGATTAATAATGAGTACTGCATAGTAATCAGTGATTCTAAATGCGTAATAAGACTATTCGTGACTAATCAGTAGTAACTCAATTATATTCCACGAGGCTTGGTTCCAAATTGAATGTTTTCTGCGCCACAGGAGTCGGCCACGACCATTGGACACAGCCGTAGTGGCAAGTATACTCGATGCGGTGTGCCGGTTGCGAAAACGTTTTCTAAATCACTGATTTTTCCGAGTCGATGCAATTAATCCCTTGCGATGACTAATTCGCCATGAATAGTAACACATCATCAGCGGCGAGTATTAAAGCATTCATGATGGTTTTGATGACGGGCGAACGCTCCTCTGCATTAAACCCGTTCAACGTTGACGAAGGGACTCTCCGTACGCTCCACCTGGGCGAACGAATTCTCCACTCTGCCTGGTAGCCCGTAGTCAATCAGATTCTCTACCGACTTGAGACCCATGGGACCCATCTCGTCGCTGCGCGGCGGCATCATGTGAGCAAGCAGAGCCTCGATGTCA
The DNA here is from genome assembly GCF_015708825.2 of Lethenteron reissneri. Taxonomy (NCBI): domain Eukaryota; kingdom Metazoa; phylum Chordata; class Hyperoartia; order Petromyzontiformes; family Petromyzontidae; genus Lethenteron; species Lethenteron reissneri. The sequence continues at coordinate 5,744,040 of NC_083810.1, forward strand.
CGGAAGGCCGGGCGGACGGCGGGGCTCGTGTCCCAACACAGGAGCATCAGCTCATACCTGGGGCAGAGGACAGGGAGTTGTGGAAGTGGTTGAGTGAATTAGTCGGTGAGTTGAGTGAATGTTTGAGTGAGTGAGTTAGTGGTTGACTGCTTGAGTGGGTGAATGTTTGAGCAAGTGGGTGGTCGACTGAGTGAGTGGTTAACTGCTTGAGTGGGTGAATGTTTGAGCGAGTGAGTGGTCGACTGAGTGAGTGGTTGACTAGTTGAGTGGGTGAATGTTTGAGTGAGTGAATTAGTGGTTGGCTGCTTGAGTGGGTGAATGTTTGAGCGAGTCAGTGGTCGACTGAGTGAGTGGTTAACTGCTTGAGTGGGTGAATGTTTAAGCGAGTGAGTGGTCGACTGAGTGAGTGGTTGACTGCTTGAGTGGGTGAATGTTTGAGTGAGTGGTTGATTCAGTGAGTGGTTGACTGCTTGAGTGGGTGACTGTTTAAGTGAGTGAGTCGTTGACTGCTTGAGTGGGTGAATGTTTGAGTGAGTGAGTTAGTGGTTGACTGCTTGAGTGGGTGAATGTTTGAGCGAGTGAGTGGTCGACTGAGTGAGTGGTTGACTGCTTGAGTGGGTGAATGTTTGAGTGAGTGAGTGGTTGACTAAGTGAGTGGTTGACTGCTTGAGTGGAAGAATGTTTGAGTGAGTGGTCGACTGAGTAAGTGGTTGACTGTTTGAGTGGATGAATGTTTGAGTGAGTGAGTGGTCGACTGCTTGAGTCGGTGAATGTTTGAGTGAGTGTGTTAGTGGTTGACTGCTTGAGTGGGTGAATGTTTGAGCGAGTGAGTGGTCGACTGAGTGAGTGGTTGACTGCTTGAGTGGGTGAATGTTTGAGCGAGTGAGTGGTTGACTAAGTGAGTGGTTGACTGCTTGAGTGGAAAAATGTTTGAGTGAGTGGTTGATTCAGTGAGTGGTTGACTGCTTGAGTGGGTGACTGTTTAAGTGAGTGAGTCGTTGACTGCTTGAGTGGGTGAATGTTTGAGTGAGTGAGTTAGTGGTTGACTGCTTGAGTGGGTGAATGTTTGAGCGAGTCAGTGGTCGACTGAGTGAGTGGTTAACTGCTTGAGTGGGTGAATGTTTGAGCGAGTGAGTGGTCGACTGAGTGAGTGGTTGACTGCTTGAGTAGGTGAATGTTTGAGTGAGTGGTTGATTCAGTGAGTGGTTGACTGCTTGAGTGGGTGACTGTTTAAGTGAGTGAGTCGTTGACTGCTTGAGTGGGTGCATGTTTGAGTGAGTGAGTTAGTGGTTGACTGCTTGAGTGGGTGAATGTTTGAGCGAATGAGTGGTCGACTGAGTGAGTGGTTGACTGCTTGAGTGGGTGAATGTTTGAGTGAGTGAGTGGTTGACTAAGTGAGTGGTTGACTGCTTGAGTGGAAGAATGTTTGAGTGAGTGGTCGACTGAGTGAGTGGTTGACTGTTTGAGTGGATGAATGTTTGAGTGAGTGAGTGGTCGACTGCTTGAGTGGGTGAATGTTTGAGTGAGTGAGTTAGTGGTTGACTGCTTGAGTGGGTGAATGTTTGAGCGAGTCAGTGGTCGACTGAGTGAGTGGTTAACTGCTTGAGTGGGTGAATGTTTGAGCGAGTGAGTGGTCGACTGAGTGAGTGGTTGACTGCTTGAGTGGGTGAATGTTTGAGTGAGTGGTTGATTCAGTGAGTGGTTGACTGCTTGAGTGGGTGACTGTTTAAGTGAGTGAGTCGTTGACTGCTTGAGTGGGTGCATGTTTGAGTGAGTGAGTTAGTGGTTGACTGCTTGAGTGGGTGAATGTTTGAGCGAGTGAGTGGTCGACTGAGTGAGTGGTTGACTGCTTGAGTGGGTGAATGTTTGAGTGAGTGAGTGGTTGACTAAGTGAGTGGTTGACTGCTTGAGTGGAAGAATGTTTGAGTGAGTGGTCGACTGAGTAAGTGGTTGACTGTTTGAGTGGATGAATGTTTGAGTGAGTGAGTGGTCGACTGCTTGAGTGGGTGAATGTTTGAGTGAGTGTGTTAGTGGTTGACTGCTTGAGTGGGTGAATGTTTGAGCGAGTGAGTGGTCGACTGAGTGAGTGGTTGACTGCTTGAGTGGGTGAATGTTTGAGCGAGTGAGTGGTTGACTAAGTGAGTCGTTGACTGCTTGAGTGGAAAAATGTTTGAGTGAGTGGTCGACTGAGTGAGTGGTTGACTGTTTGAGTGGATGAATATTTGAGTGAGTGAGTGGTCGACTGCTTGAGTGGGTGAATGTTTGAGTGAGTGAGTTAGTGATTGACTGCTTGAGTGGGTGAATGTTTGAGTGAGTGAGTGGTCGACTGAGTGAGTGGTTGACAGCTTGAGTGGGTGAATGTTTGAGTGAGTGAGTGGTTGACTAAGTGAGTGGTTGACTGCTTGAGTGAAAGAATGTTTGAGTGAGTGGTCGACTGAGTGAGTGGTTGACTGTTTGAGTGGATGAATGTTTGAGTGAGTGAGTGGTCGACTGCTTGAGTGGGTGAATGTTTGAGTGAGTGAGTGGTTGACTGCTTGAGTGGGTGAATGTTTGAGTGAGCGAGTGGTCGACTGAGTGAGTGGTTAACTGCTTGAGTGGGTGAATATTCGAGTGAGTGGTTGACTGAGTGAGTGGTTGACTGTTTGAGTGGATGAATATTCGAGTGAGTGAGTGGTTAACTGAGTAAGTGGTTGACTGAGTGAGTGGTTGAGTTGTTGAGTGGTTGACCCACATGGCTGGGGGGCAGGCCTTGGGCACCTCCATGCGATACCCATCCTGGAGGAGACGGAAGAACGTGTCGTCCACTTCCAGGTGAGGGTAGGGGCTCTCACCTGCACACACACACACACGTGAGCCGTTCACCTGAGCGTCCCGCACACAACTCCTTTGTGTGGGGCAGCTGAGTGGTGGGGGCGGGGGGGGGCTGTGTGGGGGCTCCCGGTGTGTGGGACACCTGCATGCAGAGCGCCTTTGTGTGCAGGTTCTGTGTGTGTGGGGGGGGGGGGGGCGTTGTGGGGGGGGGGGGGACCCCTGTAGGGGGGCACCTGTGTGAAGGACATCCCTGTCCGTATGTTGAACGTCTTTCGCACCGGACGTAGCCAACCGTGCTAATCGGAGGTGCTGGAAGTAAGTATGGGGGGTTCTGTGCGTGGGGGACCCGTTTGTGGGGGATGCCCCTTGTGTGTGGAGCGGGGGGACTGCTACGCACCAGCTTGGGGCAAGCGACTGATGATGATGTGGGGGAGGGGGGGGCGCCGTACCGTAGGAGTAGACCTCCCAGACGAGGACTCCATAGGACCACACGTCGCTCTTGAGCGAGAACACGCAGTCGAACACGCTCTCTGGGGCCATCCACTTCACGGGCAGCCGGGCCTGGGGCGCATGGCCAGGTGAGGGGGACGGGGGTCAGACAGTGCCGGATCGTCCCCGTAGCACAAGCAGCTGCACGTGCTAGGGGCCCCGCACTTTCAAGGGCTCCGCGCTAAATGTTTTCAAGCTATCAATCAATTGTCAAGGCGCCCTTCCCCCTCCAACCCAGCTTAAATATACGCTGCCAAGCCTGGTGGTGTTTCATTCAGACGCTGTCTTTCCGACAGACCTGTTCTTCACCTGAGGACTGCTGCTTGCGTTGTGGCCGAAACGTCGCGAGAATTATTTTATTATATGGTATTTTTTTATTATTTTTTTATTTCCCTTCTACGTGACTTTACCGAAAGAACCAAGAAGACTATCAATTGCAGTTCAGTGATTCTGCACTTGCTCTATTACTATAGTACTATACTGCCTTCAACTTTTATGCACGACTGGGTGTTTAAGGTTAGCGATTTGTCGCATTATCTGGCTGTATAGCAAGTGAAAACATGTAATTACTTCACTATGCAAGTTAAAATTTTATTTTTAATATTTGGGCCCCTTTATAACATTTGCTTACAGGCCCCGCGCTAACTTAATCCGTCACTGGCGTCAGGGGACTCAAACCCCATCTCTGTAACTCTTTCATAGGGGTATACACTCAAGGATAAAACACAAACATTGTTCCCCATAGGGGACAGGCTGCCACTAGGGGGTCCCCAAGGCTCACACACTGCAATTTCACACATTGTGATTACGTCGTGGGCGCAGTCTAAACACAAGTGTGATTAGTGTCACATTTAACGCGTCAGCTTGGTTAAGTGGTTGAGCGACAGGCCCCCGGCCGCGGCTAGATCCATCATCCCTCGTGGGTCAAGGATCGCCGCTCTGTGGGAAGTCAACGCTGCTTGTCCTATGGAGAGACTCGCCCCTGACCCACGAGTGTGGAGTTGACACCGCTGGCTTCGGGCTGTAAACGGGATATGAGGACCTCAGTGCCAGTGGCGGCTCCTGCAAAATCTCTCAGGGGGGGCAAATGTCTGGATGATTGATAAGGATAAGGTCCACCCATGCAATGAATAAATTAACAGCTTAAGCATGTAAAGGCAACTTCACTTCTTTAATATTAATGAAAAATAAAGTGACTCTTACAATACATCTTGTTTGTTTATATACTCACTATTAAAACAAACCACTCAAGTTTATTTTATTAAAGATTCCACTAGGTGGCGATAAATGATATTGTTGGATGAAACGTGCTTAGGTATGATGACGTTAGCACGTATGATGACGTAAGTACGTTAGTGCATGCCCTCCCGGAAGCCATAGAGAATGCATTGCAGCGCCCCCGTTCGAAAAAAAACATCTTTGAATGTAAGTCTATGGGGCCACTCGGGGCGATTCTCAGCCGTAGTGAAATCGCCCAAAAAGAGGCGGTACTCCACAGAACGTGACATGACGCTGATTGGACTATATCCAGAGGCTGACAGTGACGGCTAGCGTGACTCTGTGGTTGAATGACATTGGTGGTGCGTCGCCCACTCGCCCTAATGAAGAAACCGCCCCTGCTCAGTGCTCATTTGAGCACGAATCACTTTGACGTTTCACTTCTGTTCTATTACTTTGACAGCGTTACCACTCGGGGCCATGGAGACATCCACTGCACAGACACAGCAGCAGCCATGCACTTTCAAGCAGCAGCTGAAGGCTCTCACCTGTTCAGGCTCTCACTTGTTCAGGCTCTCACTTGTTCAGGCTCTCACCCATCCGGGCTCTCACTTGTTCAGGCTCTCACCCGTTCGGGCTCTCACTTGTTCGGGCTCTCACTTGTTCGGGTTCTCACCTGTTCGGGCTCTCACCCGTTCGGGCTCTCACCTGTTCGGGCTCTCACTTGTTCGGGCTCTCACCTGTTCGGGCTCTCACCTGTCTGGGCTCTCACATGTTCGGGCTCTCACTTGTTCAGGCTCTCACCTGTCTGGGCTCTCACTTGTTCAGGCTCTCACCTGTTCAGGCTCTCACCTGTCTGGGCTCTCACTTGTTCAGGCTCTCACCTGTTCAGGCTCTCACCTGTTCGGGCTCTCACTTGTTCAGGCTCTCACCTGTCTGGGCTCTCACTTGTCCGGGCTTTCACCTGTCTGGGCTCTCACTTGTTCAGGCTCTTACCTGGTTCAGGCTCTCACTTGTTCAGGCTCTCACTTGTTCGGGCTCTCACTTGTTCAGGCTCTCGCCTGTTCAGGCTCTCACCTGTTCAGGCTCTCACTTGTTCGGGCTCTCACTTGTTCGGGCTCTCACTTGTTCGGGCTCTCACTTGTTCAGGCTCTCACTTGTTCAGGCTCTCACCTGTTCAGGCTCTCACTTGTTCGGGCTCTCACTTGTTCGGGCTCTCACTTGTTCGGGCTCTCACTTGTTCAGGCTCTCACTTGTTCAGGCTCTCACTTGTTTAGAGTCAGACTCTCACTTGTTCGGGCTCTCACTTGTTCGGGCTCTCACTTGTTCGGGCTCTCACTTTTTCGGGCTCTCACTTGTTCGGGCTCTCACTTGTTCGGGCTCTCACTTCTTCGGGCTCTCACTTGTTCGGGCTCTCACTTGTTCGGGCTCTCACTTGTTCGGGCTCTCACTTGTTCGGGCTCTCACTTGTTCGGGCTCTCACTTGTTCAGGCTCTCACCTGTTCAGGCTCTCACTTGTTCGGGCTCTCACTTCTTTGGGCTCTCACTTGTTCAGGCTCTCACTTGTTCGGGCTCTCACCTGTCTGGGCTCTCACTTGTTCGGGCTCTCACTTGTTCAGGCTCTCACTTGTTCAGACTCTCACCTGTTCAGGCTCTCACTTGTTCGGGCTCTCACTTGTTCGGGCTCTCACTTGTTCGGGCTCTCACTTGTTCAGGCTCTCACTTGTTCAGGCTCTCACTTGTTTAGAGTCAGACTCTCACTTGTTCGGGCTCTCACTTGTTCGGGCTCTCACTTTTTCGGGCTCTCACTTGTTCGGGCTCTCACTTGTTCGGGCTCTCACTTGTTCGGGCTCTCACTTGTTCGAGCTCTCACTTGTTCGGGCTCTCACCTGTTCGGGCTCTCACCTGTTCGGGCTCTCACTTGTTCGGGCTCTCACTTGTTCGGGCTCTCACTTGTTCGGGCTCTCACCTGTTCGGGCTCTCACTTGTTTCTTGCTCTCACCTGTTCGGGCTCTCACTTGTTCAGGCTCTCACTTGTTCGGGCTCTCACCTGTTCGGGCTCTCACTTGTTCGGGCTCTCACTTGTTCGGGCTCTCGCCTGTTCAGGCTCTCACTTGTTCGGGCTCTCACTTGTTCGGGCTCTCACCTGTTCGGGCTCTCACTTGTTCGGGCTCTCACTTGTTTCTTGCTCTCACCTGTTCGGGCTCTCACTTGTTCGGGCTCTCACTTGTTCGGGCTCTCACTTGTTCGGGCTCTCACTTGTTCAGGCTCTCACTTGTTCGGGCTCTCACTTGTTCGGGCTCTCACTTGTTCAGGCTCTCACTTGTTCGGGCTCTCACTTGTTCGGGCTCTCACTTGTTCGGGCTCTCACTTGTTCGGGCTCTCACCTGTTCGGGCTCTCACTTGTTTCTTGCTCTCACTTGTTCGGGCTCTCACTTGTTCAGGCTCTCACTTGTTCAGGCTCTCACTTGTTCGGGCTCTCCCTTGTTCGGGCACTCACCTGTTCGGGCTCTCACTTGTTTCTTGCTCTCACCTGTTCGGGCTCTCACTTGTTCGGGCTCTCACCTGTTCGGGCTCTCACTTGTTCAGGCTCTCACTTGTTCGGGCTCTCACTTGTTCAGGCTCTCACTTGTTCGGGCTCTCACTTGTTCGGGCTCTCACTTGTTCAGGCTCTCACTTGTTCGGGCTCTCACTTGTTCGGGCTCTCACTTGTTCGGGCTCTCACTTGTTCGGGCTCTCACTTGTTCAGGCTCTCACTTGTTCAGGCTTTCACTTGATCGGGCTCTCACCTGTTCGGGCTCTCACTTGTTCGGGCTCTCACTTGTTCTGGCTCTCACCTGTTCGGGCTCTCACTTGTTCAGGCTCTCACTTGTTCAGGCTTTCACTTGTTCGGGCTCTCACTTGTTCGGGCTCTCACCTGTTCGGGCTCTCACTTGTTCGGGCTCTCACTTGTTCAGGCTCTCACTTGTTCAGGCTCTCACTTGTTCGGGCTCTCATTTGTTCGGGCTCTCACCTGTCTGGGCTCTCACTTGTTCGGGCTCTCACTTGTTCAGGCTCTCACCCGTGCGGGCTCTCACTTGTTCAGGCTCTCACCCGTCCGGGCTCTCACTTGTTCAGGCTCTCACCTGTTCGGGCTCTCACCCGTTCAGGCTCTCACTTGTTCAGGCTTTCCCTTGTTCAGGCTCTCACTTGTTCAGGCTCTCACTTGTTCAGGCTCTCACTTGTTCAGGCTCTCACTTGTTTCTTGCTCTCACCTGTTCGGGCTCTCACTTGTTCGGGCTCTCACCCGTTCAGGCTCTCACATGTTCAGGCTTTCACTTGTTCAGGCTCTCACTTGTTCAGGCTATCACCCGTTCACGCTCTCACTTGTTCAGGCTCTCACTTGTTCAGGCTCTCACTTGTTCAGGCTCTCACTTGTTCAGGATCTCACCCGTTCGGGCTCTCACCCGTTCAGGCTCTCACTGGTTCAGGCTTTCACTTGTTCAGGCTCTCACTTGTTCAGGCTATCACCTGTCTGGGCTCTCACTTGTCCGAGCTCTCACTTGTTCGGGCTCTCACTTGTTCAGGCTCTCATTTGTTCGGGCTCTCACCTGTCTGGGCTCTCACTTGTTCGGGCTCTCACTTGTTCAGGCTCTCACCCGTGCGTGCTCTCACTTGTTCAGGCTCTCACCCGTCCGGGCTCTCACTTGTTCAGGCTCTCACCTGTTCGGGCTCTCACCCGTTCAGGCTCTCACTTGTTCAGGCTCTCACTTGTTCAGGCTCTCACTTGTTCAGGCTCTCACTTGTTCAGGCTCTCACTTGTTCAGGCTCTCACTTGTTCAGGCTAACACCCGTTCGGGCTCTCACTTGTTTAGGGTGGTGCATGAGAGAATGTGACTCCATGCCTCGGAGTTGGAACGTCGCGTCTGATTCGTGAGATATGCGCCCATTGTAAGTTGTGCTTTTTGTTGCTATTACTATTGTAGAGGTGATACGTGCTGGGATTAAGGATCGTATGCACAGTGTGTGATGATTGGCTGTGTAGGGGGTGACGCGCGCTGACGGTGGAGGATCAGGGGTCAGCGCGGGGTCGTGGGTTACGGGGTACCGATTGGCTGGGGGCGGTGACGCGCTGAGAGGGAGTGATTAGGTGGCAGCGCAGTGTGATTGGTGGGGTAATGTTAACACGCGCTGGGGAGAACGGATCGTAGAGAGAGTGCGTCGGGATTGGGTCATTAAGGAACGACGCACACGTCGACGCCGCATCAGCTCCGTCCCTCGTGAGCAGGGGCTATAAAAGGGGATGCACACAGGCGTAAGGGCAGTGTGTAACCAGCGAAGAATGAAGACGGGGATGAAGACCTAGAGCCCTGCGGTACCTAGCCCCGCTGTCCTAAGGGGACCGGGACTCTGTGTAACCCAGAGGCGAGTGTAGTGGGTGTAGCCATAGGGCTTACACGAGTCGAGTGTATTGTGTAGCCAGAGGCATAGGGCTTACACGAGTCGAGTGTATTGTGTAGCCAGAGGCATAGGGCTTACACGAGTCGAGTATATGGTGTGTAGCCAGAGGCCTAGAGCTTACACGAGATTAGTGGAGTGTGTCGGAGGAAGAAGGAAGACCACACGTTGTATTGTGATACCTAAAGGATTTAATAAAAGTGTGTTACCCGTCAAGAAGTTCCTGCCGTCAATTCGCATACTTCAACTGGCGTCAGAAGTGAAACGGTCCTCCAAGCATGGATACAAGGAGGAACCGTCGGACCCACGGGATTGACCACGAGGACAACCTCGACGACGCGGGCCAGCGGGCATCAGGGGGTGAGGAAGAGGAGCTGCCCACGGGGCAGGATCCACCGACGGCGCCGGACGAGAGACGGGGGACTGACACCGTGCTTCGCGAGGCACACTCCCGTCTGGCGGAGCTGCTGCTCGCCGCCGCGTCCATCTTGGCGGAGATCAGCTCGTCGGGGGGAGCGGGGACGGCGGCCGACGTGCTACAGGGTCGCCCTGCAGATTCCCGCCAAAACGATTTGGCGATTCCCGCCATTTCATCCGCTCCAACTTTTGGCGGGAACGGCCATCGCCACGTGGCAGCGGTTCTCCATGGGCGGCCGCTGACGTCACCAACGCGCGCGGCGGACCGCCATCACACACCCGCCACTGGGGCCGCCATCTTACACACCGACGGCGGGGCAGAGAGGAAGCACGAGGAGGAGGACGACTTTATCTTTCAGCAGCGCCTTCCCACGTTGTCAGCATTCAAGGCGGAAGGCGGGGATTGGAGCCTATTTCAGCGCAGATTTTTGGCGCATCAAGAGATGTCCGCCTGGTCCGACGCTACGGCACTGCGGGCACTGCCTGCCATGCTGGACGACAACGCGCTCGCGGCCTTCACGTCCGCACGCAGGTCGGACCGCTCCACGCTCAAGGATGCGCTGGCTCTCATGGCAAAAGTCTACGGTCCTCCCTCGGCGTGCCGCCATCATTTCTACGCAAGACGGAAGGCGGACACGGAGACCGTGCTCGCCTACCGCACGGCGTTGCTCGCTCTCGCTGACGCCGCGTTCCCTCGTATGGACGAGGAGGGCCAAGATGCGATGGTTTTGGAGCAGCTGCTCAAGTTGGCGCAGGACCTGGGGGTCCCCATCAACACGGCCGACGACACCGATATTTCTTCATTACGGGTCGCCACGAGCATGCAAGCGCACGAGGTCCTTCAACGAAAGCAGGGGGTCGTCTGCAACGCTGCTGTGGCCTCAACTCCGGGTCCGGTTGACACCGTGCCCCAAGTCGTCAGCCCACGAGAGGACGCGTTCATCGCGGGACGAGCGGGGGACTGGAGGTCGGGGGGTCGTTCGCCTCTGCGAGCGGCCCGCAAGCTGGAGCAACCGAGATCTCCGACTACTGTCATCACCTGCTATAACTGCGGCCTTCGTGGCCACGTGGCCTCCGGTTGCCGTGCCCCACGTCAGCGCGCCATGGGACCTCGGCTGGACGACGACCAAGGCCCCAAGTCATCACTGCAAACCCCGGCAAGTCGCGGCACCTCACATGCTTGGCCCGCATACTCGACACGTATGGGTCGTCGCGTTGCGACGAGGGAGAGCCGAGTAGAGTTCGGAGATTCGGTTCGGAGAGGGGGGTTCGGCCGGGACCGGGGAGACATTAAATGGTCGGAATTGGGGCACAGAATTGTGGCTGCCTCAGCGGGTTCATCCGTCGTTACCGGATCGATTGATGGGGTCGAGGTCAGGGTGTTAGTGGACACGGGGGCATCGGCGACTATTATTTCGGATCTCATTTATAATATTCTCCCGGTACAATGTCGTCCGCTTCTTCCGGTGGATGTGCCATTTTACGCCGCTAACGGGGGATCGTTGGGCATTATCGGTCAGATTAGGGCGTCCATTTGCATTGGTGATATCAAATTGTCGGGACCCGTTTTCGTTTCATCTTCCCTGGCGGTTCCTTGCCTATTGGGCACTGATTTTTTGGCGAAAATGCCCATCAAAATTCTCATTGATCAGCGTTGCATTGAACTACCATCGGGTCGCCGTATTTCATTTTTGACGAGCCCTAATGTAATTCGGACGGCGTGCGCTACCATTCAGGCGTTAGCAACACAGACCGTGCACGTGCCCCCGGGTTCACAAATGTTGATTCCCCTCCGGTTACGGAAGCCATGGGGGAAGGAGGCCTCGGAACAGGCCATGCTTTTGGGTCCTTCTAATAGGGCTGATGGAGGTCTCGATTTATCGGTGGCTCACACTTTGGTTGGGGCAGACAGGGATCCGTTTGTCATGGTTTTAAACGCTGGGGCGCGGCCGGCCGTCATTCAGCAGGGCACCGTGCTGGCTCACGCGGCACGGGTCCCTGCGGAGGAGAGGCTGGTTGCGCAGGTTGATCCGAGCCCCACGAATAGCGTACCATCAAAGGAGGACCTAGATTGGATTGATATGCTGTGCGCGGACTCTGACGATTTGTCAGCGGTACAGTTGGGCGCGTTGCGCGGGTTGCTGAATGAATTTTCGGATGTCTTCAGTAAACATAAGTATGATATCGGATGCACGGACCTGCTACGCCACCACATTGAAACGGGCGATGCGGCACCGGTCAGGCAAAATCCCTTCCGACTGAGTCCTGCTGAGAAGGAACATGTTCAGTCGGCAGTTAACGATATGCTGGAAGCCGACATTATTTCGCCTTCTTCCAGTCCTTGGGGAGCACCTATTGTGCTCGTTAAAAAGCAGGACGGGTCCCTGCGATTTTGCGTCGATTTCCGCCGCCTGAATAAGATCTCGGTGGCCGACGCGTATCCGCTCCCCAGGATGGACGAGTCTCTCGACGCATTGTCCGGTGCGCGATACTTTTCGACTCTTGATTTATTGTCCGGATTTTGGCAGTTGCCACTCGACGAGGAGTCTAAGCCTAAGACTGCATTCCGGACTCCAGGGGGCCTGTTTCAGTTTAACCGGTTACCCATGGGACTTCACTCCTCTCCTGCGACGTTTCAGCGTCTTATGGAATTGGTTTTGTCGGGCTTGCAGTGGGAAACGTGCCTCATTTACCTTGACGATGTCATTGTTTTCGGTAAAACGTTCGAAGAACACCTCCAGCGATTGAGAGGGGTGTTCTCGCGAATGCGATCGGCTAAATTAAAGTTTAAACCGGCCAAATGCCATCTTTTTCGTAAATCCGTGAGGTACTTGGGTCACATTGTCGACTCTTCGGGGATTTCTACCGATCCTGCGAAGACGGACTGTGTCAGTTCGTGGCCGACGCCCACGTCAGTGTCAGACGTGCGCAGTTTCATCGGTTTTGCTTCGTATTATCGCCGATTCGTTGAGCACTTCGCCACCATTGCAAAGCCCTTGCACGCTTTAACGGCAAAAGGAGTGAAGTTCCGGTGGGGACCGGAGGAGGAGGCTGCATTCTGCTCCCTCCGGGACGCCTTGGTAAGGGCCCCACCCTTGAGCTATCCGGACTTTGAGAGTCCCTTCTTGCTAGACACGGATGCTAGCAACACGGGCATTGGGGGGGTGCTGTCCCAAGTCATTGGAGGGGTCGAACGGGTGGTCGCCTATGGTAGCAGGGTGTTGTCGCCGGCAGAGCAGCGCTACTGCGTCACCCGTCGTGAACTACTTGCCATTGTTTTTTTTGTACAACAATTCAGGCCATATCTCTATGGTCGTCATTTCACGGTCCGGACGGACCATGCGGCGCTCCAGTATTCATTACGGGTTGCCCAGCCCTCGGGCCAATTGTCGCGGTGGTTGGAAGTCCTCCAGGACTATCAGTTCACGACTACGTACCGTAAAGGGTTGCGACACACGAATGCCGATGCCCTGTCGCGGTTGTTGCCTTGTCACAAATGTGCGTGCTTATCGGGATCGGCGCGCTGTAAACCTCCGGTTACGGAAGGTAGGGAGGCGTTGGTTGCGACCGCGAGCACACCAATTGGGGATGGTCCCGCTACCCCAGGGGGTCAGGACTCGCTGCTCTCACTGTCGTTGATTGAGTGGGGCCGTCTCCAAATGGCGGACAGCTCCCTGCTGGCATTGCGCCGAAAGACGGAGGGTTCCGAAGGTAGCCACGACCGAACTGGCTCCTACGAGCTTAAGCAGGGACTGTTGATGAGATGGGACAGTTTGTCCCGGCGGCATTCGATTGTGGTGCCTTCTGCTGTGAGGGGGAAGGTTGTCTTGGCCGCACACGAACGCCTCTTGCATTTGGGAGTTAACAAAACGCTTGCCCTGCTTCAGCGTGACTATTATTGGCCGGGAATGGGGGGTGACGTGGTGAATATTCTGAAGGGTTGTGTTGAGTGCGCCAGACGGAAACCACCGCCCGTGGCAGCTAATCCACCGCTGCAATCTATTCAGGCCTCGCGCATTAACGAGCTCGTTGCACTCGATATTCTGGGGCCCTTTCCGGTCACGCCTAGGGGTAATAAGTACCTGTTGGTGGGGGTCGAATATTTTACCCGGTGGCCTATGGCGTGGCCACTCGCCAACCAGTCGGCGGCGGCTGTGACGGACGCCTTTGTCCAGGGCTACGTCCTGGACAAGGGGGCTCCCGAACGCTTGCTGACTGACCAAGGGAAAAATTTTTCGAGTAAATTACTGCAGGAGGTGTGCGACCTGTTGGGTACCAAAAAGGTGCGTACCTCCCCGTACCACCCGCAGACAGACGGGATGGTGGAGAGGCTTAACAGGACATTGACCTCTATGCTGTGCCAGCAGGTGTGTGAGTCGCATGTTGATTGGGACCTGCAGGTCCCTGGGGTCCTTGCCGCGTATAGAATGGCCCCCCACGCAGCTACGGGGTTTTCCCCGTTTTTTCTAATGTACGGCCGGGAAGCCGACCCGCCCATGGAAACGCAGCTGGGTCTGCCCGCACCACGAACTAATTCTAAATTGGCAGAGCATATTAAATTTAATATTCATAAACTGACAGAGGCAAGGGAGGCCGCACGGCTTAATTCGCGGGCTCGCCAAATTGCGAACGAGCGGTTGCGGGCACGGAAGGTATCCGTGCACAATTGGGAACCAGGTGACAAGGCCTGGCTGCATTGCCCTCAGGCACCTTTGGCCACGTCGCCTAAATTGTTGAAGCCGTGGCGAGGACCCGTGGAGGTCGTGCGGGTTGCGCGCCCCCAGTGCGTTCAGATAAAATGGGGGAAACGCCGTTGGTACGTCCACCCCTCCCGACTGAAACCGTTCTCGCCTCCGTATGGCCTCCCCTTGTGTCGTGAGGGCCGAGCATGTGACGTGACCGACGACCCTGAGGGGGAATTGTCCTTGCCTGCTCCTCACATGTCTCCGCCTGACCCGCTCCCAGGTGTCTCGGAACTGACTGCTGCCGACCACCGGCGGCCGGATCTCCACGGCGGGGCCGGTCCTTCCAGGCCCGATCCGTGCCGTCTAGAGCTGCCGGAGACACCGGACGGTCGCCAACGTCCCGTTCCGTACGACGGACCGGCCAGACGGACTCGCGCTAGGTCGCGCTACTTTGTGTAATCTACCCCGTGCGGAGTCGAGGCAGCCGGAGCGCCTCGGCACTGCGTGGGTCACGGTGACACTTGGCGCGTTCGTTTTACGGTGTTCGCTTTTATTGTGTTGTTCGTCGGGCTGTATATTGCTTCGTATTTAAGGTTGTGTTATGTTGTTGTTGTTGTTGTGATACGGGGCACACTGGGATGTGGAGTTCTTTATTACTGCGTTGCGTTATGTTGTGTTGTAGGTTAACAGCCGGGCCGGCTGCAAGCTATGTGGGAGGGGGTGATGTAGAGGTGATACGCGCTGGGATTAAGGATCGTATGCACAGTGTGTGATGATTGGCTGTGTAGGGGGTGACGCGCGCTGACGGTGGAGGATCAGGGGTCAGCGCGGGGTCGTGGGTTACGGGGTACCGATTGGCTGGGGGCGGTGACGCGCTGAGAGGGAGTGATTAGGTGGCAGCGCAGTGTGATTGGTGGGGTAATGTTAACACGCGCTGGGGAGAGCGGATCGTAGAGAGAGTGCGTCGGGATTGGGTCATTAAGGAACGACGCACACGTCGACGCCGCATCAGCTCCGTCCCTCGTGAGCAGGGGCTATAAAAGGGGATGCACACAGGC
Source organism: Lethenteron reissneri (assembly GCF_015708825.2). Taxonomy (NCBI): domain Eukaryota; kingdom Metazoa; phylum Chordata; class Hyperoartia; order Petromyzontiformes; family Petromyzontidae; genus Lethenteron; species Lethenteron reissneri. Next base: position 5,759,155 of record NC_083810.1, read on the forward strand.
GTAAGGGCAGTGTGTAACCAGCGAAGAATGAAGACGGGGATGAAGACCTAGAGCCCTGCGGTACCTAGCCCCGCTGTCCTAAGGGGACCGGGACTCTGTGTAACCCAGAGGCGAGTGTAGTGGGTGTAGCCATAGGGCTTACACGAGTCGAGTGTATTGTGTAGCCAGAGGCATAGGGCTTACACGAGTCGAGTGTATTGTGTAGCCAGAGGCATAGGGCTTACACGAGTCGAGTGTATTGTGTAGCCAGAGGCATAGGGCTTACACGAGTCGAGTATATGGTGTGTAGCCAGAGGCCTAGAGCTTACACGAGATTAGTGGAGTGTGTCGGAGGAAGAAGGAAGACCACACGTTGTATTGTGATACCTAAAGGATTTAATAAAAGTGTGTTACCCGTCAAGAAGTTCCTGCCGTCAATTCGCATACTTCACTATCACCACTCACTGTGGTCATGGTAGCACGAAGACCACCACGGTATCCCCTGACTGGAGTCACAGGCACCCTCGGGGGTCCACAATCCCATCAATGTATCCCCTCACTGGGGTCGTGTTACCCCAGGTCTCTGTCCTGCTTCACCGGCCTCATGGGTACTGGCGTGGTCTGGAGCAAGGGATTCACTTTGCACTGAATAGTTCATGGCTCGCCGGCTGGGGTAGGTGGCCAGTAACTCGCAGCAGCCAGAGCGAGAGGTTTACTGGACGTGGTGCGCCATTGATATTAAGCCCTTTGTGGAACCGACCATTTTGTCTACCTTTATGGGGGTTCAAGGTGACCCCAGCCGCAAGGGTCACGGAGTCCTTGAACCCGCTCGTCTCCCACCCCCACGTGCGGCCCTGTGTGATCCAGCCTCGACCCCTGACCCTCACCCCATCCCCGCCCCACATCCAGCAGGTGGGGTTGACCGCCGCGTGACCCCCCACCCCTTCCCGGCGCCCCGGACTCACGTTGCCGCGCTGGATGTAGTTGGGGTCTCGCGTCACGTCTCGGGCCAGCCCAAAGTCGCAGATCTTGGCGAGGAAGCCCTCAGCCAGCAGCACGTTCCGAGCCGCCACGTCGCGGTGCAGGCACTAGGTCACGGTGAGGTCACGGAGCGGTCATGGTGAGGTCACGGGTAGGTCATGGTGAGGTCACGGATAGGTCATGGTGAGGTCACCAACAGGTCACAGACAGGTCAATGAGAGGTCACAGCTAAATGACATGTAATGCAAATGCGTGATTTAATTATTCTCGGAATGTATATTTGGTATCTAAATTACATTTTCCCCAGTAGGTGGTGATTTTAATGTAATTTTTCTATCTCTGGCTCACTACTGATAGGTAATTCGCACCGAGGTGTACAGCAAGGTCGCAGGTCACCTGTAAATTATGGAGTAATGGGGGTCACAGGTCACAACGAGGTCAAGGAGAGGTCAAGGACAGGTAACAATGGGGTCTCGGTGAGGCTGGAGTATGACATGAGCTCACGGCGAGGTATCGCTGAGGTCATGATAGAATCAGGGCACAAGGCGATGAGATCTGGGATCGTGCCAGGTCACGCTGAGGTCACCTTTTTGGAGGAGAGGAAGGCCATGCCGCCCGCCACCTGGTGGCACAGGGAGAGCAACTCCCGGGGCTGCAGGATCTCCTCCGAGCCTCCTGCAGGACACGGGGCGTCACCGTCATTATCGACATCAACACCACCATCGTCGTCCACAACGGTAGCTCCATCACCATGAGCGGCCTCGTCGTCCTCATCGACACAACAGTCACAATCAACACAACCACCACCACCATCATCATCATCACGAGCAGCTTCAGCATCGCCAATTAGCGTGCACTGTGCAATACGCACGCACTGTACAGAGCGCGTACATTGCAAGGTGCAGAGCGTGCAGATGGGGCCCACGCGTTCGCTTTTGAAGCGCGACTCCCTGTGGTGTTTCTCCCCCCCTCCCCCACCCGCCCCTCGCTCCCACCTGGTTCCACCAGGTTCCCGTAGACGGAGTGTTGGGGTGCGAGCCCCGGCTTGGGGGACCCCTTGGGGCTGTGTGCCCGGAGGAAGGTCAGGAGGTCGCCGTGGCAGCAGTACTCGGTGATGAGCAGCACGGGCTCTAGGGGCACAGACACAGCCACTCCCACCGGGGTCTCGCGCAGGGAAAGCAGGGGGAGGAGGAGGAGGAGGGAGGGGGGATCATAGGGACCCACCAAGGGGGAGGGATCGATCAAGGAGGAACCACGGAAGGAATCAGAAAGGGGTGAGGGTTGTGGTAGAATCGGAGCAGTAGGGAGGGGGGGTGAGGAGGGGGATCGTGTAGGAGGAGCTCAAGGGGGACCAGTGGGGATCAGCGCCCCACCGCGCTCGGTGCAGGCTCCCAGCAGGTTCACGATGTTCGGATGCTGCCCCACGTGACACAGAACCTTGAGCTCCATGCGCAGAGCCTCGCGCTCCACGGCACGGGCACTCTCTGTGTGGGCGGGGGGGGGTAAGGTGGAAGGTCAAGCCGGGTCCACACCTGAGCAATCAGTTGCACAACCAAACGGCTCTCCAACTGCTTTGTCCCACGTCCGAGCGAGTAGTTGCACAACAGGAACGTGGCTCGTAATACGATGGATAATATTGGTTGCCAACGCCGACTCGGTGTTAAGAATATCGGTGGCTTCAGTGTCTGGGGGCGCGTCCTTCACACCGCAGGCTCGCCTCTACTCTGGCTGGCCTCACACTCCTCCAGCAGCCAACTTGACAGCCCCGTCACCAGATCGCAAATGTGCCGAGCGGCGAACCCTGGCAGTTGGTCGCAATTGTTGAAGTTTATTGTGACGGTGACTTGAAGCAATACAGGAGCACAATGCAGTTGATAATTGTTTTTTTACCCTTTTTCTGGCAACAAAACTGACACCTTTTTTACAAGGAGTCATGTTTGCATAGAACACAATACCTGCAGTCGGAATACAAACAAAAAACATAACTCTGATAATGAATGCACTGTCCTTGAAGTTGATTGGTCCACGCCCGAGACAGCTTTCCTTAGAGCCTAGTCTCACATGGTGTTGGACCAGATGACGCCTTTTGTTTGCATTCCGACCGCAGGTATTGTGGTCAATGCTAAACATGACTCCTTGTGAAAAAAGGTGTCAGTTTTGTTGCCAGATAAAAGGGTAAAAAAAACAATTATCATATTTTGCTACTGGCAAATGAGGTTCCAATCACGATGCAGTTCTTCGGGGGAACTGCCGATGGGGTTTTTGTTGTCGCTGTTTAACTTCATGCTTTCTTGCACGATACGATGTGTTGTTTCACAATACCTCGCTACAATACGCCCAGCACAGCGGTGGGAAGTGGATTACGCCTCCGCTTGAAGCAACCGGTTGCGCAGTAGCTCGCAACCGGTTGCAGAGATTTCGATTTAAAGCGTTCGTGACTGCAGGGATTCATATTCTTGTTTCTTTCGGTAAAGTCACGTAGAAGGGAAATAATATTTAGAATGTTTCCCTTCTAAATAATATTTCCCTTCTACGTGACTTTACCGAAAGAACCAAGAATATACTTGCAGACATGTCCACATTCAAGCGAATCAGTTGCGTGCAATCGAGCAGTTACAACTGATTGCTGAGGTGTGGACCAGCCCCCCCTCCCAGCCTCTCCTCACCCTGGAGCCGTCCCCAGCACACCACATCCAGTATCGCACCTCCCCCTACGGCTCTGGCTACTCGTCACATGCCACCGTATACATACATAATACGTACTGTGCATACGTTCTGATGATACATACTTGTGATTTCGTTTTTGCATCAAGCTAAGGGCCCACGATGCACGGGGAACCCATATCTAATAGGTGTCGTTGCCTGTAAGCATCGGGCAGTTCGTCATCATTGGTCATGCACGCCTGATGCTGCTGATGAGACACTGACTTTCAAAACCGATGTGAGGTTTGCTTGTGCTGAACCAATGCCGCTGCGTTTGAGCACTCCCAGAAGGCCGTGGGGCCGATGGGATGTGTAGGGAAAAAAATTAACCCGTTAAAACAAAGTTTTTCACTATAAATCCTTTATATGCGTGGCATCGGTTTTTTTTTATTATTAATTTCTGTTTTTTTTGAGTAAGAGTTTCATTTTTATCACATTGGTATTTTAAAATAAAATATGTGAAAAATTTTTCCTAAAAAGTGGAAAATTTAGGAATAATTTTTTCACGAAAATAAATTGTCACGCACAACGAGTCTGTGTGCAAAATGTCAGCTCGATTGGATCACGGGAAGTGGGTTAAAAAACGACCGAAAGATTTGCACGGTCGTAAGCAAGCACGCAAGCAAGCAAGCGAACTTAATATAAACTAAAGGATTTAAAAACACTTGTTTTGACACGGAGAGACGTCTGCACGGCATGAAGAATTGCCACCAAATTAATTTACAAAAATATTCAGCTCGGCTGTCCCCATGCCCCATTTCCCTGCTCCCCCTCAATTGGATTGACCCCCCCCACCACCCATTGCTTGCCCCCCCACCCCTCCCCTCACTCTTGAGCCGCTTGACGGCGACGCACGTGGTGGCGCCCTGCTGCCCGTGGAGGCCGTGGGCCGTGGCCGCCACCACCTCGCCGAAGGCTCCCGTGCCCAGCGTCTCCCCTGGGGGGGGGGGGGAGGGGACACGTGACGTGCGGAGAGGAGAGACACGTGGTGGGGTTCCAGACCTCCTGAGCACTCCATTCGCCCTCGAGTCACTCCTATAGTCACCCTGGTAGTCACTCTTACGCAGTACTCGCTATGTAGTCACTCCCCTAGTCACCCTACATTCACTCCTATAGTCACTCCTCTAGTCACCCTGTAGTCACTCCTCTCGTCATTCCTCTCGTCACTCCTCTCGTCACCCTGTAATCCTATCGTGACCCCTATACTCACCCTGTACAATATGAACTGCTGCAATCAGCACCGTACTCGCCCTGTATTCACTCTGTCACCCTTCTAGCCAACATGTATTCGCTCCTAGACTCACCATATTAGTCACCCACACAGTCAACCTCGGGCTTACCCAGGTCGAGTGTGGCTCTGTCCACCTCCCAGTGGTGGAGGTCGTAGGTCAGCTTGCCGGGGTCGATGTAGATGTACTCGTTCGTGTCGTGGTCCACGGAGTCGATGATTTTCCACTGAACCTCGTAGTGCGGCTTCTGTGGAGCGGTACCGGTACTCAGCACTCACTCACTCATCACTCACTCACACAGCCACTCACTCACTCAGCACTCACTCACTCATCACTCACTCAGCACTCACACAGCACTCACTCACTAATCACTCACACATCACTCACTCACACAGCCACTCACTCACTCAGCACTCACTCATCACTCACACAGCACTCACTCACTAATCACTCACACATCACTCACTCACACAGCCACTCACTCACTCATCACTCACTCACTCAGCACTCACTCATCACTCACTCACACAGCACTCACTCACTCACACGTCACTGACTCTCACGGCGCTCAGCACTTGCACTAACCATCACACAAAGCCAGCACTCAACACTGCCCTAACCTTGGGCAGTTCACGTTGTCAGCATTGTATTACCGTTATTATGAATACGCTTTACTCCCCAGGAAAGCCTCACCGAATCTCAAATAATTTTTTTTAGGAGGATCCTGCCAAGTTTTCCGCATTAGGGGACGATGTTGCTGCTGCTGCTGTGTGATCCCACTGAGTGATTTTCATTTATTTAAGTTTTTCGCATTGGGATGTTTGCCCAATACCCTATAACATTGTTGTAGTTACCTACATGGGACAGTCTACCTAAGCCAGCCGACCTGAGTTTGGGGGCTATCGTACAAAGACCATGTCACAAGCAAGGGGGCTCTGGCCGTAACGAATATCGATGCCGAATGCCGACTCGCAGGAGCACCCACGGGACAACATCTCCGATATCACCGACGCGGTTGGCGATGTCGCGCGGGCACGACGGCCCCCTGACTTGCTGGACGGACGGAGGCACAGAGCCGAAGAGGACGAGACGAGCGACATCACAGGGCGGAGCGAGGTGGTGTGGAGACATCGGGGCAAGGAAAGCCACAGGACGGAGCGCCTCGGAAGGTAACGACGCATTGAGACGTCGCGGGTGGACCGTGAAGGTCACCGCGTGTCCACCGTGCGGCAGCTGTTGGGGGTCTGGCGGAGGGCGGGGAGCGTTGGGAGCGTTGGGAGCGAGGAGGCGGCGGCGGTGGCGGTGGCATCAGCGGCTTTGGGCCACGGTGACATCTCGAGCACTTTGACGCACCCCCAACGGTCGCGACGGATGGCCGATTGGGGGGTAGCAGGAGGAGAGAGCGGATGAGGCCTGTGCGCGAGAGGCCGCGGTGGCCCTGAGCTCACCTGCTTGTACCTGTAGAACAGGTACCCCGCGATGAATGTCATGGCCAGGGTGGCAGCGCCCAGCGCCGGCACCACGTGGTTCCCTTGTTGGGCACCGCTCCTCTGGGCCTGGTGAGCGACTCTGGGTGGCTCTAGGAGCAGAGGGAACACGCGGATTGCTTGACGGGGAGGCGGGTGGAAGCTAGTTTTTTTTTTTAAACAAAGTTGCTGAGCACAGGCCGAAAGGGTACCCCAAAATGCTAAGCGGGCAGCAACAAACAGCACTGTTAAGACTTGACAAGGGTGAACACGTGTTTTGAGGGTGATTTGTAAGCGCTTGAAGAGGAAGATGCGAATATCAATTGGTAGCGCTGTACCGCCACCACGCGCTGTTCGCTCCTCGTTGTCCTACAGAGAGAGAGAGGGGGGCGACTCAGAGGTGTGAGGAGGAACCGCGGACGAGCGAGAAGGCAGCAGCAGCAGCATCCGGGCGGTGAGTCTGCGCCGACAATTTACAAGCGCCGCGGTATCTCCATCAGTGATGGATTATCCTCGTAGCAAAAGTAGCCACAAATGCAGCTACGGGCCCCGCACTTTCAAGGGCCCCGCGCTAAATGCTTTCAAGCTATCAATTCTGGTTCAGTGATTCTGCACTTGCTCTATTACTATAGTACTATACCGCCTTCAACTTTTATGAACGACTGGGTGTTTAAAGTTAGCGATTTGTCGTATTATCTGGCTGTATAACAAATGAAAAAATACAATTACTTTACTGTGCAAGTAAAAAAATTGTGTTTTAATATTTATGTTTTTTTTTTATGAAGGGCCCCTTTATAACATTTGCTACAGGCCCCGCACTAGCTTAATCGGTACTCATCTCCATCTATTAAGGTGTTATCATCCAATTAATGAGCGTGTATATGTACACGTGGGAGGAAACCGGAGCACCCTGAGAAAACCCACTCGTGCGAGGGGGAAACACTCTATCCCGTAGAGACGCAACAGGTGGAGTACACATTTGCTGCACCACCTACTCCTGGCGAGCCAAGGACACGGCTCCTCTTTGATGCCCACGGGAAGGGAGATCCCCTCGCTACCTCCACAGTTCTGGACTAGAAGCCACGTGCGTATCCACCACCGCCTGCCACCAGGAGACGATGGGAGGGAATTCTCGAGTGGCGCATGGCAAGAAGTAGAAAGAGAAGCGTTGTGACCTGTAGGGACCCCGGTGAGTGATCGAGTGACTGGGGTGAGTCAGTGAGTGCTGGATCATCGGTCACCCTGGCTGCTGCTTTACGTTGAATGATATCAGGAGTCGGGGTAGGTGATGGGAACAAGTAAAGTGGAGTTGATGTGCATGACAAGGTCCACTTGAGCCAGTTTTCCTAAACCAGGCTGTGAAGCCGGGCATAGCGATTGGTGTGTTTGATGATTGCGCGTCATGAATGATGTGTGGGAGGATGACGGTGGTGTCACGCGGTGAGCAGGACGGTCGCATCTCACCGCTCGCCATGCTCACGTTGACGCTGATGACCGCGTGCGCGTCATGAATGATGTGTGGGAGGATGGCGGTGGTGTCACGCGGTGAGCAGGGCGGTGGCATCTCACCGCTCGCCATGCTCACGTTGACGCTGATGACCGCGTGCGCGTCATGAATGATGTGTGGGAGGATGGCGCATCTCACCGCTCGCTATGCTCACGTTGACGCTGATGACCGCGTGCGCGTCCCCGTTGTGCGCCACCATGGAGTAGCTGCCACTCTCCACGGGGACAATGCGACGCAGCGAAAGCGTGCACTTACACCTAGCACGCGTGGACGTACATAGACACACACACACACGCGCGGACACGAAGGGACAGAAAGCGGACAAAGACTTACAACAACAACCGCCATTCACCACTAAGTGACGGTGGCATCACCACGACGCTTGTGCCAAGCTACGTGCACTGTGAGGCAACGTGAAGTGTTGAAGGCTCGTTTGCAGGAGGTCACGGAACAGACCCAGGTGCCATGGATTGAGTGTGCTCCCTACTGTGTCAACTTGTTGAATTTTATCCGCCCGGCACTCCGCTCATTGTTGTGAGCGTCGTTCCTCTGCCCTCCGCTGTTGTTGGAGGGCAGTTACCTCGAAGTGCCCAGTAGCGACGTCTTTCACGAGCCTCCTCCACAGAGGTGGATCTCGACTCCGTTGGTATAAGTGGTCGGCAAGTCCACTCAGCTCCACGTCCTATTGCACCGCATCAGCTCCATCTCTTCTACAGCCCATTAAATCGCGCCCGTTAAGCCCCCTCGAATTGGACAAACAGAAGCTGCCTGGGCATGCGTTGGCTGGGCATGCGGGCTACGTGACCCAGCCAACGCAACCTCGCCTGCCGAAGGATCTCAACGATGGGACTGTGTCCATATCGTTTAGGGATCTGCGAGCTCTTCGCACTGTAACCCAGCCTGGTAAAATCCACGATGGATCGGTGCAGGGTGTTCCCTTACAGCGCCCCGCGTTTCGGTAAGCGTAGAGAAGGGAGCGCATGCCCCGTGGCCGGGGACAACAACAAACAAAAAACCGCCCGGACAAACGACACGGACACACGACGCAGACATGCGGAGCCTGCATCATACCAGTGTCCGCGGGTAGTGTCCTCGCAGGCCCGTGAGGTCGACGCGTTGATGACCGAGACGCCGTTGTGCAGCCAGCTGCAGTTGCTGAGTGGAGGAACCGAGAGCACCCCCACGCTCAGCTTCAGGGAGTCGCCGCGCGCCACCAAGACGCTGGGTCCAGGCGGATTCAGCAGGGACAGCTCCAACACTCCGCGGTCTGCACAGGTAGCCAGCCAGGATGATCGGAGCCCACATTTCAAGTGCACCCGCGTCTCGCCGCGCTTGCGACTTCCCGCTCACGGCCAACACCCAGTGACGATTACCCGAACCGGTCCTGGGCTAGCCGTAGATCGACTCAGCCTCAAATGAGTACCTGGTGGGTGTGTGTAAACATCGCCACGAGGGAGACAAAGGCGGCCGAGCATGGTACTGGTCACCCAAACCCCCCTTTGTTCCATGCCGGTCTTCATAGGTGTTCGCTAAACACCACTTGCCCCTAGAGTCTGGGAAGGCTATATGGGTCATCTTTGTATTTGTCGGATATAGGGTTTGTGTGTACTGTATATAAAGTCTGTGTGTGTGTATATATAGGGTGTGTGTGTATGTTGAAGGTGTGTAGGTTGTGTGGGAGCGAGTGGCATGTGCATGTGTGCCAAGTGTTTGTGTGCATGACTCCTTGATGCAGGTGTGCATGACTCCTTGATGCAGGTGTGCATGACTCCTTGATGCAGGTGTGCATGGCTCCTTGATGCAGGTGTGCATGGCTCTTATCGGGGCTGGGCATTTGTGTGCAGGGCGTGTGCAGGGTGCGTGTGTATGTTAAACTTCCTTCGCACCGTACGTAGCCAACCTTGCTAACCGGGGATGTGGGTTGGGTGTGCGTCCGTGGACGGTGCGCGTGTGCAGGGTGTGTGTGTAGGGTGTGTGTGTGTGTGCAGGGTGTGTGTGTGTGCAGGGTGTGTTTGTGTGCGGGGTGTGTGTGTGTGTGTGCAGGGTGTGTGTGCAGGGTGTGTGTGCAGGGTGTGTGTGCAGGGTGTGTGTGTGCAGGGTGTGTGTGTGCAGGGTGTGTGTGTGTGTGTGCAGGGTGTGTGTGTGCAGGGTGTGTGTGTGTGTGTGCAGGGTGTGTGTGAGCAGGGTGTGTGTGCAGGGTGTGTGTGTGCAGGGTGTGTGTGTGTGCAGGGTGTGTGTGTGTGCAGGACGTGTGTGTGTAGGGTGTGTGCAGGGTGTGTGTGTGTAGGGTGTGTGCAGGGTGTGTGTGTAGGGTGTGTGCAGTGTGTGTGTGTGCAGGGTGTGTGTGTGTGCAGGGTGTGTGTGTGTAGGGTGTGTGCAGGGTGTGTGTGTGTGCAGGGTGTGTGTGTGTACAGGGTGTGTGTGTGTGCAGGGTGTGTGTGTGTACAGGGTGTGTGTGTGTGCAGGGTGTGTGTGTGTGTGTACAGGGTGTGTGTGTGTGCAGGGTGTGTGTGTGCAGGGTGTGTGTGTGTGTGCAGGGTGTGTGTGTGCAGGGTGTGTGTGTGTGTGTGCAGGGTGTGTGTGAGCAGGGTGTGTGTGCAGGGTGTGTGTGTGCAGGGTGTGTGTGTGTGCAGGGTGTGTGTGTGTGCAGGACGTGTGTGTGTAGGGTGTGTGCAGGGTGTGTGTGTGTTGGGTGTGTGCAGGGTGTGTGTGTAGGGTGTGTGCAGTGTGTGTGTGTGCAGGGTGTGTGTGTGTGCAGGGTGTGTGTGTGTAGGGTGTGTGCAGGGTGTGTGTGTGTGCAGGGTGTGTGTGTGGATGGGGTGTGTGTGTGTGCAGGGTGTGTGTGTGTACAGGGTGTGTGTGTGTGCGGGGTGTGTGTGTGTGTGTACAGGGTGTGTGTGTGTGCAGGGTGTGTGTGTGCAGGGTGTGTGTGTGTGTGCAGGGTGTGTGTGCAGGGTGTGTGTGTGTGTGTGCAGGGTGTGTGTGAGCAGGGTGTGTGTGCAGGGTGTGTGTGTGCAGGGTGTGTGTGTGTGCAGGGTGTGTGTGTGTGCAGGACGTGTGTGTGTAGGGTGTGTGCAGGGTGTGTGTGTGTAGGGTGTGTGCAGGGTGTGTGTGTAGGGTGTGTGCAGTGTGTGTGTGTGCAGGGTGTGTGTGTGTGCAGGGTGTGTGTGTGTAGGGTGTGTGCAGGGTGTGTGTGTGTGCAGGGTGTGTGTGTGTATAGGGTGTGTGTGTGTGCAGGGTGTGTGTGTGTACAGGGTGTGTGTGTGTGCAGGGTGTGTGTGTGTGTGTACAGGGTGTGTGTGTGTGCAGGGTGTGTGTGCAGGGTGTGTGTGTGTGCAGGGTGTGTGTGTGTGTGCAGTGTGTGTGTGTGCGCGTGTAGGCTATGTGTCAGTACTGGACGTATGTGCATGTGCAGAGTATGTGTGTACAGGGTTCGTGTGCAGGGTGTGTGTGTGTGTGTGCAGAGTGTGTGTGCAGGGTGTGTGTGTGCAGGGTGTGTGTGAGCAGGGTGTGTGTGCAGGGTGTGTGTGCAGGGTGTGTGTGTGTGCAGGGTGTGTGTGTGTGCAGGACGTGTGTGTGTAGGGTGTGTGCAGGGTGTGTGTGTGTAGGGTGTGTGCAGGGTGTGTGTGTGTAGGGTGTGTGCAGTGTGTGTGTATGCAGGGTGTGTGTGTGTGCAGGGTGTGTGTGTGTAGGGTGTGTGCAGGGTGTGTGTGTGTGTGCAGGGTGTGTGTGCAGGGTGTGTGTGTGTGCAGGGTGTGTGTGTGTGCAGTGTGTGTGTGTGCGCGTGTAGGCTATGTGTCAGTACTGGACGTATGTGCATGTGCAGAGTGTGTGTGTACAGGGTTCGTGTGCAGGGTGTGTGTGTGTGCAGAGTGTGTGTGCAGGGTGTGTGTGTGTGTACAGGGTGTGTGTGTGTGCAGGGTGTGTGTGTGTGTGCAGGGTGTGTGTGCAGGGTGTGTGTGCAGTGTTGTATCTATGCCCTGTTTTCCGTTATTACTATTAAGAATAATTAAGAAAAACATTTTTTATAGCTATTTTTTTTTTTAATAATGAAAACAACTCACGGGCACACCGGGAGTCCATGAGACATGGAGGGCGGTTGAAATGATAGGAATTCGGTCACAAAAGGTCATAGACATCCAGACGGACAAAAAGATGTATGGACTAAACCTCCCGAGACATCTGGAGATGTACAGATAAGGTGCAGAGTGAATGACGGTTGAAGCTTCGCGTTTTCTTGGCGTTTTCCCCACCGAAAAGTAGAAACTTAACAAAGATAATTAACCAACAAACAATAATATTTTTACTATTATTATATGTTTCCTACCTACACGACCTTCCAAAAAAGCTAAAGAGTGCGAATTCCAGAGGGCTTAAAAAAATAACTCGGAATAAACACCAATCTCTGGAGAACTAAACTGGGCGAAGCCCCAAGGTAATAATGTGACGAGGAGCATTACGAATACTCATTAAACATAGACGAATGATAACCACGATACTAAGACCGAAGGAACTCATAACATATAATTCAAGAATAAATGTAACACACAGGACCACATAAATGTATTGCAAACATCTCCTCGACCACCTTTGTCTTCCAGCGGGGTCTGACCTCAGAATGACCCACCCAGAGTAAGCAAGGAGGGAGAAAAAAAGGTCACAAAGGGGGGGGTTTGTGCTGACATTGGTTGTTTTCTCTCGCAAGAGACGCGGAGAGAGGAGTGGATGCTCGCGTGTTTGAGTTAAGCACGGCCGCCTTTGTCTCCCCGCAGCACAAACAGATGGCCCAGGAATGCTTGGAGGGTTAGGAAAAGGTCACAAGGAGGGATCGCGCCGGTGTCTGTTTCTTCTCGCTCTGTTTGTTTTTTTTTGTTGCCCGCTCGCAAGGAATGCAGAGAGAAGGGAGTCACGTTTAAGTTAGGCACACACACAGCGAACGAGCAGTCTGGGTTGAGTCGTGCTCAGTCTGGTCCGAGTCGAGCTCAGCGTTGCGACGGGGCACGCAAGGGAGCTGTGGCAGTCGTGCCTCGAGGAGAGATGGGACGACGAGACATCGTTAAAGTGACAGTCTGAGAGCAGTCTGTTCGAGTCGCGCTCAGTCTCGCAACTCGGCTTGCGACGCAGCGTTGCGACGGGGGCTCGCAAGAGAGCTGGGGCGGTTGTGCCTCGAGAAGTGATGGAACGAGGAGGAGTCGTTCGAGTCGCAGAAGTCTGCGTTCAACCTGGGTCAGGGCTGGGTTTCAGCCGTGCTCCGGCTGGCGGAGCGTCGTGAGGACACGAAACACCGATGCCGATAACAGGTGTCGCTTCTCGCAGAACGAAGTTAAGTGCGAGTGAAGCTGGCAGTTGCCCGAACAAAGGAAGCACGGAGCAGAGAGAGTGACGAGTGACGACAAACAATCAACCTGTAAAAGGGCGGAGATCGCCAAGCGTCGACCAAGCGTGCAAAACAGAGAGCGCGAAGCAGTGGAGAAAGCCTGGTCAAACGGCTGTGGAGAGAGAGAGAGCGCAAGAGCAGCACGACTCGGACGTCACCGGGCGTCACCGAGCGTCGTGCCAACTCATCATTCAGCAGTGGAGAAAGCCTGGTCAAACGGCTGTGGAGAGAGAGAGAGAGCGCAAGAGCAGCACGACTCGGACGTCACCGGGCGTCACCGAGCGTCGTGCCAACTCGTCATTCAGCAGTGGAGAAAGCCTGGTCAAACGGCTGTGGAGAGAGAGAGAGCGCAAGAGCAGCACGACTCGGACGTCACCGGGCGTCACCGAGCGTCGTGCCAACTCGTCATTCAGCAGTGGAGGAAGCCTGGTAAAACGGCTGCGAGGGAGAGGACAGCGCCATCGAATGCGCCGTGTGCCTGAGGGCACACCGACCAACGACCAGTGTGAACACACAAGACGTCCAGAGCGACGGCGAGCATCGTGCCGACTCAACAATCAATCGAGCAGTGGAGAAGCCGGGGGCTGCCACCAAGAAAGCGCGTGCGCCACCTTGCGCCACCGTGCGCCACCGTGCGCCACCTTGCGCCACCGTGCGCCACCGTGCGCCACCTTGCGCCACCGTGCGCCACCGGGCGCCACCGTGCGCCACCTTGCGCCACCGTGCGCCACCCTGCGCCACCGTGCGCCACCTTGCGCCACCGTGCGCCACCTTGCGACACCGTGCGCCACCCTGCGCCACCGTGCGCCACCTTGCGCCACCGTGCGCCACCTTGCGCCACCGTGCGCCACCCTGCGCCACCGTGCGCCACCGGGCGACACCGTGCGCCACCCTGCGCCACCGTGCGCCACCTTGCGCCACCGTGCGCCACCTTGCGCCACCGTGCGCCACCCTGCGCCACCGGGCGCCACCGTGCGACACCGAGCGACACCGAGCGACACGAGCGACCGAGCATCTTCAAGGACAGCATCGTGCCAACTCGTCATCTAGCAGTAGAAAGAGAGAGCGCACGAGCAGCACCAAGCCCCGGAACCATCAAGCGCCAAGCAAGCAAGTTTCTTCAAGGAACATCGTGCCAACGCCGCTCAATCCAGCAGTGGAGAGAGAGAGAGAGAGCAAAAGCCGAGCGACACGCCGAGCGAGGGAACAGCAGGAGCAGAGCGGCGGCCACGCCCAACCCAGAGAAAACTTCTGGCCGCTGTTCGTATCCTCCCACACCACACAAGCTAACGACACAATTAATATTACGAGGGGACAACGCACACACAGCACGCACACGAATAAGACTTTAAAAGAAAAACTGTCTTTTCGTTTCAAAAAGGGTTGCCATTTCGAGGTGGTGCGTTCAATATCAACTGATCGTGCAAAGCAGTTGCTGCCGTCGAGTTACATGAATAAGAAATGTTTTGGTCATTCATTTTCGTTAACTGCATAATTTCGCCAATGAAGAAGTATTTTTAGTCATTCATTTTCGTTAATTGCATAAGATTGCCCATGAATTTATTGACGTATACTCGCTTTCGCATACTAGAGTGTCATGTGCTTGTTTAGAATTAAAATTGCTTAACACCAACTGTTCGAGTGCTTCTTTCCAAGTCCATGCAAAACTGTCTTATTCTTGACAACTGTATTCTGTGATGAGATCTGAAACTGGTGACCTGAAATATCATAACACACACTAAGATAATCGGTAAACGTTTAATCGATGATAATCGTGTTATCCTGATTGATATAACTCTGGATAAACGAAGCTGAGCCTAATTATCACAACTGCACACAATAACACGACCGCAAGCATCCGCATAAATTACTACGATTATCATAATTTATGCATATAATTACACGCATTATCATTATTTATGCATATTAATACACACACTATCATAATTAATGCGATTTGCGCATTTTTCGGAAAATTATTAATTTTTATTATTTTCATCAAAATTTCATAATCCAACACATACAACAGCAGGGTGTGTGTGTGTGTGCAGGGTGTGTGTGTGTACAGGGTGTGTGTGTGCAGTGTGTGTGTGCAGTGTGTGTGTGTGCAGTGTGTGTGTGCAGTGTGTGTGTGTGTGCATGGTGTGTGTGTGTACAGGGTGTGTGTGTGTGCAGTGTGTGTGTGTGCAGTGTGTGTGTGTGCAGGGTGTGTGTGTAGGGTGTGTGTGCAGGGTGTGTGCAGGGTGTGTGTGCATGTGCAGGGTGTTTGTGCAGGGTGTGTGTGCAGGGTGTGTGTGCAGGGTGTGTACAGGGTGTGTACAGGGTGTGTACAGGGTGTTTGTGCAGGGTGTCTACAGGGTGTTTGTACAGGGTGTGTGTGTGTGCAGGGTGTGTACAGGGTGTTTGTACAGGGTATGTGTGTGTACAGGGTGTGTGTGTGTGCAGTGTGTGTGTGTGTGCAGTGTGTGTGTGCATGGTGTGTGTGCAGGGCGCGCACCCAGCACGGTGACATTGGCCGCGACGTTGACGGAGAGGCCTCCATCCCTGCGGTCTTTCCCCTGGCACAGCACACTCCCCGCGTTCTCACGCGCTGCTCGGTCCAGGCTCACGGCACCTTTGAGCTCGTGAAGAGACGGCGACATGATGTGGTACTCATTTGGGTGTTTCACCTGCGGCGGGGGGGGGGGGGGTCAGAGAGAGAGGGGTGACGTCGCGGCAGGGAGTCACCAGTCGATCCGAGGTCCCTGGGGCCTCTCGCTCGTTCGGACATCGACATGCCGGGTGGAGGTGAAGAGGCATCCAGTGCCGGGTGGTCCTCGTAGCACGAGTAGCTGCTACACGTGCTCGGGCCACGCACTTCCAAGGGCACCGCGCTAAATGCTTTCAAGCTATCAATTCCGGTTCAGTGATTCTGCACTTGCTCTATTGCTAAAGTACTATACCGACTCCTTGTAAAAAGGTGTCAGTTTTGTTGCCAGATAGAAGGGTAAAAAAACAATTATCACATGTTTTTACTGGCAAATGAGGTTCCAATCGTGTAAATGTTTACCCCGAGCTCTCATACTCTGATGGTGCATTGTCTTTGAGTTGTGCGCCTTTTGGCGTCGTCTGGTCCAACACCATGTGAGACTAGGCTCTAAGGAAAGCTGTCTCGGGTGTGGACCAATCAACTTCAAGGACAGTGCATACATTATCAGAGTTATGTTTTTTGTTTGCATTATGACTGCAGGTATTGTGGTCTATGCAAACATGACTCCTTGTTAAAAAAAATGGGTCAGTTTTGTTGCCAGATAAAAGGGTAAAAATCAATTATCACATTTTTTACTGGTAAATGAGGTTCCAATGGTACTATACCGCCTTCAACTTTATTAACGACTGGGTGTTTAAGGTTCGCGATTTGTCGCATTATCTGGCTGTATAGCAAATGAAAAAATACAATTACTTTACTGTGCAAGTAAAAAAATGTGTGTTTTAATATTTTCATTTAGGGCCCTTTTATAACGCATGCAATAGGCCCCACACTAGTTTAATCCGGCACTGCACTCACCCACAACGACTCTGTAGGGGCGAGATGGGTCCAGCGGAGCTCAATGTTTCTAACCTCCAACTGCACGGAGCAGCGGAAGTGGAGTGGGTCACCCACGCGGACCACCGCGAAGGGAGGTTCCACCTTGACTCGCGGGACCACGGCTCCTACACCGTCGCCACCATCATCACTCAAACATGATCACTCAACATCATCACCACCATCATCATCATCATCCTTATTGATTGTCAATGATCAATATGATATAATCATCGGGGGTATTCATGAGTAGTGATCTAATTATGAATACAGTATATCATCACTCGTAATTATTACTGATCACTGATCATCGCAATATGGGTATATCATCATTGCCAATAATATATACATCACGATCGTTATTGAAGTATCACCATCATGAGCACCCTGTCTTGGATTCAAGGCCAGGAGCATGGTTGCCACCTTTTACACTGTAGACCGAAAAGTTACATGTTTATGATTCTGACCAGGTCTGTCATCAGAACTGTGAAGTTCTCCTCCTGTAAAGTTCAACGCGATACCTGCACCAAGATCTGTGTACAAATCAACTGCTGGTACCCGAGCACGGACGCCAATTCCCAGGTTGTTCTGGGTCAAACCTAGACACGTGGAAACCCTCTCCAGGAGCCATAATACCAGCCATTGCCAGGAGACTTTTATATCTCGGCCGGTGTCACGGCCATCGGCCCAGATGGTGAAACCTCCTGCGATGGTGGTTGCACCATTGTACCTCTGAGACGACAATAACAACAGTGAATGATCAAAATGATCTGATTTGATTAGTAAGGTTATCAAGCAATCCACTTTTATGCGCCATATACGGACAACTGGCATAGCTAAATACTTGACATCTCTCGTGGTCCTGAATTTCGCTCTGGTCACATGTGCTACCGGTCAAGGCCCGGTCTTGTAAGTTGATCGATTGTAGGTGCCGCTATAATCCATGCTGTATTGGGTGTAACGAGTAGCTCTAGACCAGACGAGCGAAGGACTCGGGAAGCGGTGTCGGTAGAAATGAGAGGGCAAGCGAAACGTTGAGGACGGCAAGCTTGACCTTTAACCTCACGCGAGGGTGAGTGCCGTTGCAGCGAGGGGGTGGTATGAGACCATTTGGCAACGTCTACGTGAACAAGTGGGCGCTCTTCCAGCGATCTTTGTGGACATGTGGGATCCAGTGAGTGACTCGGGAAGAAGAGCGATGAGGGAGTTTACCGTGAGTCCTCGAAAATATCAGATCGAGGACACCGGAGGCAAGGACCGCGAGGTGAAGGACTAGAGCTGAGACAACGTCATGTATATTCTTAGGTTGTTTCGGTAAAGTCACGTAATAGCAATCGTGCTGTGACGGTTCCACCTGAAACGGAACCTTGTGTTGCCTCCGAAACGTCGTGATTTTAATTTTATTTTATTTAACTCTTATTAATTTTAAATTTTAATTTTTTACCTACGTGACTTTACCGAAAAAACTTAAGAATATGAATCCTTGCAGTCACGAAAGCTTCAAATCTAGAATTACAACGTCATGTAACTGGCCTTGAGGTCCAGGGCCGTTAGCGCGTCTACACACCATCATCATAATCATCACCAACATTTCGGAATGGCCAACATTCAAATGTCGACGTAAAAAAATATTCGAACGGACAAAAAACCCTCGTCTTCTGTACACAGAGCAATAGTAATACACGATCGTTCCACTACCCTTCCTGTCATCGATGACAATGCTGACAGCGATGAACCCAGAAGGGCCTCGCTGAGATACAATTTACTCGGCGCTGGGTTGGATGTGTGCACTGGAGAAACCCCCACAAGCACGAGAGGAGACTCCGGACCTCCTCATGGGTACTCCCAACAACATCGTCACGGCAAACGAGCGTCGTCGCTGTTGGCCTCGTAGCGATGAGGTGAACCCGGGTGGAACTGCACACAGGGACTCGCCTGCAAGCACCTCCGCCGTGCCGCGGTTGAAGAGGATGAGGAGATGGAAGAGGTGGAGGCTCCGATCCCTGGGCCCCATGGCGTGTAGCTGCCTACGGGGATGCACGGTGGCACTTTTATAGCTGAGTTCCTCCAGCCGCAACGACCCGCGGAGCAGGAAGAGGAGGAGGAGGTGGCGGTGGTCGTGCATGCAAAAGGTGGCGGTGAAGGCAATTTCGTGGTGGCAGAAGTGGTGGTTGTGAATGTTTTGGAGGTGGTGGTTGTAGGATTCAGGTGGGGTAGCGATGGTGCAATTTGGACAGATTGACGCGGAGAGATTACATGCTCGTTGTCGCCATTCCGGCGTCCCCGAGGCACTTGGAGCGATCCTGCTACGAGTGACGGAAATGAGGAACCACCGGTCATCACCCTTTAACACTCGCCCTTGGCACAGAGCCATTCGGTGGGGCGTAACTCCACTTTTGCTGACCATGTGTTCTTGCGGTACTGTGGTACCCGCTGCGGCTCCCGCTGTGGCTCTGGTTCCATCCCTCAGAAGTTCCTGTTTTTGTGGTTCTGTCTTTTTCACTCAAACGGAACCAAAGACCCTGGGCTTGTTCACCCAGGAAAGCTTGAGTCTCAAAACTCGTTTTTTCAGGAGGGTCCTGTCATGTGCGTTGTTTTTTTGCAGTCAGGTTTACACACCTACCTGTTTTATTGCCAGGGAAGGTAACACCTATTCTTGTTTCTTACACGCTTGATGTGGCTGTTGATCTCAACAACCCGCTGCATTGCGTGATATTGTGGCTATGGGAGGCTTTTTCTAACCTCCTCAGGTAGCCCTCTCGAGGTGTCGTCGTTTAAGAGCTGCAGTAAACTCTCCTTCTATATCGCACCCATATCCGCTTCGCGTCGTGATCGACCATTCGTCGCGGTCCCTCGTGTGCCTCCCGTCCCGGTGCCCCTCCGTCGCCTCCCACGAGGTCTCCGTTGCAAATGCCATTTCTGCCGCTGGTTGAACATCTCCCGATTGCACATACCCCACTCCTCCTGGTTTGCTGTCCCCCTGTTTCGGTTTCTACTGCTCCGATGTCACGCGACCCCCGTCGACCCATTCACACATTGTCTCCCAACTGTCTCTTGACGTCTTGAAACCGCTCGGATTTGCTCGAGCTCCTTCGCCGAAGCGTCTGCAAATGCATCGATGTCGTATTTAGAGCAACGGAGCGAAAACCAATTGCACAAGCCAGACATGAAATGAGAAGTCGTGCAAAGGAGACGGCACACATGGGACGGAAACAGCGTTCGCTCGAACCTTGCCGATGCATGAACTCTCTGGGTAAGGGGTGAAGGGTCGCCCGTCTCGTTGGGAGGCTCACTGGAACACACCTCGTGAACCAGAGGTGGGCAAAGTATGTCAATGGCACTTCACCAGATGGTCATCGATGCCCCCCCTCCCTCCCGGGTGCTGGTGAAACCTGCGAGCACGCGTTCCAGTCCTGCCAGGATGAACAAAGATCCCTTTCCACCATCGCGTCCCAAATTCAACAGAATAGCACGACGCTCTTAGCCACGGTTCCAGATGTCTCTGATGGGCGTGAACCCGGACGGAATAACAGGGGACCAGAGCCCCCTTTTCAAAATATTTTATATTGCGGCAATGGACGCCATTCTGAGCACGTGGCAGGAGGAGCATGGGATCCACATCTACATCACACTGATACAGCGCCCTCTAACGGCCGGCCCCTGTGCAGCACCGAGGGTATAAGCTGACCGGGAAGAACATACGAAGAGTTGCAGGACATCTGGAGTCCCTTCCTGGACAATCCTGTCATCACCCCCCCCCCCGCCCGCCTCCTCGTGGTGACACCCCCCCCACCCACCCTCCCGTGGGCCCCCGTCGCGTTGTGCGGCGGCTTGTTCAGTAGAAAGAAGGAACTCCCGGGGTGAACCGAGGTGCGGGGGGCAAAGCCGGGCCGAACCGTTTTTGCCGGATGTGATACACAGATGAAAATAAATGCTTGGAATACATGGCCCCTGTCGCGTACGTGGAAGTTATTTTCGCTGTGAGAATCTCGTGAAACAGAGTAGCTTATTTTTGTAGTGGTGACAGATTGGAGACCGAAAAAGATGGTAAGTTGTCAGTACAGAATTTACTTGATCAACAAGGTTAAATACAGGAAAGCACATTTCTCGACAACAGTGGTTCTTAACCTGGGGGTGCACGCACTCCCTGGGAGTGCAAGATGCCCTTCCTGGAATGGCAAGACGTGCCAGATTTTTTAGACATCATCGAAAACACAAATCAAACACAGGCACGTAAGTACAACTACATTGTTTAATAAAACCTGTGTATCTTCTTGGTTCTTTCGGTAAAGTCACGTAGAAGGGAAATAATAAAATAATAAAATAAAACATTATAAAATTATTCTCACGACGTTTCGGCCACAACGCAAGCAGCCGTCTTCAGGTGAAGAACAGGTCTGTCGGAAAGACAGCGTCTGAATAAAACACCACCAGACTTGGAGCGTATATTTAAGCTGGGTTGGAGGGGGAAGAGCGCCTTGACAAAATAATTTGCATATCAAGAGGAATTTAGCATATTTATGGGAAATGCAGATATGGGATTAGTCACTACTTGTGGAATGCGTAGGAGGTGGATGGGGGGTTCAAAGTCATAATTTCCCCGTGCATTATGCAGGATTAGCAGCATCAAAGGGAGGGAGTAAGGTTAGCATTAATAAAGGGAAGGAATGTTAATAGTATGGAGCTGCAGCAACTAATATGCTTATAGACTATACATTGTAATATTACACTATGTATTATTCTACCCACCCTACTGTATACCACACTGCTGTATATTCACTATACAATTACGATACTATATATTTACCTTATACATTGTATTAAACATTACACTTTTATACTGCTCGAAGTTTCTAGAAGGTGGCGTGGCCGGAGGCGAGGCCTGGCCACGCCGGGAAGTGTATAGGAGGGACGTGAGCGAAGGTTCGGGGCTGTCGCGGGGTCCCGGGTCCTGGCCGCGTCGCTGCTCGCCGTCATCTTTCTCCATCGTCCAGCCGCATGGCCGATCCTCTGCACGGCTCCCATTGTCGTCATCGCTACATTAGTCAGCCAGCTATGTAGTTAGACGCCGACGATGGGGCTGTGTAGAAAGATCGGCTGTGTGTAGCTATGTAGATACGTTTCTATATATCGCCCAGTGTTTGTGCCCAAGTATGAGAAATAAATAAGAAGACACGTTGTGTCTTGGAAGTCGCTCATTACACATGTATCTGTCTAAGCATCTGTATTATCTTTTTACAGTATAAATTTACAGCAAAATAGAATCACGCGTTCTGCCTATCTGAACCGCTGTTTACACAGGTGTAATGACAATAGAGCATGCATGTGGGGTGAGTGCACTAGTGGCCCCGGGAGGTAATGACAGGGGAGTCAGTTGTGAGTGCGAAGGGACTGGTGGCTCCGGGAATGACCGAGAAGGAAGCGTGGTCAGGTGCTGGAAGAGGACGGTAGATTCTGCCGGTGGAGCGAGCGTCCAGAGTCAGCGAGAAGGTTCGGGAAGGGGGGCGTGGCCTCGTGTCGGTATATAAAGGGGAGATGCGCGGGAGACTCAGGGCTGTTGCGGTGGGGTCTCTGCCTGATGTCAAGTGAACGTGTCTTCAATAAAGTGCCATCTCAAGAGAAGTGTGTTCAGTGGTCATTACACAGGTGTAGTGATGCCGACACACGTTCTGACTTTTAAGAGCCTTTATTCAGACACAGCACGAACGATGCCCATGGATGGATCTTGAGGCTTGAGCGCCGTCTCCTCTCGAACAGTCCTCTCTCCTTGTGCTTGTCTCATTTATACCTCCTAGGCCACACTCGCCGGAAGCTTCTATCACTCCACTCCCTTACGGCCAATCATGACCCTTCCCCACCAACGGTTCTTAACCGTCCACCTCCAGTCCGCTGCCTGCGCTTCCCGCCTTTTTACCATTTCAAATCTTTCCTCCAATCCCTTTCAATCTTCGCCTCCCCGCCAATTCGCTGTGGAGGCCTCTCTGCACCAATGGGAGGCCTTGGCCTACTCGCTGATTGTTTGTCTGACCGTAACACTTCAGGTAAGCGGTCTGTTATCTCGGTCATGACACCAGGTGAGGCAATTATATCAACCCCTCCTCCCTACGGTGCCCCCCCTTTCGTGGTGCCAGCCTGATTGCACATTGTAGACAATTATCACGCGTTTAATAAAACAAGTAATACGGTAGGAACCGTTGGGAACCAGTTTGGGGACATTAAAGCAACTAACACTAAAAAACACGAACTTGCGTCGACGCCATGGTACAGTGAGTGTTAAATCACCATATTTTTACAACCTCACATAAATAAAATTTAAAAAATTAACCCGTAAAAACAAAGTTTTTCACTATAAATCCTTTATATGCGTGGCGGCTAGAGTCCTCTCGTCCTCTGGCTTGAGATGGCTGCCACCTATGGGTCAGATGATTGCCTGCCACCATTAAGCAATTGGTAATTAAATATAAAAACAAATTCCCAAAAATGTTGAACATTTTGGGAAAAAAATTTCACGAAAATAAATTGTCACGCACAACGAGTCTGTGTGCAAAATGTCAGCTCGATTGGATCACGGGAAGTGGGTTAAAAAACGACCGAAAGATTTGCACGGTCGTAAGTACGCAAGCAAGTGAACTTAATATAAAGGATTTAAAAATAGAAAACAAATAACATTAATTGCCTACTTCGTCTGCAGTGCCCACCAGACATTGTTCAGAGCTCATTGGGGGGTAAAGTGCGTCTCGAGTGAGTCTCGAATTGTTCTGAGCTGCAGTCACGAAAGCTTTAAATCGAAAAATGTTCTGAGCTCGTCTGGCAGCCTCTTTCGTAACTCCGACACTATCATAGAATAGGGGGGGGGGGTCGTGGCATTCACAGTTCAGATGTTGGACCAAGTCACAATGACGAACTCGCTGTCTATTACTCGAGCTCAGCGTGCACCTGCAACGAGGTGGGTACGTATGATAACGTCCCCCGATTTGGGTGCTAGCCTGAATGATGACTGGCAACTTTGTGAACTTAACAGAGAAAAAAACCGAGACCCTGTTTAACCGCAGGCTAGCAGATCGAACCCGGATTGGAACCCAGGAGGCAATCAGCGGTGTCGGCTCAGCGCGCTGACCCCCGAGTCACCGGGCCACGTTCCCCGTGTGGCCCCCAAGGCTCACAGTGCCAAGAGGTCGGAGGGGGTCACGTACAGCGCCGTTGGGTACCACCACGTCTCACGGCAGTGCCGCGCTCAGCGTTAGTAAACCGAGAAGACAGCACAAGGCACCAAGAAGGTCAAGTGGTCCCGGAATCATTAACAAATAGGGATATATTTCAGCTTAAATTCAGGTTATAATAAACACGACGAAAAAATAATATATAGTAATAATTCCATGTATACAGCGCTTTTCATCAAGGATATCAAAGCGCTGTACGGGACAGCAGCAACAGACACTCAGCATAAAAATAATTATATTATACATACATTTTAAGCATTTTTTTTTAAAATGAGCTAAACGTTTACTAAGCGGAAGCATATACGTAGTTTTTAAGGCGCGTTTTTAAATTGTCCACAGACTCATAAATCCTGATATCTCGTGGAAGAGCATTCCATAGCCTGGGGGTTACACGGGAATAATGAGCAGAAACATACAATGAATCTCTCTCGTCGAGTTCTATCATTCCACTGCTTATCTAACTCTTGTCTTACTGAGATTGTATTTATTGAAAGAGTGGTGGGGGTATGGGGTGCAGATAGAATTTCTTTAGGCCCAGAGTAGAATCGCCTTTTCCACAGAACCCGGGACACATTCTCCGGTCAGCATGAGGTCCATGGAACCTGTGTAGCAAGGCCGTAATTATAATATTGGGGGGGGGGCACACCCCCCCCCCCCAATATTCAAATATGCTCAAAATGTCCCCCCTAATATATTGCTATAAAAAAGTTATAATAATTGCTATGATATTTAAATAAAAACAATTTTCTAAACCTTGGCCACAATATCTGGCATTGTCTTCATATAAATCAATGCATAGATTGCTGTTTATATGAGTGTGGTTATGGTTGTACTTTATTAATCCCTAATTTCAAACATTACACACAATGAAACAAGAAATGGTTAAAAAAAGTTAAAACAGAGCAATGTAATACAATGCACTATTAGACATTATTGTGAAAAATAAAATAAAACGTCCATCCCATGTGTTAGTGAATTTTTTTATATTTTAGGCAGGAAATTCGTTTTCAAATTTAGATATTTTTCTCGGTTGGGACCCCCAGACCCCCTGGAAGATTTGGTCCCCCCCAATGTTGAGTCCATGGCTACGGCCTTGCTGTGTAGGTTATTGTTTTTTTACCCTTTTATCTGGCAACAAAACTGACACCTTTTTTACGAGGAGTCATGTTTGCATAGACCACAATACCTGCAGTCATAATACAAACAGAGTTATGTTTTTGTTTGCATTATGACTGCAGGTATTGTAGTCTATGCTAACATGACTCCTCGTAAAAAAAGGTGTCAGTTTTGTTGCCAAAAGGGTAAAAAAACAATTATCATATTTTTTTACTGGCAAATGAGGTTCCAATGGTGTAAATGCTTATCCCGAGCTCTTATACTCTGATGGTGCATTGTCTTTGAGTTGTGCGCCTTTTGGCGTCATCTGATCCATCACCATGTGAGACTAGGCTCTAAGGAAATCTGTTTCGGGTGTGGACCAATGCACTTCAAGGACAGTGCATACATTATCAGAGTTATGTTTTCTGTTTGCATTACGACTGCAGGTATTGTGGTCTATGCAAACATGACTCCTCGTAAGGTCTCATAGTGGTACTGCAGTGGTTCTTCTTAACCTGGGGTGCACGCCACCCCCTGGGGGTGCGAGATGCCCTTTCGGGGGGCGGGGGGTGCAAGACATGGAAAGATTTGTTTTGAAGGTAAATAATCGAGAACACAAGTTACTCAATGGGCACGTGATTGAGTGGAAGACTCAAGGTGGTCGAAATCACAGAGAAGACGGCAGAGAAGAGGCTGTGGGTGTGGTTCCGTCATGCGGGAGAGACGGCAGGAAAATGATGCGGGTCAGACGATGCGCGTGATGTAATTGGCAAGGAAAGATATGAAGAGGTCGGCAGAAGAGGTGGGTGGGTAGGGTCGAGGAGAAAGAGATGGCGCAGGGCGGGGCAGCGTGGAGAAGTTTGGCAAGGGCAGTGGAACAGCCCGACGACACGAGTGGGACAAACGCGTGGTAGAAGAAGTACAGTACAACTTTCTCTGTTTAATCAATCTCTATGCATTTAATCTAGATTTGAAGTCGATGTATTTTTTTATAGGTTGGCAAGGGCAATGGAACACCCCATACGAGTGGGACAACCGCATGGAAAAAGAAGAAGCCCTAAGTACAAATTGCTTTGTTTCATCAAACGCGACGTTTTTATTAAAAAAAAATGTTTTACGATTGAGACCCAATGGGGTGCCAGGTTGCAGTGGAGGTCACGGACCACTGCGGCGTTGTGTGCGGTGGGGAGGGCACACGGGGGGGGGGGGTAGGGGCACACGGGGGGGAGGGGCACACGGGGGGGGGGGAGGGGCACACGGGAGGGGGAGGGGCACACGGGGGGAGGGGCATACGAGGGGAGCGAGGTGATTGGTTGATTCTCCGAGGCCTCGGGTACCCAATCAGCCGAGGCCTCGCCACGGCTCGTGGTGACGTCACGCACAGGGAGCGCGACCCGGAACAGCGTGGAGCCCGGGACGATGGGTGAGTGAGTGGTGGGTGATGAGTGAGTGAGTGGTGGGTGAGTGGTGAGTGAGTGGTGGGTGAGTGGTGAGTGAGTGAGTGAGTGGTGGGTGAGTGAGCGAGTGGTGAGTGAGTGGTGGGTGAGTGAGTGAGTGGTGGGTGAGTGAGTGAGTGGTGGGTGAGTGAGTGGTGGGTGAGTGAGTGAGTGGTGAGTGAGTGGTGGTGAGTGAGTGGTGGGTGAGTGAGTGGTGAGTGAGTGAGTGGTGGGTGAGTGAGTGGTGAGTGAGTGGTGAGTGAGTGGTGAGTGAGTGAGTGGTGAGTGAGTGGTGGGTGAGTGAGTGGTGGTGAGTGAGTGGTGAGTGAGTGGTGAGTGAGTGGTGAGTGAGTGAGTGGTGAGTGAGTGGTGGGTGAGTGAGTGGTGTGAGTGAGTGGTGAGTGAGTGAGTGGTGAGTGTGGTGAGTGAGTGTGGTGAGTGTGGTGAGTGAGTGGTGAGTGAGTGAGTGGTGAGTGAGTGGTGGGTGAGTGAGTGGTGGGTGAGTGAGTGGTGAGTGAGTGGTGAGTGAGGTGAGTGAGTGAGTGGTGAGTGAGTGGTGGTGAGTGAGTGGTGAGTGGTGTGAGTGAGTGAGTGGTGAGTTAGTGGTGGGTGAGTGAGTGGTGGGTGAGTGGTGTGAGTGGTGTGAGTGGTGGGTGAGTGAGTGGTGGGTGAGTTAGTGGTGGGTGAGTGAGTGGTGGGTGAGTGGTGAGTGAGTGAGTGGTGGGTAAGTGAGTGGTGGGTGGGTGGTGAGTGAGTGGTGGATGAGCAAGTTGTGGATGAGCAAGTGGTGAGTGGTAGGTGAGTGAGTGGTGAGTGAGTGGTGGATGAGCAAGTGGTGGATGAGCAAGTGATGAGTGAGTGGTAGGTGAGTGAGTGGTGAGTGAGTGAGTGGTGGATCAGCAAGTGATGAGTGAGCATCTGAACCGTTTCGGAGCCTCCCGAGGTACATTCCGCTTCAAACGAGTAGTCAGTGCTGTGTGTAAACATCGCCACTGGGGAGACAAAGGCGGCCGAGCGTGGTGCTGGCCACCCACCCACCCCCTCGTGTGCCGTGCCGGCCTTCACAGACGCTCATTCACGGAAACTTGCCCCGACAGTCCGCCAAAGCCAGCCCAAGGACGCCTTTAAACGTGGCCGCAAAGAGCACCTAGCCTGGCACCTGACCCCTGACCTGACCCCTGACCTGGCATCTGACCTGACCCCTGACCTGGCACCTAGCCTGGCACATGGCCTGACCCCTGACCTGGCACCTAGCCTGGCACCTGACCTGGCACCTGGCCTGGCACCTGACCTGACCCCTGACCTGGCACCTAGCCTGGCACCTGGCCTGACCCCTGACCTGGCACCTGACCTGCCACCTGGCCTGGCACCTGACCCCTGACCTGGCACCTGACCTGACCCCTGACCTGGCACCTGACCTGGCACCTGACCTGGCACCTGGCCTGGCACCTGGCGTGGCACCTGACCCCTGACCTGGCACCTGACCTGACCCCTGACCTGGCACCTGACCTGGCACCTGGCGTGGCACCTGACCCCTGACCTGGCACCTGACCTGACCCCTGACCTGGCACCTGACCTGGCACCTAGCCTGGCACCTGGCCTGGCACCTGACCTGGCAGCTAGCCTGGCACAGGCGTCGTGTTGAATGGCGGCTGTTGGTCAGCGCCCTGTGAAGTTAGTGCGGTGCGGGGCCTGTAGCGTATGTTATAAAGGGGCCTTAAAAACACGTAAATATTAAAACACATAAATGTTTAACTTGTACAGTAAAGTAATGTATTTTTTCATTTGCTGTACAGCCAGATAATACGACAATTCGCTAACCTTAGACACCCAGTCGTTCGTAAAAGTTGAAGACGGTATGGTACTATAGTAATAGAGCAAGTGCAGAATCACTGAACCGGAATTGATAGCTTGAAAGCGTTTGGTGCGGGGCCCTTGAAAGTGCGGGGCCCGTAGCTACTTATGCAGCTACTACATATGTAGTAGCTGCATATGTAGCTACATGTGTAGCTACTTATGCTACTACACATGTAGCTACATGTGTAGCTACTACACAAGTAGCTACATGTGTAGTAGCTACTGGGATAATCCGGCACTGGTCTGCTATTCTTGTTGGTCGCCTCTCGTCGAATCTTGGCGGAGAAATATTTTCCGGAGTTCAGACCCGGGACAGGAAGAGACCGGATTCCATCCTCCCACACGGCGGGTTCCACCACGTTGCTCAGGGCGGGTTCGTGAAGGAGGAGAGCAATGGCCGTGGGAGCATAGAAGTACTGTACAGTACAATTGTATTTTGCTGCACTCTCCACCACGCAGACCCCCCAACCCTATGGCAACCTCTGTCCACGGTGGCCACAGGCCCCATGTCCTCCGTATCCCTGTCATCATGCCCCCCGTGTCCCCTACCCCGTGTCTCCAGTTGTATCCCCGTGTCTCCAGCTATGCCTCCGTGTCTCCAGCTATGCCCCCGTGTCTCCCGCTGTGTCCCCGTGTCTCCCGCTGTGTCCCCGTGTCCCCAGCTATGCCCCCGTGTCTCCCGCTGTGCCCCCGTGTCTCCCGCTGTGTCCCCGTGTCCCCAGCTATGCCCCCGTGTCTCCCGCTGTGTCTCCGTATCTCCCGCTGTGCCCCCGTGTCCCCAGCTGTGCCCCCGTGTCCCCAGCTATGCCCCCGTGTCTCCAGCTATGCCCCCGTGTCTCCCGCTGTGCCCCCGTGTCTCCGACTGTGTCCCCTTGTCCCCGCAGCGAACACGGGGTCTGACGCTGCCCTCTCCGCCTTCTGCCGGAGGAGCGTGGAGAGGGTGCGGCGCGAGAGCCAGGGTCCCAGGGGCAACGAGACCCCGAGAGGGGTCACGTGGACCCCCAGAGGGGATCCCGAGGAGGAGGAGACCCCTATCCCCGAGGTGCTGCTGCAGAGATTGCGTCTCGCCACGATGGCGGACGATGTGCGGCAGGTGAGGACGGGGTGTGTAGATGCAGATGGGGAGGCGCATGGGTGTTGAGGGACTGCCTGGTGTTGAGTGACTGTGAGTGACTGTGAGTGACTATGAGTGACTGAGTGACTGTGCGTGACTGTGAGTGACGGTGCGTGGTGTTGAGTGACTGTGAGTGACTGTGAGTGACTATGAGTGACTGAGTGACTGAGTGACTGTGCGTGACTGTAAGTGACGGTGCGTGGTGTTGAGTGACTGTGAGTGACTGTGAGTGACTATGAGTGACTGAGTGACTGTGCGTGACTGTGAGTGACGGTGCGTGGTGTTGAGTGACTGTGAGTGACTGTGAGTGACTATGAGTGACTGAGTGACTGAGTGACTGTGCGTGACTGTAAGTGATGGTGCGTGGTGTTGAGTGACTGTGAGTGACTGTGAGTGACTGTGAGTGACTGAGTGACTGTGAGTGACTATGAGTGACTGAGTGACTGAGTGACTGTGCGTGACTGTAAGTGATGGTGCGTGGTGTTGAGTGACTGTGAGTGACTGTGAGTGACTGAGTGACTGTGAGTGACTGTGAGTGACTATGAGTGACTGAGTGACTGTGCGTGACTGTAAGTGACGGTGCGTGGTGTTGAGTGACTGTGAGTGACTGTGAGTGACTGTGAGTGACGGTGCGTGGTGTTGAGTGACTGTGAGTGACTGTGAGTGACTGAGTGACTGAGTGACTGTGCGTGACTGTAAGTGACGGTGCGTGGTGTTGAGTGACTGTGAGTGACTGTGAGTGACTATGAGTGACTGAGTGACTGAGTGACTGTGCGTGACTGTGAGTGACGGTGCGTGGTGTTGAGTGACTGTGAGTGACTGTGAGTGACTATGAGTGACTGAGTGACTGAGTGACTGTGCGTGACTGTGAGTGACGGTGCGTGGTGTTGAGTGACGGTGCGTGGTGTTGAGTGACTGTGAGTGACTGTGAGTGACTATGAGTGACTGAGTGACTGAGTGACTGTGCGTGACTGTGAGTGACGGTGCGTGGTGTTGAGTGACTGTGAGTGACTGTGAGTGACTATGAGTGACTGTGAGTGACTGTGAGTGACGGTGCGTGGTGTTGAGTGACTGTGAGTGACTGTGAGTGACTATGAGTGACTGAGTGACTGAGTGACTGTGCGTGACTGTGAGTGACGGTGCGTGGTGTTGAGTGACGGTGCGTGGTGTTGAGTGACTGTGAGTGACTGTGAGTGACTGTGAGTGACTGTGAGTGACGGTGCGTGGTGTTGAGTGACTGTGAGTGACTGTGAGTGACTATGAGTGACTGTGAGTGACTGTGAGTGACTGTGAGTGACGGTGCGTGGTGTTGAGTGACTGTGAGTGACTGTGAGTGACTATGAGTGACTGTGAGTGACTGTGAGTGACTGTGAGTGACGGTGCGTGGTGTTGAGTGACTGTGAGTGACTGTGAGTGACTGAGTGACTGTGCGTGACTGTAAGTGACGGTGCGTGGTGTTGAGTGACTGTGAGTGACTGTGAGTGACTATGAGTGACTGTGAGTGACTGTGAGTGACTGTGAGTGACGGTGCGTGGTGTTGAGTGACTGTGAGTGACTGTGAGTGACTGAGTGACTGTGCGTGACTGTGAGTGACGGTGCGTGGTGTTGAGTGACTGTGAGTGACTGTGAGTGACTGAGTGACTGAGTGACTGTGCGTGACGGTGCGTGGTGTTGAGTGACTGTGAGTGACTGTGAGTGACTGTGAGTGACTGTGAGTGACGGTGCGTGGTGTTGAGTGACTGTGAGTGACTGTGAGTGACTGAGTGACTGTGAGTGACTGTGAGTGACTGTGAGTGACTGAGTGACTGTGAGTGACTGTGAGTGACTGTGAGTGACTATGAGTGACTGAGTGACTGAGTGACTGTGCGTGACTGTAAGTGACGGTGCGTGGTGTTGAGGGACTGTGAGTGACTGTGAGTGACTATGAGTGACTGAGTGACTGAGTGACTGTGCGTGACTGTAAGTGACGGTGCGTGGTGTTGAGTGACTGTGAGTGACTGTGAGTGACTATGAGTGACTATGAGTGACTGAGTGACTGTGCGTGACTGTAAGTGACGGTGCGTGGTGTTGAGTGACTGTGAGTGACTGTGAGTGACTATGAGTGACTGAGTGACTGAGTGACTGTAAGTGACGGTGCGTGGTGTTGAGTGACTGTGAGTGACTGTGAGTGACTGTGAGTGACTGAGTGACTGTGCGTGACTGTAAGTGACGGTGCGTGGTGTTGAGTGACTGTGAGTGACTGTGAGTGACTGTGAGTGACTGTGAGTGACTGAGTGACTGTGAGTGACTGTGAGTGACTGTGAGTGACGGTGCGTGGTGTTGAGTGACTGTGAGTGACTGTGAGTGACTGAGTGACTGAGTGACTGTGCGTGACTGTAAGTGACGGTGCGTGGTGTTGAGTGACTGTGAGTGACTGTGAGTGACTGAGTGACTGTGAGTGACTGTGAGTGACGGTGCGTGGTGTTGAGTGACTGTGAGTGACTGTGAGTGACTGTGAGTGACGGTGCGTGGTGTTGAGTGACTGTGAGTGACTGTGAGTGACTGAGTGGGTGAGTGACTGAGTGACTGTGCGTGACTGTGTGTGACGGTGCGTGACGGTGCTTGTCTGAGTGAGTGACTGTGAGTGACTGAAGGAGTGACTGTGAGTGACTGTGAGTGACTGTGAGTGACTGAGGGAGTGACTGTGAGTGACGGTGCGTGATGGTGTGTTGAGTGACTGTGAGTGACTGTGAGTGACTATGAGTGACTGTTAGTGACTGTGAGTGACGGTGCGTGACTGTGAGTGACTGCGTGACGGTGCGTGGTGTTGAGTGACTGAGTGAGTGACTGTGAGTGATTGAGTGAGTGACTGTGAGTGACTGTGAGTGACTGAGTGAGTGACTGTGACTGACTGAGTGACTGTGTGACGGTGCGTGACTGTGAGTGACTGCGTGACGGTGCGTGGTGTTGAGTGACTGTCAGTGAGTGACTGTGAGTGACTGCGTGACGGTGCGTGACGGTGCGTGACTGTGAGTGACTGAGTGAGTGACTGTGAGTGGCTGAGTGACTGAGTGACTGTGAGTGACTGCGTGGTGTTGCGTGACTGTGAGTGACTGCGTGACGGTGCGTGGTGTTGAGTGACTGAGTGATTGTGAGTGACGGTGCGTGATGGTGTGTGGTGTTGCGTGACTGAGTGAGTGACTGAGTGAGTGACTGTGAGTGACTGCGTGACTGACTGTGACTGTGAGTGAGTGACGGTGCGTGACTGAGTGACTGAGTTAGTGACTGTGAGTGACTGTGAGTGACTGAGTGAGTGACTGAGTGAGTGACGGTGAGTGACTGTGAGTGACGGTGCGTGATGGTGTGTGAGTGACTGTGAGTGACTGAGTGAGTGACTGAGTGACTGAGTGAGTGACTGTGAGTGAGTGAGTGACGGTGCGTGGTGTTGCGTGACTGAGTGACTGACTGTGACGGTGCGTGACGGTGCCTGGTGTTGCGTGACTGAGTGACTGAGTGAGTGACATGACTGAGTGACGGTGCGTGACTGAGTGAGTGACTGTGAGTGACTGAGTGAGTGACTGTGAGTGACGGTGCGTGACTGAGTGAGTGACTGAGGGAGTGACTGTGAGTGACTGAGTGAGTGACTGTGGGTGACTGTGAGTGACGGTGCGTGACGGTGCGTGACTGTGAGTGACTGCGTGACGATGCGTGGTGTTGAGTGACTGAGTGAGTGACTGTGAGTGACTGAGTGAGTGACTGAGTGAGTGATTGAGTGAGTGACTGTGAGTGACTGTGAGTGACTGAGTGAGTGACTGTGACTGACTGAGTGACTGTGTGACGGTGCGTGACTGTGAGTGACTGCGTGACGGTGCGTGGTGTTGAGTGACTGAGTGACTGTGAGTGACGGTGCGTGGTGTTGCGTGACTGTGAGTGGCTGTGAGTGACTGTGAGTGACGGTGCGTGACTGTGAGTGGCTGTGAGTGACTGTGAGTGACGGTGCGTGGTGTTGCGTGACTGTGAGTGGCTGTGAGTGACTGTGAGTGACGGTGCGTGGTGTTGCGTGACTGAGTGACTGACTGAGTGCGTGGTGTTGCGTGACTGAGTGAGTGACTGTGAGTGACTGAGTGAGTGACTGTGAGTGACTGTGAGTGACGGTGCGTGACGGTGCGTGACTGTGAGTGACTGCGTGACGGTGCGTGGTGTTGAGTGACTGAGTGACTGTGAGTGACTGCGAGTGACGGTGCGTGGTGTTGCGTGACTGTGAGTGACTGTCGAGTGACTGAGTGGGTGACTGTGAGTGACTGAGTGTGTGGTGTTGCGTGACTGAGTGAGTGACTGAGTGAGTGACTGTGACTGTGAGTGACGGTGCGTGACTGAGTGAGTGACTAAGTGTCTGAGTGACTGAGTGTGTGGTGTTGCGTGACTGAGTGAGTGACTGAGTGAGTGACTGAGTGACGGTGCGTGACTGACTGAGTGCCTGGTGTTGCGTGACTGAGTGCGTGGTGTTGCGCGACTGTGAGTGAGTGACTGAGTGACTGACTGAGTGACTGAGTGAGTGACTGCGTGACGGTGCGTGGTGTTGCGTGACTGAGTGACTGAGTGAGTGACTGACTGAGTGCGTGGTGTTGCGTGACTGAGTGACTGAGTGACTGAGTGACTGAGTGAGTGACTGAGTGCGTGGTGTTGCGTGACTGCTCCCCAGGCGAGCACGCTGCAGCTGCACGTGCCAGCGAGCTGCTCCGCGTGCCGCGACGCTGCCGCCGCCCTCGCCCGACAAGACTTTGTGCGGCGGAGATGGTCACAACTCCAGGAGCGCAGACTCCAGTGGGAGATCGAGGGACATCTCTACACGAAGGTGCACCTCTAAACACTCACACACACACCTCGGCACACAGAGACAAAGATCCCTCGTATATATCGTTTGACAAACTGTTGGGGCAAGAGCTGTTGGCGAGTTTTCGCGGCGCTGATGGTAAGGACCCGTCTCATGGTCGCATGCTGCAGGTTCAGCGGTAGTGTCTCCCACTGCCTGTCAGAGTGGCCATCAGTCACCAGATCATCACCATGCATAGCATGGTCGACCAGTAGGGAGCCATCCCTTGACCGC
Source organism: Lethenteron reissneri (assembly GCF_015708825.2). Classification (NCBI taxonomy): domain Eukaryota; kingdom Metazoa; phylum Chordata; class Hyperoartia; order Petromyzontiformes; family Petromyzontidae; genus Lethenteron; species Lethenteron reissneri. The sequence goes on from NC_083810.1 coordinate 5,793,773, forward strand.
ACCACGCCATCGATCAGCCTCCCATTGCATCTGCACCAGATCGATATTCCACCGGTACAGCCGTGGAAAGCGTCTCAAACGATGTGGTCAAAGATGTTAAGTTGTGTATGGGGCCAGAGGACATCCCTGTCGCACCCCAAGGTGATTGGGGAATGGCTTTGACGTAGATCACGCAGCTTTACCTGGGCCTGCCCACCATCACAAAAGGTCCTTAATGATTGTGAGCAGAGTCGTTTGAGACTCCAAAAGCATGAAGAACAACCCAAAAGCCCTGGCCTATTCATGGTATCATAGGCCTTGACCAGGTCAATAGAGCAGAGATGTAGGTCCTGTTGAAATTCTCTACACTTCTGCTGCAGCACACAGAGAAAATGGTGTCCGCCAAAACCGCTCTGGTCTGAAACCACATTGGAGCACCGCAACCCTCTCCTCGGCGTGTCTGGCAAGGTGATGTGGAATAACCCTTGCCATGACCTTTCCCGGCATACTGAGGAGGGAGATGCCTCGGAAGTTGTTGCAATCTGTGCGATGACATTCTCGCTTGCATCCTTCCAATTATATGGAACCCATCCTGCGGACCAGACCATTGCAATGATATCACATGGGGACATGGGGAAGTTTGCACACAAATGCCACCCCTCCCCCAGCAATTTGCTTCAGAGGTCATCTCTACCCGACGCTTTATTTGGTTTCAAACTCCGGATTGCCTTTCGCACTTCATCAACAGATGGCACACCAGCACTCGCAGGGAGTGGCTACTTCCTCCAACACGTTTAGCCTCGCCAGCACCAGCAGGGTCAACCCCACCTCGCCCGCTTATCCTCGGCAGATCTGCTGTGAAAGAGTTCTCGGGGGGCGGGGGTCGGAGATCAATTTTGCTTAAGAGGTGTGTTGCTGCAAGTCACTTTTTTGACGGAGTCAAACAGTGACTTGTCATCACAGGCTACCGAGTCAGTTTCCATTTCTTCAGCGGACCCGCGACCGCCACTCATCCTCGCAGTGCCGCACGCTTCTCCAAGCCACCGAGCGAAGGGCTGCGATGAAACTTCTCGGATGTCGTCGCGCGTTGGGAGCGGGGCCTGCCGCCTCCGCTAGCCAGGGCCACTGGGGAGTTCTGGACCGCTGTACCCCAAATGCAGCCGTTGCAGCTGCATGAACCTCTCAATTTCCCCTCGGCATTAGGAGGAGGAGGGGGAGGGGGGGTGATGCCAACCCCAGCTGCAATTGATGATGACATTCTCGCTTGCAATCTACATCGGCAGCGAGCTGAGATCACGGTCACGGTGGGTTTGAACGTGGTCCCAGGCGGACGCCCATCACCGCAGTGGAAGAATGGCAGGCGCATCCTCCAGATGGTAAGCTGATGATCGGTGGACACATCAGCTCCACGGTGGGTCCTGGTGTCAAGGACATTGGCCCGCATACGCTTTCCCCGTCACTATCTAGTCCAGCAGATGTTCTTGCTCGGACCCGGCGCGCGTTCGCACGCAACCCTGTACACCGAAACGCACGGCGGGCAAAGTGCATGTGGCAGGAAAACGATGCGATCGTGAAGAGGAGGAGGCTGCGATGGGTGGGACACGTGTGGATGCGTGGTGGAGGAGGAGAAGGAGAGCACGTTGTCGGGATGCGCATCGGAGAGGCGGTGGTGGTGATGCTGACGCTGTCGACACTGTCCTTGGGCATCGGGTTTCGACATCCAGCAGTTGATGAACCTAGCAGAAGGGGTGGTGGTGGTGGTGGTGAGATGTGGTGAAATCAACAGAATTGGCCGTGAAGGCTTCTTTACTCGGACACTTGACGTGGGCTAGATGTGGCCACGGTACCTGTCCGGGACGGTGGCTTCTCCCGGCTTATCGAACCGGCGGCGGTGCCCGTCCGCCGAGGCAGGCCCGCACGGCCGGTATCGCGGACCTGGTCTGGTGGTGCGGTGGCTCTGGTGTGGTCGGAGTGGTTGTTGTGGCCGGAGGTCTGAGCAGATGCCGGCCCTGATAAGCGGCCCGGCCACCGTGTTCTGGGAAACGACTCGAGCCGCACGTGGAAAATACCGCCTCGGCTCTGCTGCTGCCGCCCGATCGCACGGCACAAACACAACGCGAACCTTCAAAGGGCACCGGCCCCTAACAACAAAGCACAGTCCGGGTTCCTTGTGCCTTTTGGTCCACGTATTGATCTGTTAATGAATTAGTACGCGGACCGTTCTGCGTTTCCGCTAAGAAGTCGTTTCACTCCGTTAGTCCGTGCGCGCCCCTGCTCCCGCGTGGCAAGGCGGCTCACGAGACAAAGGTATCCCACGTAGCCTTTAAACACTGCTGGGGCGAGGGCTGTTCAGCGAGTAGCACCTATGAAGGCCGTCAATGGCACGCGAGGTGGTAGGCGGCCAACACCAAGCCTGGCTGCCTTTGTCTCCCCAGTGCCGATGTTTACACACCAGGTACTCATTTAAGGCTGAGCCTACCTAGGGGAGGACCAGGGCAGGTTCATATATTCGACATTGTTATTGTAGCTGCTGTTTAGTTGTCCTTGTGTCACCTCCGATTAGCACGGTTAGCTGCGTGCGGTGTGAAAGAAGTTCAACATGCATACATACATGGTCATGATCGGAAAAATGATTTGGGTTGTTGGGTTTGGAGCGCAGTGTGCTAACCACTGCGCTACCGCTCCCGAGAACAACACACACACCCACTCACTTGACCACCACACTGCAGGTCACAACAACCCACCCACCCACCACTCACTTAACCACCACACTGCAGGTCACAACAACCCACCCACCACTCACTTGACCACCACACTGCAGGTCACAACAACCCACCCACCACTCACTTGACCACCACACTGCAGGTCACAACAACCCACCCACCACTCACTTGACCACCACACTGCAGGTCACAACAACCCACCCACCACTCAATTAACCACCACACTGCAGGTCACAACAACCAACCCACCACTCACTTGACCACCACACTGCAGGTCACAACAACCCACCCACCACTCACTTGACCACCACACTGCAGGTCACAACAACCCACCCACCACTCACTTAACCACCACACTGCAGGTCACAACAACCCACCCACCACTCACTTAACCACCACACTGCAGGTCACAACAACCCACCCACCACTCACTTAACCACCACACTGCAGGTCACAACAACCCACCCACCACTCACTTAACTACCACACTGCAGGTCACAGCAACGCACCCACCGACCACTCACTTAACCACCACACTGCAGGTCACAACAACCCACCCACCCACCACTCACTTGACCACCACACTACAGGTGTGGTGTATGGTGCAAAAGAAATTCAACATGCATACTCTCTCTGCTTTTTAAATCCTTTATATTAAGTTCGCGTGCTTGCTTGCTTGCGTGCTTGCTTGCTTGCTTAGGACCGTGCAAATCTTTCGGTCGTTTTTTAACCCACTTCCCGTGATCCAATCGAGCTGACATTTTCCACACAGACTCGTTGTGCCAGACAATTATTGTTCGTGAAAAAAAATTCCCAAAATGTTACACTTTTTAGGCAAAAAAAATATATTTTACATATATTCAAATAGAACGCATTCATGGCTTTGGCTGAACGTCAGTGTAAGAGCCCAGAGCGTAACCCCTCCACAGGCCGTGGTGGAGTAGCGCAGTTGGTAGCGCCCTCGCTTCCCATGCCAAAGGTCGCGGGATCGATCCCCGCGTCCTCCACAGGCGAATATATTTTTAAATCCTTTATATTAAGTTCGCTTGCTTGCTTAGGACCGTGCAAATATTTCGCTCGTTTTTTAACCCACTTCCCGTGATCCAATCGAGCTGACATTTTCCACACAGACTCGTTGTGTGTGACAATTAATTTTCGTGAATTTTTTTTTCCTAAATTTTACACTGTTTAGGGAAAACAAATTAAATATGTAATTACCCATTGCTTAATACTGGCAGACAATCATCTGACCCATAGATTGCAGCCATCTCAAGCCAGAGGACGAGAGAACTCTAGCCGCCACGCATATAAAGGATTTAGAGTGAAAAACTTTGTTTTTACGGGTTTACTTGTTTCCCTTGCACTGCTCCTCTCTGTTACCAACAGCACTTGCCCCCAGTGGTGTGTTAAAGGCTCCACAGGGGACTTTGTCATTGTGGTGCATGAGGTCTGTGTATGTGGGAAAGTCTTTGTGGTGGGCGAGTGTATGGGGTGTGTGAGTGTGTACGTCTCTGCGTGTGCTATGTGTGATTTTTTTGGTGCGAGAGTGGAGTGTTGTTTGTGTGCGTGCGCGCGTGCCGGGTGTGTAAGTACATGTTTCTGTGCATGCAACGTATGCGGTTTGTCGCGTACAAGCGTGGCTGTGTGTATGCACGCTTTGATGTGCATGTGGCACACGTGTGGGGTGTGAGTGTGTGACGTGCGAGTGTGTGGTGCATGTGTAATGTAGCTCTCGGAGACACCGCCTTGTTCAGTAATATGTATATTTGTTGTGAATGAAGTCCGCCGACTCACTGATAACTTAACGAGTAACCGCGAGTTGACTATACACAGCTGGGTAACTCCTGTGACTCCACGCGACGCTCCCCATGGAGCTGGCTGACTACACAGGAGCGGATGCGTAGAAGTCACAGAGACAATATGTAACTCTAGCCTTCCAAGACGACACGGTGCCTGATCCAGGACGATGAAGACGACCCGCTCCGAGATGACGACGACGACGACAGAGCCCCGTTCCACGGCGGCTTTTATCCACCCCTCGACCCGGCCACAGCCCTTTTCTCGAACTCTCTCCCACCTCGTCTGGGCAGGTCTGTCCCTGTCTCAATGATTATTTACGACCACTCAGGTCCCGTGCTGTCACTTGGAGCCCAGTTCTTCAAGTGACTGCTGCTGTGTAAAACCCAGTTGGGTGATTTGCAGTGGATTTTTTTCATAATTGGGATTTTTTGTCGATACCCGGTTTGTGTGTTTAAGTACGAGAGGAAACCGGAGAACCTGGAAAAAACTCGTGCAGAACAGGGGGAGATCACACAAACTCCACACACTCTCTCACCCTCACTCACTAACACGATGCGGTAGAACAGGGGGAGATCACACAAACTCCACACTCTCTCACCCTCACTCACTCACACGATGCAGTAGAACAGGGGGAGATCACACAAACTCCACACACTCTCTCACCCTCACTCACTCACACGGTGTGGTAGAACAGGGGGAGAACACACAAACTCCACACACTCTCACCCACACTCACTCACACAGTGCGGTAGAACAGGGGGAGATCACACAAACTCCACACACTCTCTCACCCTCACTCACTCACACGGTGTGGTAGAACAGGGGGAGATCACACAAACTCCACACACTCTCTCACCCTCACTCACTCACACGGTGCGGTAGAACGGGGGGAGAACACACAAACTCCACACACTCTCTCACCCTCACTCACTCACACGGTGTAGTAGAACAGGGGGAGAACACACAAACTCCACACACTCTCACCCTCACTCACTCACACGGTGCGGTAGAACAGGGGGAGATCACACAAACTCCACACACTCTCACCCTCACTCACTCACACGGTGCGGTAGAACAGGGGGAGATCACACAAACTCCACACACTCTCTCACCCTCACTCACTCACACGGTGCGGTAGAACAGGGGGAGAACACACAAACTCCACACACTCTCTCACCCTCACTCACTCACACGGTGTGGTAGAACAGGGGGAGACCACACAAACTCCACACACTCTCTCACCATCACTCACTCACACGGTGTAGTAGAACAGGGGGAGAACACACAAACTCCACACACTCTCTCACCCTCACTCACTCACACGGTGTAGTAGAACAGGGGGAGACCACACAAACTCCACACACTCTCTCACCATCACTCACTCACACGGTGTAGTAGAACAGGGGGAGATCACACAAACTCCACACACTCTCTCACCCTCACTCACTCACACGGTGTAGTAGAACAGGGGGAGAACACACAAACTCCACACACTCTCTCACCCTCACTCACTCACACAATGCAGTAGAACAGGGGGAGAACACACAAACTCCACACACTCTCTCACCCTCACTCACTCACACGGTGCAGTAGAACAGGGGGAGATCACACAAACTCCACACACTCTCTCACCCTCACTCACTCACACGGTGCAGTAGAACAGGGGGAGATCACACAAACTCCACACACTCTCTCACCCTCACTCACTCACACGGTGCGGTAGAACAGGGGGAGAACACACAAACTCCACACACTCTCTCACCCTCACTCACTCACACGGTGCGGTAGAACAGGGGGAGATCACACAAACTCCACACACTCTCTCACCCTCACTCACTCTCACGGTGCAGTAGAACAGAGGGAGATCACACAAACTCCACACACTCTCTCACCCTCACTCACTAACACGGTGTAGTAGAACAGGGGGAGAACACACAAACTCCACATACTCTCTCACTCTCACTCACTAACACGGTGCGGTAGAACAGGGGGAGAACACACAAACTCCACACACTCTCTTACACTCACTCACTCACACGGTGTAGTAGAACAGGGGGAGAACACACAAACTCCACACACTCTCTCACCCTCACTCACTCACACGGTGCAGTAGAACAGGGGGAGAACACACAAACTCCACACACTCTCTCACCCTCACTCACTCACACGGTGCAGTAGAACAGAGGGAGAACACACAAACTCCACACACTCTCTCACCCTCACTCACTCACACCGTGTGGTAGAACAGGGGGAGAACACACAAACTTCACCTAAACAAAAACCCAGGGCCCTTTTTGCCACCGGTGCGGCACCACCGTCACCCTGCTGCTCGAGTTGTTTGACGGTGACACCACGTGACTCGACGTGCGGTGCAACGGAGCAGCTTGGAGGGGCTCGGCACTTCCACCGGCGCGGCGGGGAAACCGGGCGCGGCGTGGATGGCGGCTCGTGCCAGAGCCACGGCGCGGTGGCCAGGGTCGATCTGGGGGCCACGGGACGGCGGGGGCGAGCGCCCTGGCGGGAAGCCGTGTCGCGGTGTCGCGGTGACTCGGGGTTACATTCACGTCGGAGTGAACGCGCGTGCGCGTGCGTGTGTGTGTGCATACTTGTGCGTGTGTGTGCACATACGTGTGCGCATGTGTGCACGTACGTGTGTGTTCGCGTGCGTGTGTGTGCGTGTGTGTGCGCGTGCGTGTGTGTGCGTGTGTGTGCGCATGCATGTGCGCGTGTGTGTGTGCGCGTACTTGTGCGCATACGTGTGCGTTTGTGTGCACGTACATGTGTGTGCGCGTACGTGTGTGCGCGTACGTGTGTGTATGCTGAGCCGTAGTGCAGCGGTTAAGGCGCTGCGCTGCGAACCTGGCAGCGCAGTTCGATGGCCGCTCAAGCCAACCCCAGTGGCTATTATCTGACCCGGTCCGGGGCCTCCCCTAGGTCGACTCAGATTCAAATGAGTACCTGGTGAGGTGTGCAGACATCACTACTGGGGAGACAAAGGCGGCCGGGCGTTGTGCTGGCCACTCACCCCTCGTGCACCATATCGCCCTTCTTAGGCGCTCGCTAACAGCACTTGCCCCTACAATCTGTTAAGCTTATACGGGGAATCTTTGTCTTTGTGTGCGCGCCAGGACTCGCTGTCTCTCATTGGGGTCATTCACGAGGGACTGCCCCGCCCCTCTGCACCCCCGGAGGTCATCTGGGGTCAGCTGAAGAGCAGAGAATCCTCACGGAGAGACCTGAAGGATAACCCTGATAGAGAGACCCCCAGAGAGAGGAGAGACCCCCAGAGAGAGGAGAGACCCCCAGAGATAGACCCCAGATACAGACCCCCCAAGCAGGACCCCCGAGAGCCCAGCTGATAAACAGCAGCCCCCCCCCCTGGTCGCCTGGTCACAGTTGCGACGTCCTTCACCCCGTGTGAAGGGTCACGGAGGTCACGATCCCCAACCTCGGGTACAGAACCGGTCTGTGCGGTGACACCACTGAACGATCCAGCGTGGTGGATCAGTGCAACTGCCATCGTGGTGGGAGTACAACAAGTGGGTTCTGAAACCCGTTTGTGCGGCCCTGAAAGTGTTATTTCCTCGTGCGTCAGTGGTGAGTGCCCTCCGCTCTCCGCACTCCCCTCGCACGCGCAAAATAATCGAAGGTTGCTCGATTTGGATCGAACAAACTCATCCCCCCACGGTGGCAAGACCCCTCCTTGAAAGAGCGCCTCGCGACTTGGTCGATGGCTACCTGGAGAAATTGATGGCATCGTTCGACTTCTCCGTCGTGCATAAACTCTCTCTCTCTCTGTGGCCAAATGCAAATATTCGCAGAACTCCGTTCCGTCTCCATGTCGACGATCACTGTATTCATCGCCGGCTCTGCGCACCAATGTTATCACAATAAAGAAGCTGCCTTCCTCCGCATAGCAACGCTGTTGTGTTTGTGTACGCATCCCATCAGCAACGCGGCCTTTTTGTGCGAGTTTAAAAATGTGTTTTTTCTTCAGCAGCATCGGTTCAACGCGAGCGACCTCTGGACCGGCTTCTCAACCTCCTGGGCTCTGCCGGGCTGCCCGCCCGCCCGCTGTGATTGGCAGCAGCGCCCTCGCGGTGGCGTGGTCACGTGGCCACTTTGGGGGCTCTCTCGTCGTGGGACTCCCGGGATTTGGGGGTGTATGTGGGGGGGGGGACACGGTGGGGGTTGGGGGGGAGGTGCTGTGACCCGAGGAGCCCCCCCCCCCCCCGGTGCAGAGCTGTGACCCCCTTTGTGAACAGCAGGGGTCGCCCTTCCCATCCACGAGACGAGCGGGGCCCGAATCCTGATCGGTGTGGCCGCTCGCGCCCTGCAGGCTCGCGTTGGGCCTTGAGGTGGCGCTCATCCCTTTCAAATCCCTGAGTCGGTGGTGGAAATTCGGCATTTCGCCATGGCGGGTGGCGGTGTCTGCTCCACGTGGGTTAAATCGCAGTGGAATCCCCCCACAAAGTGGTACCCGTTTTTATCGACCCCCAGAGAGATGATGGGTTGAGTGAACCCCCACCCCACCCTACCCTACCCCCGCACCAGAGATTTGAACTCCGCGACCTTCCGATGGCTGCGAGCCGCCGCCGCCTCTGGACCGAGGGAATCAAAGAATTGAACATTTCCCTCCGAGTTCCCCCCGGTAGCTTGTCCAAGTCGCAGGGCGACAGAGTGGACGTTTCGCTGACATTGCTGCGCCAGGACGAGAGGCGTCAACTGACGTGTTACTACTCATCGATTGTAACAACACGTGGTTTTAATCTTCTTGGTTCTTTCGGTAAAGTCACGTAGAAGGGAAGTAATAAAATAATAAAAATAAAACATAATAAAACAATTCTCACGACGTTTCGGCCACAACGCAAGCAGCCGTCCTCAGGTGAAAACCAGGTCCGTCGAGGCGACAGAGTCTGAATGAAACAGCACACGGGCTTGGAGCATATATATAAGCTGGGCGCATTGACAAAGGAATTTGCATATCAACAGGAATTTAGCATATTTATGGGAAATGCAGGAATGTAATTAGTACTGCATATGCATGTGCATTATGCAGGATTAACAGCATCAAAGGGAGCTGCAGTTACTGCTGCTGCAGTAGTTGCTGCTGCTGCAGTTTCTGCTGCTGCTGCAGTTGCTGCTGCTGCTGCAGTTGCTGCTGCTGCTGCACTTGCTGCTGCTGCTGCACTTGCTGCTGCTGCTGCACTTGCTGCTGCTGCTGCACTTGCTGCTGCTGCTGCACTTGCTGCTGCTGCTGCAGTTGCTGCCTTATCCATTTTAATATAACACTATGTATTATTCTACCCACCCTAATGTGTATCATACTGCTATATGTTTACTGTACAATTACGACACCATACATTACTCTGCACACTGCACCATGCCAGTGAGTGGAACGCGGTCTGAAAGTCACCGTTAACGTGAACACAATCAGTTAAGATCCGAAATGGTTTATTACGTCCTTCCAATGATTGCTAAGCCAGAATCCATCTTCTCGGTTGAAATTGTCTCTGTGTTTGTATATGTGGATCGCCTCATGAACGAATCTCTCATGATAGCCAGATGGCTTGCAGAGAACCTCTGTCTTGGAGAAGTCAATGTCATGTGAGCCCACTGAATTGTAACAGTGATCTGCCACGGCTGAGGTGTTTGTCCTACCGTGTTTCAGGTCTGCCTTATGTTCACGGATGCGGTCCGAGACATGTCGTTTGGTTTCTCCAATGTAACTGCTACCACAGAGGCAACTTAGTTTGTAGACGCCAGGGTACTGTATGTCTGGAACCACATCTTTTACAGACGGGACCAGATCACGGATTTTATGTACTGTGTTGAATCGGACCTGGATCTTGTGTTTAATCAGGATTTTGGAGATCTTTTTTGTGACCCCAGCAATGTAGGGTAAGGTGATGGTCTTGAAAGGCTCCTCAACAGGATCCTTCTTGATGGTTGGAGTGATGGCTTTGCGGATTGTGTAGTCGGAGTAACCATTAGCCTTAAGAGCTTGGCGTACGTGTTTGAGTTCACTGGAAATGTGTTCATGGTCGGAGATGCATTGGGCTCTATGATATAGAGTCTTGATGAGGGAATTCTTCTGGGATGGATGGTGGTGGGAATCCGGTTTTAGATAAGCATCCGTGTGGGTGGCTTTCCTGTAGACAGAGTGGCTCATTGAACCATCAGGTCTCCTTTTGATTAGGACATCCAAAAAGGGTAGCTTGCCATCATTTTCGACTTCCATGGTGAATCTGATGGCTGGGTGTATGGAATTGATGTGGTCGAGAAATTGGTCTAGAGCAGGCCGGCCATGTGGCCGTGGTTTTAACTTCACTTTTAAGGCAGCCCCCTTTGACCCCGATGGAAGGGGCCTCACCACCACCCCTGTGGGAGGGTTGGGGAGGGGATATTTGACCACGCAGTACTTCATACGGTGCAGAAGAAGTTTAACAGCCATCCGACGCTGCTTCACAGTGGCGGTTGGGGGAGAGGACAGCCGAGTGGCAATAACAGCGCAGGGTTACTGCTGCAGTAGCACAGTAGCACAGAGCCCCCCCCTTGCTTGACATGGGGGCGTGATGGGGGTACCCCCCCCCCCCCCCCGTGTGGGTTGATCGAGATTGAACTCCTCTGTGATGAGCTCACGACAGGGGAACTGCCCGGAACGCCGTCGGTTTCTCTCTCTCCCCCCCACCTGCTGCTGCTGCTCCTGCTGCTGCTGCTACTGCTCCTGCTGCTCCTACTGCTGCTACTGCTGCTGCTGCTCCTGCTGCTGCTGCTGCTGCTCCTGCTGCTGCTCCTGCTGCTGCTGCTGCTCCTGCTGCTGCTGCCTTCTCTGGCCAGTGTTGTTGACCCAAAGCGTCGACTCTCTCAGCCGCATTCCACGAAGGCTGCTGTAGTATTATTAGTAGTAGTATTAGTAGTATTATTAGTAGTATTATTGGTAGTATTATTAGTAGTATTAGACGAGGGGTCTTTGCCTCTGTGTGCGCGCGCGAGCTGGACGTGTCTTTGGAGTTCACGTCGTGTTTTTGCTTCATTACCGGTAACCGCGTGGGGGGAACTGGCTAAACGGTTACCGGTTATCGCCTAACAATCACCGTGTGTGCGCGTGGATGCTTGTCTCGAGATCTGCCACCCCCTCCTCCCCCCCTCCACCCCCTACTCCTCCTCTCTCCCTCTCCCCCCCTCCACCCCCCCCCCCTCCTCCCCCCCTCCACCCCCCCCTCCTCTCCCTCCTCCACCCCCCATCCTCCCCCTCCTCCCCCTCCTCCCCCCTCCTCCTCCCTCCCCCCCTTATCCTCCTCTCCCTCCCCCCCTTATCCTCCTCTCCCTCCCCCGCTCCTCCCCTCCTCCCTCCCCCCCTCCTCTCTCCCCCCTCCCCCCCTTCTCCTCCCCCCCTCCCCCCCTTCTCCTCCCCCTCCCCCCCTCCTCCGCCCCTCCCCCTCCCCTCCCCGCCTCCCCCTCCCCCTCCCCCCTCCCCCTCCCCCTCCCCTCCCCCCTCCCCCTCCCCCCCTCCCCCTCCCCTCCCCCCCTCCCCCTCCCCCTCCCCTCCCCCCTCCCCTCCTTCCCCCCTCCTCCTCCCCTCCACCTCCTCCCCCCCTTCCCTCCTCCCCCCCCTCCCCACCTCCTCCCCCCCCTCCTCCCTCCCTCCCCCCTCCTCCCCCGTTTCCTTCCCCCTCATTTCCTCGCTCCCAGTGCCCCGGGGCCCCCGTGGGCGGGATGGGCCCCCTCCCCTGACCCCGCCGCCTCCCCCACCCGCCTCAGAGAGGGAGGTAATTAGTTAATTACCCGAGGTAATTGGTTAATGTCTCTGATGCGGGGGGGGGGTGAGGGGGGGGGCATGCCCCTCATCCCCAGCCCACGTGACCACAGCTCGGTTCCTACCCACGGCGAACGTGTTAAGTGGCGAGTGTTTGAGTAGCTGGTGCGGAGTTGTGTGAAGACATCGCGTGGTGCTGGCCACCCCTTCCTCGTGTGCCGTGCCGGCCTTCATAGGTGCTGCTCGCTAACAGCACTTGCCCCAACAGTCAGTTACAGGCTATACGCGGGGGTCTGTGTATATGTGTGTGTTTGTGTATACTGTCTTGTGTGTGTCTGGAAGTGTGTCTATGGATATCTGTGTTGTCCGTGTGTGTTAAGTATGTCTGTAAGTGTGTCTATATCTGCGTGTGTTTGTTAAGTGTCTGTGTATATATCTCTGTGTGTGTGTCTTTACATAGCTCTGTGTGTGTCTATGTATGTATATCTGTAAGTGTGTCTATATATATATCTGTGTGTGTGTCTATGTATATATCTGTGTGTGTGTCTATGTATATATGTGTGTGTGTGTCTATGTTTATATCTGTAAGTGTGTCTATGTATATATCTGTGTGTGTGTCTATGTATAGCTCTGTGTGTGTGTCTATGTATATATATTTGTAAGTGTGTCTGTATATATCTGTGTGTGTGTCTATGTATATCTCTGTGTGTGTCTATGTATATGTGTGTGTCTATGTATATATCTGTGTGTGTGTCTATGTATATATCTGTGTGTGTGTTTGTTAAGTCTGTGTTGCACAGCCTCATTAAGCGGAGCTGGTGGCTGCTCTGGGCTCCTCAGTGATCTCTGGGAAGGAATGCGGCGGCCTGGACGAGAGAGAGTGGACAGGCAGAGACGACCCCCGTGTCGCAGGACTCGGAAAATCGCACCGATGCAGTATTTCACACGTGCAGAAGACAAAGATCCCCCGTGTAGACTTAACAGACGTTTGGGTCAAGTGCTCTTGGCGAGCACCTACGAAGGGCAACGCGACGCACGAGGGGGTGGGTGGCCAGCACCACGCCCGACCGCCTTTGTCTCCCCAGTGGCGATGTTTACACACCGCACCAGGTACTCATTTGAGGCTGAGCCGACCTAGGCGAGGCCCAGGACCGGCTCAGATAATCGTCACTGGTGGTGGCCGTGAGCGGGAATCGAACTCGGAACGCCGGGTTTGTAGTTGACCGCTACATCACCGCTCCCCACGAATATACGCCAATAACAGCCGCATATTAACCACTACGGCACACACGCCGCCTGTGCACAAACATAGACACAACAACGACAAGCACCACCATCCGCCACAGCAGAGAGTGATGGTGGTGTCACCACAGTGATTGTTTCGGGCTCGGTGCACTTGGAGGCAATCGCGTGACGTGTGAGAGGTTCGCTGGCAAGCACATCACGGGACAGACCCAGGTGCCGTGGGCTTCACTGAGCGAGGTGACTGGCTGATGCACCACCACATGTGCTCCCCTCGCTGTGCCAATTTGCTACGTTTAGACGCCCGGCGCTCCGCTCGTTGTTGTGAGCGTGGTTCCTCTGCCCTCCGCTAACGCTTCCGCACCGCACCAGGGACTTGTTTGAGACCCAGGACCGGTTCGAATATTCATCGCCGCTGTGAGCAGAAAAGCACACAAAGTCCACGCGTATACCCTGCACAGAGACCGAGAACAACAACAACCGCCGTTCGCCGACTCGTGGCTGTGACGATACCACAGCGCTTGTGCCAGGCTAGGTGCACCTTGAGTCCACGCGAAGTGTCGAAGGCTCGCTGACAGGTCACGGAACAGACTCGGGTGCTATGGGTTGACTGAGATGGCTGGCAGATGCACCACCTGTGCTTCCCCTCTGTGCCAACTCTCTGCGTTTAGCTACCCGGCGCTCTGCTCGTTGTTGTGAGCGTCGCTCCTCTCGTCTCCGTGGTTGCTGGAGGGCGACTGCCTTCAACTGCTCAGCAGCAGCGTCCTTCACGAGCCTTCTCCATCGAGGCCGAACTTGACACCGCTGGGACCAGTCTTCGGCAATTCCAACTCAGCTCCACATCCTTCCATACCACATCAGCCCACATCTTCTCTAGCCCGTGCCACTCACCCACTCACGCATCAGTCAACCTCTTCTCTCGCCCGTGCCACTCACCGACTCACACGTCATCCCACATCTTCTCCAGCCCGTGCCACGCCTGATTATAATCCCCCTCTATCCGGGTCAACAACAGTTTGATTGGGCATGCGGGCGACATGATCCCTCCAACGCAAGCCTCACCTGCCGGAGGAGCTCACCGATTGGACGGCGTGCAGATCTTTAAAGGATCTCTGAGCTCCTCACACTGTAATCAAGTCTGGTTAAACCCAGTCTGAATGTTTAAATCCATGAAAAGGGTCCACATCTTGCAAGCAAAGAGAAGGAGAGGGTATGGTTACGTGCATGCCTGTGTGTACCCGTGTGTGTACCGGTGTGTGTACCCGTGTGTGTGTGTGTACTCGTGTGTGTGCGCGTCCAGCCACCGCATGCCTGAACAGCTTTTGTTCGGCCGGATTGAGGGGGCTAAACGAGCGCGGCACGGGCTAGAGAAGAGATGGAGTGATGTGGTACAGGAGGACGTGGAGCTGAGTGGACTTGCCGATGACTGGTACCAGCGGTGTCAAGATCGGCCTCTGTGGAGGAGGCTCGTGAAGGACGCTATTTGGCAGTTGGAGGCAGTCGCCCTCCAGCAACAACGGAGGGCAGAGGAGCGACGCTCACAACAACGAGCGGAGCGCCGGGTGGATAAAGCGCAGCAAGTTGGTACAGTAGGGGGCACAGGTGGTGCATCAGCCAGTCATCTCGGTCATCTCGGTCATCTCAGTCGACCCGTGGCACCTGCTGGGTCTGCCACCGTGTCCTGCCAGCGGGCGTTCGACACTTCACGTGGCCTCAAGGTGCACATGGCCTGGCACAAGCGTCGTGGTGACGTCACCGTCATTTAGTGGCGAATGGCGGTTGTTGTTGTGTGCGCGTGTGCGGTTGTGTGTGTACGTGTGTGTGTGTGGTGCTGTGTGTGTGTACGTGTGTGTGGTTCTGTGTGTGCAGGTAGCGGTTAGCGCGCTGCGCCATGAACCTGGCCACATGGGTTCGAGTCCCACTCACGGCCAACACCGGTGAAGATTATCTGAATCGGTCATGGGACTCCCCTAGGTCGACTCAGTCTCAAATGAGTACCAGCGTGGTATATAAATATTGCCACTAGGGAGACAAAGGCGGCCGGGCGTGGTGCTGGCCACCCACCCCCTCGTGTGCCGTGCCGGCTTTCATGAGTGCTCGCTAACAGCACTTGCCCCAACAGTCTGTTAAGGCTATAATGGGGATCTTTGTCTTGTTTACGTTTGCGGTTCTGTGTGTGTGTGTACGTGTGTGTGTGTGTACGCGTGTGTACGTGTGTGTGTGGTTCTGTGTGTGTGTACGTGTGTGTGCGTGTACGCGTGTGTGCGGTTCTGTGTATGTTTGTACGTGTGTGTGTGTGTACGCGTGTGTACACGTGTGTGCGTGCGGGAGGGGTCGGGTGGTGACGGTAAAATTCGGAAATCTCCGAGCGTGTTTTTGTTTGAGGACTTGGGGAGGAGGCGAAGCACCAAACACGGGCGGCTCCGTCCTTCAGCCCCTACCCCATCCCCCTACTCCCCCCATCTCCTCCCCTCCATCTCCTCCCCCCATCCCCCTACTCCCTTCATGTCCCCCCCCCCATCTCCTCCCCCCCGTCTCCCTCCCTTCATCTCCTCCCTCCATCTCCCCCCCCCCATCTCCCTCCGTCTTTCTCCCTCCACCACCACTTCCATCTCCCAAACTCCATCACCCCTCCCTCCATCTCTCTATTTCCCCCCATTTATCTCCCTACTTCATCACCACAATCCCCATCACCTCTCCCTCCACCTGTCTCATCCCTCCATCACCACGTCCCCCATCCATCTTCTCTCCTACATCACCACTTCTCCCATCTCCCTCCCTCCATCACCGCAATCCCCAACACATTTCCATGCACGCGGCGTTAAAATGAGGCCGCGTGGCCAGACGCGGGGTGGAGAAATGGCCCCGAGTTCAGGGGCACTCAGAGGGACGGGAGAAGCGCTTGAGCCTCGACTTGTACGGGCGGGGAGTTGACGGCACGGGCTGCAGAGGGAGATGAGTTCCCCAGACCTTGGGGGGCAGCAGAGGAGAGAGCGCGTGGGGGGTAGGGAGGTGACACGAGGGGAGTGTGGAGTGAGATGAGAATGGGGAGGCGTGCGTAGTGGCTGGGTCACTGCGTGAGTAGTGACTGGGTGGCTGTGTGAGTAGTGACTGGGTTGCTGTGTGAGTAGTGACTGGGTCACTGTGTGAGTAGTGGCTGTGTGAGTAGTGGCTGGGTCACTGCGTGAGTAGTGACTGGGTGGCTGTGTGTGTAGTGGCTGGGTGGCTGTGTGAGTAGTGACTGGGTGGCTGTGTGAGTAGTGACTGGGTGGCTGTGTGTGTAGTGGCTGGGTGGCTGTGTGAGTAGTGACTGGGTGGCTGTGTGAGTAGTGACTGGGTGGCTGTGTGAGTAGTGACTGGGTGGCTGTGTGAGTAGTGACTGGGTGGTTGTGTGAGTAGTGACTGGGTGGTTGTGTGAGTAGTGACTGGGTCACTGTGTGAGTAGTGACTGGGTGGCTGTGTGAGTAGTGACTGGGTGGCTGTGTGAGTAGTGACTGGGTGGCTGTGTGAGTAGTGACTGGGTGGCTGTGTGAGTAGTGACTGGGTGGCTGTGTGAGTAGTGACTGGTGGCTGTGTGAGTAGTGGCTGGGTGGCTGTGTGAGTAGTGACTGGGTGGCTGTGTGAGTAGTAACTGGGTGGCTGTGTGAGTAGTGACTGGGTGGCTGTGTGAGTAGTGGCTGGGTGGCTGTGTGAGTAGTGGCTGGGTAGCTGTGTGAGTAGTGACTGGGTGGCTGTGTGAGTAGTGACTGGGTGGCTGTGTGAGTAGTGACTGGGTGGCTGTGTGAGTAGTGACTGGTGGCTGTGTGAGTAGTGGCTGGGTGGCTGTGTGAGTAGTGACTGGGTGGCTGTGTGAGTAGTAACTGGGTGGCTGTGTGAGTAGTGGCTGGGTGGCTGTGTGAGTAGTGGCTGGGTAGCTGTGTGAGTAGTGACTGGGTGGCTGTGTGAGTAGTGACTGGGTGGCTGTGTGAGTAGTGACTGGGTGGCAGTGTGAGTAGTGACTGGGTGGCAGTGTGAGTAGTGACTGGGTGGCAGTGTGAGTAGTGACTGGGTGGCAGTGTGAGTAGTGACTGGGTGGCAGTGTGAGTAGTGACTGGGTGGCTGTGTGAGTAGTGACTGGGTGGCTGTGTGAGTAGTGACTGGGTGGCTCTGTGAGTAGTGGTTGGGTGGCTGTGCGAGTAGTGGCTGGGTGGCTGTGCGAGTAGTGACTGGGTGGCAGTGTGAGTAGTGACTGGGTGGCTGTGTGAGTAGTGACTGGGTGGCTGTGTGAGTAGTGACTGGGTGGCTGTGTGAGTAGTGGCTGGGTGGCTGTGTGAGTAGTGAATGGGTGGCTGTGTGAGTAGTGACTGGGTGGCTGTGTGAGTAGTGGTTGGGTGGCTGTGTGAGTAGTGGCTGGGTGGCAGTGTGAGTAGTGACTGGGTGGCTGTGTGAGTAGTGGCTGGGTGGCTGTGTGAGTAGTGACTGGGTGGCAGTGTGAGTAGTGACTGGGTGGCTGTGTGAGTAGTGACTGGGTGGCTGTGTGAGTAGTGACTGGGTGGCTCTGTGAGTAGTGGTTGGGTGGCTGTGCGAGTAGTGGCTGGGTGGCTGTGTGAGTAGTGACTGGGTGGCTGTGTGAGTAGTGACTGGGTGGCTGTGTGAGTAGTGACTGGGTGGCTGTGTGAGTAGTGACTGGGTGGCTGTGTGAGTAGTGACTGGGTGGCTGTGTGAGTAGTGACTGAGTGGCTGTGTGAGTAGTGACTGGGTGGCTGTGTGAGTAGTGACTGGGTGGCTGTGTGAGTAGTGACTGGGTGGCTGTGTGAGTAGTGACTGGGTGGCTGTGTGAGTAGTGACTGGGTGGCTGTGTGAGTAGTGGTTGGGTGGCTGTGTGAGTAGTGGTTGGGTGGCTGTGTGTGATTGTTTGCTGTGCACGACGCGAGTGAATGGGGGCGCTGTATTTATGAATGAACCGAGGGAAATGCGAACACGCAACGAAATTTGTGAATGGCGGTGAACATTGGCGACGGAGGAGGGAGGGGCAAGGTGAGAGGGGAGGGGCTGAAGAGGGGGGCTAAGGGGGTGGGGCCAGTGGGTTAAGGTGGTGGGGGGGGGGCGGATCGCTGCTCAAAGCTGCCCTCCTGTCGCCAGGTATTGTGTTGCCTGGCGGATGCAGGTAACCCGAGGGCGCTGTGTACACGGTGGGGCCTAGTGAGTGAGTGAGTGTGAGAGAGTGGTTCATGGGGAGCGGTGGTGCAACGGTTAGCGCGCTCTACTGCGAACCAAGTGCCCCGAGTTCGATTCCCGCCCACGGCCACCAACACCGGTGACGATTATTTGAAATGATCCTGGACCTCCCCTAGGTCGACCCAGCCTCAAATGAGTACCCGGTGCGGTGTGTACACATCGCCACTAGGGAGGCAAAGGCGGTCGGGCGTGGTGCTCATCACCGGGCCTGTCGCTCCATTCGAAGCTCCGGGTCTTCTCGGCCACAGTTATGCCCTCCCTTCTCTACGTTTATCGAAAAGTGGACCCGTTTCAGGGAACATCTGCGCCAGTTATAAATGTTCAGGCTGCACTGCCTGCGATCCCTTCTGGGTTTAACTCCACCGTGGATTACGTGAGGACTTCACAGGTCCTTGAAGGATCTGAACACATTCTAGATTTGAAGCTTTCGTGACTGCAAGGATTCATACTCTTTGTTTTTTTCGGTAAAGTCCCATCAGTGAGCTCCTCCGGCAGACAAGGCTGTTTTGGCTGGGTCATGTAGCCCACATTCTCAGCCACTGAATGCCCCAAGCAGCTTCTGTTTGGCCAGACAGAGGGGGGGCTAAACGGGGGGGGGGGGGGGGGTGCTGATGTGGCACAGGAGGACGTGGAGCTGAGTGGACTTGCCGACGACGTCTGGAACCAGCGGTGTCAAGATCGGCCTCTGTGTAGGAGGCTCGTGAAGGACGCCGCTGGGCAGGTGAAGGTAGTCGCCCTCCAGCAACAACGGGGACGAAGAGGAGCGACGCTCACAACAACGAGCGGAGCGCCGGGCGGCTAAGAACGCAGAGAGCTGGCACAGGTGGTGCGTCTGCCGGCCATCTCGGCCAACCCATGGCACCAGAGTCTGTTCCGTGAGCTGTTGGCGTGCCTTCGATACTTCACATGGAGTCAAGTTGTTGTTGTTCTCGGTCTCTGTGTACGGTATACGCGTGGATTTCCCTGCTCACAGCCCAACATCCGTGACGAACATTCCAACCGGTCATGGGCCTCAAACGAGTACCTGGCGCGGTGCGTAAACATCATCAATGGGAAGACAAAGGCGGCAGGGACGTGATGCTATCCATCCACCCTCTCGTGTGCCGTGCCAGCCTTTATCGGTGCTGCCCGCCAACCGCACTTGCCCCTACATTCTGTTGAAGGCTATATCGGGGGATCTTTGTCTGTGTACATGTGTGTGTTGGATCGCTGGGAGAGCTGCCGGGATGATTGGTTTCAGATGACGAACTCCTCCCGGGTTTTACTGAAAAAACCCCGCGTCGTTTCTACCCCTCCCCGCCACCACCACCACCCTCCTCAACCTCCCCCGCGCCCCCCCCCCGCCTCCTCCTCAACCTCCCCCCGCCTCCTTCTCTCTCCTCCCACCTCCATCCCGAGAGCGCCTGAGCAGCAATCAGGGGGCAGCCTCCAGAGCTGTGTGTATGTGTGTGTGTCTGTGTGTGTGTCTGTGTGTGTGTGTATGTGTGTGTCTGTGTGTCTGTGTGTGTGTCTGTGTGTGTGTGTCTGTGTGTATGTGTGTGTGTCTGTGTGTGTGTGTTTGTGTGTGTGTGTCTGTGTGTGTGTCTGTGTGTGTGTCTGTGTGTGTGTCTGTATGTGTGTGCCTGTATGTGTGTGTCTGTGTGTGTGCCTGTATGTGTGTGTCTGTGTGTGTGCCTGTACGTGTGTGTCTGTGTGTGTGTCTGTGTCTGTCTGTGCGTGTCAGTTTCTCCGTGAGTCTGTGTGTGTCTGTGTGTTTCTGTCTGTGTGTGTGTGTATCTGTGTGTGTCTGTGTGTCTGTGTGTGTGCCTGTATGTGTGTGTCTGTGTGTGTGTGTCTGTGTGTGTTTGTGTGTGTGTGTCTGTGTGTCTGTGTGTGTTTGTCTGTGTGTTTGTCTGTGTGTGTGTCTGTGTGTGTGTGTGTCTGTGTGTGTGTCTGTGTGTGTGTGTCTGTGTGTGTGTGTCTGTGTGTGTGTCTGTGTGTGTGTCTGTGTGTGTGTCTGTGTGTCTGTGTGTGTGTGTGTGTCTGTGTGTGTGTGTGTGTCTGTGTGTGTGTCTGTATGTGTGTGCCTGTATGTGTGTGTCTGTGTGTGTGCCTGTATGTGTGTGGGGAGCGGTAGTGTAGCGGTTAGCGCGCTGCGCTATGAATCTGGCGACCCGGGTTCGATTCCCGCTCACGGCTAACACCAGTGACGATTATCTGAACCGGTCCTGGGCCTCCCCTAGGTCGACTCAGCCTTAAATGAGTACCTGGTGCGGTGTGTAAACATAGCCACTGGGGAGACAAAGGCGGTCGGGCGTGGCGCTGGCCACCCACCCCCTCGTGTACCGTTCTGGCCTTCATAGGTGCTCGCTAACAGCACTTGCCCCTACAGTCTGTTAAGGCTATACGGGGGATCTTTGTTTTTTGCCTGTGTGTGTGTGCCTGTACGTGTGTGTCTGTGTGTGTGTCTGTGTCTGTCTGTGCGTGTCAGTTTCTCCGTGAGTCTGTGTGAGTCTGTGTGTGTCTGTGTGTTTCTGTCTGTGTGTGTGTGTATCTGTGTGTGTCTGTGTGTCTGTGTCTGTGTGTGTGCCTGTATGTGTGTGTCTGTGTGTGTGTGTTTTTATCTTTGTCTGTGTGTGTGTCTGTCTGTGCGTGTCCGTTTCTCCGTGAGTCTCTGTGTGTCTGTGTGTGTCTGTGTGTCTGTGTGTGTGTCTGTGTGTGTGTCTGTCTGAATGTGTGTGTGTTTGTATGTGTCTGGGTGTGTGTCTCTGTGTGTGTGTCTGTGTGTGTGCCTGTATGTGTGTGTCTGTGTGTGTGTCTGTGTGTGCCTGTATGTGTGTGTCTGTGTGTGTGTGTCAGTGTGTGTGTCTGTGTGTGTCTGTGTGTGCCTGTGTGTGTCTGTGTGTGTGCATGTGTGCCTGTCTGTGCGTGTCAATTTCTCCGTGAGTCTGTGTGTGTGTGTCTGTGTGTGTTTGCACGTTAACAGCACTTGCCTCAACGAGGATACAGGGGGGATCTTTGTATTTGTGAGTGTGTGTGAGTGGTTTTTCTGGTTGTTGTTTCGCGGTTAGCGCGCTGCGCTACGAACCCGGCGACCCGAGTTTGCTCCCAGCTCACGACGAACATCTTAGTTTGTGAGTGTGTGTGAGTTTGTGAGTGTGTGTGTGAGTGTGTGTGAGTTTGTGAGTGTGTGTGGGAGTGAGTTTGTGTGAGTGTGTGTGAGTTTGTGAGTGTGTGTGGGAGTGAGTTTGTGTGTGAGTTTCTGAGTGTGTGTGAGTGTGTGTGAGTGTGTGTGAGTTTGTGTGAGTGTGTCCGTCTCTCTGTGCACCTGTGTCTGTGTGTGTGGGTTGAGCATTTGTGTCACTCAGACTGGGGTCACGCGAACCGGGGTCACGCGAACCGGGGTCACGCAGACTCGGGGTCACTCGGAGGGGTCACGCAGACAGGGACCCGGTTTTGTGTGGATTTTGAGAGTCGAGTTCCGCGAGGATTCGAGGCGGGGGAGGGGGGAGGTGATGTATGGAAGTCTGAGGCGGGGGGGGGCACGCCGGGGTTGTGTGGTGGGGGGGGAGGGGCTCCTGGCTCGTGTTGCTTGAGCCGCTTCCGATCGGAGACGGCTGCTGGCGCCCGGCCACC
This sequence comes from Lethenteron reissneri, assembly GCF_015708825.2. Lineage (NCBI taxonomy): Eukaryota > Metazoa > Chordata > Hyperoartia > Petromyzontiformes > Petromyzontidae > Lethenteron > Lethenteron reissneri. The sequence goes on from NC_083810.1 coordinate 5,816,108, forward strand.
CCTCCCCCCTCCCTCCCCGTGCCTCCCCAACCCAGCCTCCTCCACCCGTGCACTCCTCCTTGCTGCCAACCTCGCTCTCCCCCTGCGTCTCATCTCTCTCCCTCTCTCATCTCTCCCTGCGTCTCATCTCTCTCATTTCTCCCTGCGTCTCATCTCTCCCTGCGTCTCATCTCTCTCAGCTCTCCCCGCGTCTCAGCTCTCCCTGCGTCTCAGCTCTCTCTCTCATCTCCCCCTGCGTCTCATCTCTCCCTCTCTCTCTCATCTCTCCCTGTGTCTCATCTCTGCCTCCCTCTCTCATCTGTCCATGTCTCATCTCTCTTCCTTTCGCATCTCTCCTCGTGTCACATATCTCTCCCCCCCACTCCCCCCACCGTGTCTCATCTCTCAGTCCCTCTCCTCCCTGTCTCTTTTTCACCCCCGTTCTGCTTCCTGCCGTAATCTCCCCCCTCGTCTGCGTCCCACGCCCCCCCCTCTCCTCCTTGCCCTCTTTCTGCATTCCCTTAGTAGCGACCTCCTTCTCCTCGCATTCTCTCTCTCTTCCCCTTCCTGTGTCTCCCTCCCACCCCGCTCCCTCCCCCGTGGCTGAACTAATCTGCTTAGCAGCGCGCGCCGCTCAGCTCCCTCGCCCCGCCCCTCCTCACTCCCCCCCCCCGCCCACCCCCCGGGAGGAGCCAAGGGGCCCCTAGGAGGAGGAGGAAGTTGATCATCTAAGTTTTGATGACGAGGGTTGTTCTTTTGACGACAAGGAGGAGGAGGAAGATGGGGAGGCTGAGGAGGAGGAGGTTGAAGAGGCTGGGGAGGAGGAGGAGGTTCCTCCTGTTGAGATGAAGACACTGTCCCATGGGCGATGGGTTGTGGGTTGGTATGGGAGGGTCAGTGTTGGTGATGGGAGTGGGGGTCAGTGTTGGTGATGGGAGTGGGGGTCAGTGTTGGTGATGGGAGTGGGGGTCAGTGATGGTGATGGGAGTGGGGGTCAGTGTTGGTGATGGGAGTGGGGGTCAGTGATGGTGATGGGAGTGGGGGTCAGTGTTGGTGATGGAAGTGGGGGTCAGTGATGGTGATGGGAGTGGGGGTCAGTGATGGTGATGGGAGTGGGGGTCAGTGATGGTGATGGGAGTGAGGGTCAGTGATGGTGATGGGAGTGGGGGTCAGTGTTGGTGATGGGAGTGGGGGTCAGTGTTGGTGATGGGAGTGGGGGTCAGTGATGGTGATGGGAGTGAGGGTCAGTGATGGTGATGGGAGTGAGGGTCAGTGTTGGTGATGGGAGTGGGGGTCAGTGTTGGTGATGGGAGTGGGGGTCAGTGATGGTGATGGGAGTGAGGGTCAGTGATGGTGATGGGAGTGAGGGTCAGTGATGGTGATGGGAGTGAGGGTCAGTGTTGGTGATGGGAGTGGGGGTCAGTGTTGGTGATGGGAGTGGGGGTCAGTGATGGTGATGGGAGTGAGGGTCAGTGTTGGTGATGGGAGTGGGGGTCAGTGATGGTGATGGGAGTGATGGTCAGTGTTGGTGATGGGAGTGGGGGTCAGTGTTGGTGATGGGAGTGAGGGTCAGTGTTGGTGATGGGAGTGGGGGTCAGTGATGGTGATGGGAGTGATGGTCAGTGATGGTGATGGGAGTGGGGGTCAGTGATGGTGATGGGAGTGAGGGTCAGTGTTGGTGATGGGAGTGAGGGTCAGTGTTGGTGATGGGAGTGGGGGTCAGTGATGGTGATGGGAGTGGGGGTCAGTGTTGGTGATGGGAGTGAGGGTCAGTGATGGTGATGGGAGTGGGGGTCAGTGTTGGTGATGGGAGTGGGGGTCAGTGTTGGTGATGGGAGTGAGGGTCAGTGATGGTGATGGGAGTGGGGTCAGTGTTGGTGATGGGAGTGAGGGGTCAGTGTTGGTGATGGGAGTGAGGGTCAGTGATGGTGATGGGAGTGGGGGTCAGTGTTGGTGATGGGAGTGAGGGTCAGTGATGGTGATGGGAGTGAGGGGTCAGTGTTGGTGATGGGAGTGAGGGGTCAGTGTTGGTGATGGGAGTGGGGGTCAGTGATGGTGATGGGAGTGAGGGTCAGTGTTGGTGATGGGAGTGGGGGTCAGTGATGGTGATGGGAGTGGGGGTCAGTGTTGGTGATGGGAGTGGGGGTCAGTGTTGGTGATGGGAGTGAGGGTCAGTGATGGTGATGGGAGTGAGGGTCAGTGTTGGTGATGGGAGTGGGGGTCAGTGATGGTGATGGGAGTGAGGGTCAGTGTTGGTGATGGGAGTGAGGGTCAGTGATGGTGATGGGAGTGAGGGTCAGTGTTGGTGATGGGAGTGGGGGTCAGTGTTGGTGATGGGAGTGGGGGTCAGTGTTGGTGATGGGAGTGAGGGTCAGTGATGGTGATGGGAGTGGGGGTCAGTGTTGGTGATGGGAGTGGGGGTCAGTGTTGGTGATGGGAGTGGGGGTCAGTGATGGTGATGGGAGTGGGGGTCAGTGTTGGTGATGGGAGTGGGGGTCAGTGATGGTGATGGGAGTGAGGGTCAGTGTTGGTGATGGGAGTGGGGGTCAGTGTTGGTGATGGGAGTGGGGGTCAGTGATGGTGATGGGAGTGAGGGTCAGTGTTGGTGATGGGAGTGAGGGTCAGTGATGGTGATGGGAGTGGGAGTCAGTGTTGGTGATGGGAGTGAGGGTCAGTGATGGTGATGGGAGTGGGGGTCAGTGTTGGTGATGGGAGTGGGGGTCAGTGTTGGTGATGGGAGTGAGGGTCAGTGTTGGTGATGGGAGTGGGGGTCAGTGTTGGTGATGGGAGTGAGGGGTCAGTGATGGTGATGGGAGTGAGGGGTCAGTGATGGTGATGGGAGTGGGGGTCAGTGTTGGTGATGGGAGTGAGGGGTCAGTGATGGTGATGGGAGTGAGGGGTCAGTGTTGGTGATGGGAGTGAGGGTCAGTGTTGGTGATGGGAGTGATGGTGAGTGTTGGTGATGGGAGTGGGGGTCAGTGATGGTGATGGGAGTGGGGGTCAGTGTTGGTGATGGGAGTGATGGTGAGTGTTGGTGATGGGAGTGGGGTCAGTGATGGTGATGGGAGTGGGGGTCAGTGTTGGTGATGGGAGTGAGGGTCAGTGATGGTGATGGGAGTGGGGGTCAGTGTTGGTGATGGGAGTGAGGGTCAGTGATGGTGATGGGAGTGATGGTGAGTGTTGGTGATGGGAGGAGGGTCAGTGTTGGTGATGGGAGTGGGGTCAGTGATGGTGATGGGAGTGGGGTCAGTGATGGTGATGGGAGTGGGGGTCAGTGTTGGTGATGGGAGTGAGGGTCAGTGATGGTGATGGGAGTGAGGGTCAGTGTTGGTGATGGGAGTGATGGTGATGGGAGTGAGGGTCAGTGTTGGTGATTGGAGTGGGGGTCAGTGTTGGTGATGGGAGTGGGGTCAGTGATGGTGATGGGAGTGAGGGTCAGTGTTGGTGATGGGAGTGGGGGTCAGTGATGGTGATGGGAGTGAGGGTCAGTGTTGGTGATGGGAGTGGGGGTCAGTGATGGTGATGGGAGTGATGGTCAGTGATGGTGATGGGAGTGGGGGTCAGTGTTGGTGATGGGAGTGGGGGTCAGTGATGGTGATGGGAGTGGGGGTCAGTGATGGTGATGGGAGTGGGGGTCAGTGTTGGTGATGGGAGTGGGGGTCAGTGTTGGTGATGGGAGTGGGGGTCAGTGATGGTGATGGGAGTGGGGGTCAGTGATGGTGATGGGAGTGGGGTCAGTGTTGGTGATGGGAGTGGGGTCAGTGATGGTGATGGGAGTGAGGGTCAGTGATGGTGATGGGAGTGGGGGTCAGTGTTGGTGATGGGAGTGGGGGTCAGTGTTGGTGATGGGAGTGATGGTCAGTGATGGTGATGGGAGTGGGGGTCAGTGTTGGTGATGGGAGTGGGGGTCAGTGTTGGTGATGGGAGTGGGGTCAGTGTTGGTGATGGGAGTGGGGGTCAGTGTTGGTGATGGGAGTGGGGTCAGTGTTGGTGATGGGAGTGGGGGTCAGTGATGGTGATGGGAGTGGGGGTCAGTGTTGGTGATGGGAGTGGGGGTCAGTGTTGGTGATGGGAGTGGGGTCAGTGTTGGTGATGGGAGTGGGGGTCAGTGTTGGTGATGGGAGTGGGGGTCAGTGATGGTGATGGGAGTGGGGGTCAGTGATGGTGATGGGAGTGAGGGTCAGTGATGGTGATGGGAGTGGGGGTCAGTGTTGGTGATGGGAGTGAGGGTCAGTGATGGTGATGGGAGTGGGGGTCAGTGTTGGTGATGGGAGTGGGGGTCAGTGTTGGTGATGGGAGTGAGGGTCAGTGTTGGTGATGGGAGTGGGGGTCAGTGTTGGTGATGGGAGTGGGGTCAGTGTTGGTGATGGGAGTGGGGGTCAGTGTTGGTGATGGGAGTGATGGTGAGTGTTGGTGATGGGAGTGATGGTGAGTGTTGGTGATGGGAGTGGGGGTCAGTGTTGGTGATGGGAGTGGGGGTCAGTGATGGTGATGGGAGTGATGGTCAGTGTTGGTGATGGGAGTGGGGGTCAGTGATGGTGATGGGAGTGGGGGTCAGTGTTGGTGATGGGAGTGATGGTGAGTGTTGGTGATGGGAGTGGGGGTCAGTGTTGGTGATGGGAGTGATGGTCAGTGTTGGTGATGGGAGTGGGGGTCAGTGATGGTGATGGGAGTGATGGTCAGTGTTGGTGATGGGAGTGGGGGTCAGTGATGGTGATGGGAGTGATGGTCAGTGTTGGTGATGGGAGTGGGGGTCAGTGTTGGTGATGGGAGTGGGGGTCAGTGTTGGTGATGGGAGTGAGGGTCAGTGTTGGTGATGGGAGTGAGGGTCAGTGATGGTGATGGGAGTGGGGGTCAGTGTTGGTGATGGGAGTGATGGTCAGTGTTGGTGATGGGAGTGATGGTGAGTGTTGGTGATGGGAGTGAGGGTCAGTGTTGGTGATGGGAGTGATGGTGAGTGTTGGTGATGGGAGTGATGGTCAGTGTTGGTGATGGGAGTGATGGTGAGTGTTGGTGATGGGAGTGGGGGTCAGTGTTGGTGATGGGAGTGATGGTGAGTGTTGGTGATGGGAGTTAGGGTCAGTGTTGGTGATGGGAGTGGGGGTCAGTGATGGTGATGGGAGTGAGGGTCAGTGATGGTGATGGGAGTGAGGGTCAGTGATGGTGATGGGAGTGAGGGTCAGTGATGGTGATGGGAGTGAGGGTCAGTGATGGTGATGGGAGTGAGGGTCAGTGATGGTGATGGGAGTGAGGGTCAGTGTTGGTGATGGGAGTGAGGGTCAGTGATGGTGATGGGAGTGAGGGTCAGTGATGGTGATGGGAGTGAGGGTCAGTGATGGTGATGGGAGTGAGGGTCAGTGATGGTGATGGGAGTGGGGGTCAGTGATGGTGATGGGAGTGAGGGTCAGTGATGGTGATGGGAGTGATGGTGATGGGAGTGATGGTGATGGGAGTGATGGTGAGTGATGGTGATGGGAGTGATGGTGAGTGTTGGTGATGGGAGTGGGGGTCAGTGTTGGTGATGGGAGTGATGGTGAGTGATGGTGATGGGAGTGTTGTGTTTGTACGCGCGTGGTAATGAATTGGACGCGGGGGGCTCTGTCCTTGATCCCCGTCACCACGAGTGCCTTTCCCAGGGCGAGGGGCGGGGGGGGGCAGGGGCCGGGGGGCAAGGGGGAGGGGGCAGGGGGGCACACCTGTTGTGTGTGGGTGGCACCGCCCAGCACGCAGACAGCGGCACACAGCACGCAGATTGAACACACAGCACCTACAGCACACACAGCACCGACAGCACACACAGCACACATATTGAACACACAGCACACACAGCACACACGGCACACAGAGCATCTACTGCACAGACAGTACCTACAGCACGCCAACAGCACGCCGACAGCACACACGGCACACAGATTGAACACAGCACACACAGCACCTACAGCACACACAGCACACACAGCACCTACAGACACGTCACGCAGTGCACAGTACAGACACACGTCACGCAGTACAGTGCACGTGCCAGGCTAGGTACACCTCCGACGTGTGCACACTGAAGACCGATTATCGATCACGGCACTGCACCAGCGTGGGGAAGTATGGTCAAGCCGCACACTCGCAGCTGACTGCCGTTGCCATGGTAACGGGGAGTGCGCGACATTACAGCTGCTGCTGCTGCGTTACCATGGCGACGTCGTTAGCAACATAAATAGCCGAGCGAGGGGGTCTCCTGAGGGGGTCCCTTGAGGGGGTCGAGTGAGGGGGTCTCCTGAGGGGGTCGAGCGAGGGGGTCGAGTGAGGGGGTCGAGTGAGGGGGTCTCCTGAGGGGGTCGAGCGAGGGGGTCTCCTGAGGGGGTCCCCTGAGGAGGTCGAGTGAGGGGGTCTCCTGAGGGGGTCGAGCGAGGGGGTCTCCTGAGGGGGTCCCTTGAGGGGGTCGAGCGAGGGGGTCTCCTGAGGGGGTCCCTTGAGGGGGTCGAGTGAGGGGGTCTCCTGAGGGGGTCGAGCGAGGGGGTCGAGTGAGGGGGTCGAGTGAGGGGGTCTCCTGAGGGGGTCGAGCGAGGGGGTCTCCTGAGGGGGTCCCCTGAGGAGGTCGAGTGAGGGGGTCTCCTGAGGGGGTCGAGCGAGGGGGTCTCCTGAGGTTGTCCCTTGAGGGGGTCGAGCGAGGGGGTCTCCTGAGGGGGTCCCTTGAGGGGGTCGAGTGAGGGGGTCTCCTGAGGGGGTCGAGCGAGGGGGTCGAGTGAGTGGGTCGAGTGAGGGGGTCTCCTGAGGGGGTCGAGCGAGGGGGTCTCCTGAGGGGGTCTCCTGAGGGGGTCTCCTGAAGGGGTCTACTGAGGGGGTCCCCTGAGGGGGTCGAGCGAGGGGGTCTCCTGAGGGGGTCTCCTGAGGGGGTCCCCTGAGGGGGTCGAGCGAGGGGGTCTCCTGAGGGGGTCGAGCGAGGGGGTCTCCTGAGGGGGTCGAGCGAGGGGGTCTCCTGAGGGGGTCTCCTGAGGGGGTCCCCTGAGGGGGTCGAGCGAGGGGGTCTCCTGAGGGGGTCTCCTGAGGGGGTCCCCTGAGGGGGTCCTCTGAGGGGGTCGAGCGAGGGGGTCTCCTGAGGGGGTCCCCTGAGGGGGTCCCCTGAGGGGGTCGAGCGAGGGGGTCTCCTGAGGGGGTCTCCTGAGGGGGTCTCCTGAAGGGGTCTACTGAGGGGGTCCCCTGAGGGGGTCGAGCGAGGGGGTCTCCTGAGGGGCTCGAGTGAGGGGGTCTCCTGAGGGGGTCTACTGAGGGGGTCCCCTGAGGGGGTCTCCTGAGGGGGTCTACTGAGGGGGTCTCCTGAGGGGGTCCCCTGAGGGGGTCTACTGAGGGGGTCTCCTAGGGGGTCGAGTGAGGGGGTCTCCTGAGGGGGTCTCCTGAGGGGGTCTACTGAGGTTGGTCGAGCGAGGGGGTCGAGTGAGGGGGTCTCCTGAGGGGGTCTCCTGAGGGGTCTACTGAGGTTGGTCGAGCGAGGGGGTCTCCTGAGGGAGTCTACTGAGGGGGTCGAGTGAGGGGGTCTCCTGAGGGGGTCTACTGAGGGGGTCTACTGAGGTTGGTCGAGCGAGGGGGTCTCCTGAGGGGGTCTCCTGAGGGGGTCGAGTGAGGGGGTCTCCTGAGGGGGTCTCCTGAGGGGGTCTACAGGGGAGCATCAGGCGGCTCAGGGCGCGGCCGTGTGCTCGCTCTCCCCGCTCTCTTCCATCTCCCTTGCATCTTCCTCTCTCTCCGCGCCCGCCTCTCTCATATATCTCCTCTCTCTCTGCCTTACAAACCTCGCCTCTCGCTCCCTGATGCCCCCTCTCCTATCTCCACCCGCTGTCTCCCTCATTGCGGATCTCATCGCACTGCGATCTCGTTCACCACTCTCCCGGAGTCTCTCGCCTCTTACCCCCCCCCCCCCCGCGCACTCCCCTCCCACGCCTCCCCACCGCGCTCCCCCCCGGCACACCCCCCCCCCCGGCACTCACCCCCCCCCCCCACCGGCACTCCCCCCCCCCCCCCCACCGGCACTCCCCCCCCCCCCACCGGCACTCCCCGCCCCCACGCTCCCCCCCCCACACTAGCCCCCCCCCCCCCACGCTCGCCCCCCCCACGCTCCCCCTACCCACCAGCACTCCCCCCCCCCCACCGGCACTCCCCGCCCCCACGCTCTCCCCCCCCCCTCACGCTCGCCCCCCCACGCTCGCCCCCCCCACGCTCGCCCCCCCCCCCCCACGCTCGCCCCCCCCCCCACGCTCGCCCCCCCCCCACGCTCGCCCCCCCCCCACGCTCGCCCCCCCCCCCACGCTCGCCCCCCCCACGCTCGCCCCCCCCCACGCTCTCCCCCCCACGCACGCCCCCCCCCCACGCACGCCCCCCCCCCACGCACGCCCCCCCCCCACGCACGCCCCCCCCCACGCACGCCCCCCCCCACGCTCCCCCCCCCACGCTCCCCCCCCCCACCGGCACTCCCCCCCCCCCCACCGGCACTCCCCCCTTTCCCTTCACTCCCCTCCCCCCGCACTCCCCCGCCCCCCGCCGCTGCTCCCCGGAGCGAGCGGAAATGTCCCATCGATTCCGCTCGGCCGCCCTCCCCCCACCTCCCCCACCTCCCCCCTCCCCCCACCTCCCCCCTCCCCCCACCTCCCCCGCTCTCCTCGTTCTCATGAATGAGCGAGCGCCACCGCAGCCAATGGCGACTTGGGCCGAGCACAATGAGGATGAGGGGGAGGGGCGAGGGGGGTGGAGGGGGCGGTGTTGGGTGGGGGGGCACGCGTGCGCCCGCGGTTGCGTGCGTGATTGTGTGGTGTGTGTGCAATGTGTGTGTGTGTGTAATGTGTGTGCAATGTGTGTGTGTGTAATGTGTGTGTGTGTATGTAATGTGCGTGTGCAATGTGTGTGTGTAATGTGTGTGTGTAATGTGTGTGTGTGTAATGTGTGTGTGTATGCGATGTGTGTGTGTAATGTGTGTGTGTGTAATGTGTGTGTGTATGCAATGTGTGTGTGTAATGTGTGTGCGCGATGTGTGTGTGTGCAATGTGTGTGTGTAATGTGTGTGCGCGATGTGTGTGTGTGTAATGTGGGTGTGTAATGTTGTGTGCGATGTGTGTGTGTAATGTGGTGTGTGTGTGATGTGTGTGTATGCAGTGTGTGTGTAATGTGTGTGTATACAATGTGTGTGTAATGTGTTTGTGTGTAATGTATGTATGCAATGTGTGTGTATGCAATGTGTGTGTGTAATGTGTGTGTGTATGCAATGTGTGTGTTTGTGTGCGCGATGTTTGTGTGCGATATGTGTGTGCAATGTGTGTGTGTAATGTGTGTGTGTAATGTGTGTGTGTGTAATGTGTGTGTGTAATGTGTGTGTGTATGCAATGTGTGTGTGTGTGTAATGTGTGTGTGTATGCAATGTGTGTGTTTGTGTGCGCGATGTGTGTGCGCGATATGTGTGTGTGTGCAATGTGTGTGTGTAATGTGTGTGTGTAATGTGTGTGTGTATGCAATGTGTGTGTTTGTGTGCGCGATGTGTGTGCACGATATGTGTGTGTGTGTAATGTGTGTGTGTAATGTGTGTGTGTGCAATGTGTGTGTGTAATGTGTGTGTATGCGATGTGTGTGTGTAATGTGTGTGTGTAATGTGTGTGTATGCAATGTGTTTGTATGCAATGTGTGTGTTTAATGTGTGTGTGTATGCAATGTGTGTGTGTAATGTGTGTGTGCAATGTGTGTGTGTGTGTCCGCGATGTGTGTGTGTGTATGCGATGTGTGTGTGTAATGTGCGTGTGCAATGTGTGTGTGTGTCCGCGATGTGTGTGCGCGATGTGTGTGTGTAATGTGGTGTGTGTGTGATGTGTGTGTATGCAGTGTGTGTGTAATGTGTGTGTATACAATGTGTGTGTAATGTGTTTGTGTGTAATGTATGTATGCAATGTGTGTGTATGCAATGTGTGTGTGTAATGTGTGTGTGTATGCAATGTGTGTGTTTGTGTGCGCGATGTTTGTGTGCGATATGTGTGTGCAATGTGTGTGTGTAATGTGTGTGTGTAATGTGTGTGTGTGTAATGTGTGTGTGTAATGTGTGTGTGTATGCAATGTGTGTGTGTGTAATGTGTGTGTGTATGCAATGTGTGTGTTTGTGTGCGCGATGTGTGTGCGCGATATGTGTGTGTGTGCAATGTGTGTGTGTAATGTGTGTGTGTAATGTGTGTGTGTATGCAATGTGTGTGTGTGTAATGTGTGTGTGTATGCAATGTGTGTGTTTGTGTGCGCGATGTGTGTGCGCGATATGTGTGTGTGTGTAATGTGTGTGTGTAATGTGTGTGTGTGTGCAATGTGTGTGTGTAATGTGTGTGTATGCGATGTGTGTGTGTAATGTGTGTGTGTAATGTGTGTGTATGCAATGTGTGTGTATGCAATGTGTGTGTTTAATGTGTGTGTGTATGCAATGTGTGTGTGTAATGTGTGTGTGCAATGTGTGTGTGTGTCCGCGATGTGTGTGTGTGTATGCGATGTGTGTGTGTAATGTGCGTGTGCAATGTGTGTGTGTGTCCGCGATGTGTGTGCGCGATGTGTGTGTGTGTGCAATGTGTGTGTGCAATGTGTGTGTGTAATGTGTGTGTATGTGCGATGTGTGTGCGCGATGTGTGTGTGTGTGTGTGCAATGTGTGTGTGCAATGTGTGTGTGTAATGTGTGTGTGTAATGTGTGTGTGTGCGCGATGTGTGTGCGCGATGTGTGTGTGTGTAATATGTGTGTGTGTGCACGTGTGTAGGTAGCGGGTAGTGGTTATCGCGCTGCGCTATGAACCCAGCGACCCGAGTTCGATTCCCGTTCACGGCCAACACCAGTGACGATTATTTGAATCGGTTCTGGGCCTCCCCTAGGTCGACTCAGCTTCAAATGAGTAGCTGGTGCGGTGTGTAAACATCGCCACGAGGGAGACAAAGGCGGTCGGGCGTGGTGTTTTCCACCCACCTCCACGCGTGCCGTGCCTTCATAGGTGCTCGCTCACAACATTTGCCCCAACATTCTGTTTAAAGGCTACACGTTGGGGGGGGGGGCATCGTTGTCTTTGTGTACGCGTGCAAGGTGTGCCATTGTATACGTGTGTGTGTATACGATTCTGCGATGTAACCATCGGCCCAGCACCTGCACACGAGCTGATTTCATCGCTCCATCTCCTGGGTGGACGTGAACCCGCTCTAACGCGTTCCATCCATTTGCCTGCCACTCCATTAGAATTTTCCCCATCATCCTCATCTTGGGGACGAGCCCTGCCCAAGCCCACTTGACGGTTTGGATGATGTCAGTGACCTACGGATGTTCTCTAATCCACGCGTTCCTCTTCCAAGAATGCGCATTGTGTACAACGTGTGCGTGCCCATTCTTTGGACTCGGTCCCAGGGTTAGAATGGAACGCGTCCGACAGTGCACGAAAAAAACCGATGGAGCAATGAAATGGGTTGATATGCGAGTTGCTGTGTGTGTGTGGTTCATAGTTTTACTTCGCTGGATCGCGAGAGGTGACGGTTTGGGAGGGTGGGTGGTGGGTGCCTTCATCCAGCAGTGGATTGGCCCTCGCTTCGTGGTGCGTTCTGTGCAAGGCAGTTCGAGTCGTGGCTGAATGTTTGGGGGTGGGCCCTTGCGGTGCGTGAGTGGGGGGGACGGGGCGAGCGGCGCGGACCAATCAGCGCCCACCGGATGCATTGTCTCGCGCGCTCAGGAATGACAATAGAGCGCGCGCCGGGGGGCGGGGGTGGGGGGCTGGGGGGCGGGGGACTTGGGGGCAGGGCGAAGGGGGGGGGTGTTGGAGCTGGGGGGAGGGGCAGGAGGAGGGGCCCGTCTCTACCAATCAGCGCGCACCGGATGCGATGACGTCGCGCGCGCGCGGCCCGACGGAAGCGCGTGCCCACGGGGGAGGAGGAGGCGGAGGGGGGAGAGGGGAGGGGCTGCTGGAGGGGCGGGGCTGGGGTGAGGGGAGGGGTCACGCGGATCGAGTTCCGTGGGCGCTCGCTCCGGAAAGCGCCCATTAGCGGCACAAGGCGGCTCTTAGCGGCCACTCTGCTGCACGGCGCTCCCCCAACGCCCCCCCCACCCCCCGCGCTCTCTCCCGCACGCTCCACCGCTCTCCTCCCCCTGCTGCAGTCCCCCCCCCCCCACTCACTCTCCCCGCCGTCGCTCTCTCTCCCCTCCCACTCGCCCCCCCCCCCACCAAGCACCACCAAGCACGCTCTCTCGCCTTCCCCTCTCCCTTGCCTCTCCTCCTCGTCCCCTTCACTCTCCCCGCGCTCTCCTCGCCCTCATTGTCCCCGGGCCGGGCGCGGCGATGCGGCGCGGCTGGCGCTGAGCGCCTGGGCTACTCGGCCCCTCGACGCTCTCTCCCCGTGTCCCTCCCTGACTCCGTCTCCCTCTCCGACTCCCTCCCTGTGTCCCTCCCTGTGACTCCCTCTCTGACCCCGTCTCCCTCCCCGACTCCCTGTGTCTCCCTCTCCGTCTCCCTCACTGTGTCTCTCCCTGTGACTCCCTCACTGTGTCTCCCTCCCCCCGTCTCCCTCCCTGTGTGTCCCTCCCTGTGACTCCTTCCCTGTGTCTCCCTCCCTGTCTCTACCGATCGCGGGGCTCTTCACTCCCTGACACCCTCCACGACTGTCTCCTTCCACCTCCCCTCGTCTCTCATCCCTTCCCCGTGCTCCCCACCCCACCCCCCACCGTCTTCAGCTCCACCCCGCTCTGCTCGGCACTCGCCGTCTTCTTCCTACTCGTCCTTCCCCTCCTCGACCCCTTCCTTCATCCCGCGTCTCCCTCCTGCCCGCTGCTGCGCCTCGACTCCGCCATGGGGACCTCCTGAGCAGCTCCGCACGTCCGCGCCGAGGCGGCCTCAGGTGAAGCCGAGGAGGAGGAATGTGACGACAATGATGATAATGAGGTGGAGGAGAGTGACGACGATGATGAGGAGGTGGAGGAGGGAGGCGTCGCTCTCCCGCCATCTCGGGGGTCGCGGCCATCGCGGGCAGAAGAGGGGATCTCCCCTCTCCGGGGACCCCGGGCGGCGAGGGGGTAGCGCGGGGGGGGGGAGTCCGTCTCGTGGGGGTCTCGTGGGGTCGGGGTACGGGGGGGGTCCGCGTTGTGTGTGCAGGGGGGTAACGTCAGGGTTGAGTGTCATCGCGAAGGGGTTTGTGGACGGGGCTTGGAGAGATTCGGGGGTTCAGAGCGACGAAGGGGTCTCATTTGGGGGAGCTTCTGCTCGGGGGGGGCTGGGATGGCGAGCGCGACCCCCCCCCCTCCCCGTGTCTCCACCTGCGTCTTCACCGATGCGCCTCGCAAGGCTGTGCCCCCCCCCCCGCGTGTTGTGACCCTTGTTGACACGTGTGCACCCCCCGTGTTGTGACCCTATTTGACACGTGCCCCCCCCCCGTGTTGTGACCCTTGTTGACACGTGTGCCCCCCCCCGCGTGTTGTGACCCTTGTTGACACGTGTGCCCCCCCCCCCGTGTTGTGACCCTTGTTGACACGTGTGCCCCCCCCCGCGTGTTGTGACCCTTGTTGACACGTGCCCCCCCCCCCGTGTTGTGACCCTTGTTGACACGTGTGCCCCCCCCCCGCGTGTTGTGACCCTTGTTGACACGTGTGCCCCCCCCCGCGTGTTGTGACCCTTGTTGACACGTGTGCCCCCCCCCGCGTGTTGTGACCCTTGTTGACACGTGTGCCCCCCCCCGTGTTGTGACCCTTGTTGACACGTGTGCCCCCCCCCCCGCGTGTTGTGACCCTTGTTGACACGTGTGCCCCCCCCCCGCGGGTTGTGACCCTTGTTGACACGTGTGCCCCCCCCCCGCGTGTTGTGACCCTTGTTGCCACGTGTGCCCCCCCCCGTGTTGTGACCCTTGTTGACACGTGTGCCCCCCCCCCGCGTGTTGTGACCCTTGTTGACACGTGTGCCCCCCCCCGCGTGTTGTGACCCTTGTTGACACGTGTGCCCCCCCCCCCGTGTTGTGACCCTATTTGACACGTGCCCCCCTCCCGCGTGTTGTGACCCTTGTTGACACGTGTGCCCCCCCCCCGCGTGTTGTGACCCTTGTTGACACGTGTGCCCCCCCCGCGTGTTGTGACCCTTGTTGACACGTGTGCCCCCCCCCTCTGCGTGTTGTGACCCTTGTTGACACGTGTGCCCCCCCCTCCACGTGTTGTGACCCTTGTTGACACGTGTGCCCCCCCCCCGCGTGTTGTGACCCTTGTTGACACGTGTGCCCCCCCCCTGCGTGTTGTGACCCTTGTTGACACTGTGCCCCCCCCCTCTGCGTGTTGTGACCCTTGTTGACACGTGTGCCCCCCCCCTGCGTTGTGTACCCTTGTTGACAAGTGTGCCCCCCCTGCGTTGTGACCCTTGTTGACACGTGTGCCCCCCCCCCCCACGTGTTGTGACCCTTGTTGACACGTGATATAATGAGACGTGATCATACACATACACACTGCCCATGTATTACTACACTGTGCCCGTATAGACACACACACACAGCAACAACAACAGCAGCACCACCCTTCTATCAAATCACTAATTCACAGTGAGTGCCCATGTCAGTCGAACGGCCCTTGACAGACTATTTTGGGGGCTAGTGGTGTTCGCGAGCCACCCTGTGACGGCCGGCACGGCACGCGAGGTCGTGGGTGACCAGGGCCACTCCCGCGGCCGCCTTTGTCTCCCTCGTGGCGATGTTCACACACCGCACCGGGGACCGATTTGAGTCGAGGTCACACGGGGGGGAGGGTCAGGGGACCGGCTCAGATACTCGCCCGTGTACCCACACACACAGTGCCCATATATACACAGTACCCATATATACACAGTGCCCATATACACACAGTGCCCATATACACACACAGTGCCCATATACACACAGTGCCCATATACACACACAGTGCCCATATACACACACAGTGCCCATATACACACAGTACCCATATACACACAGTGCCCATATACACACAGTGCCCATACACACACACAGTGCCCATACACACACAGTGCCCATACACACACACACAGTGCCCATACACACACACACAGTGCCCATACACACACACACAGTGCCCATACACACACACACAGTGCCCATACACACACACACAGTGCCCATATACACACAGTGCCCATATACACACACAGTGCCCATATACACACAGTACCCATATACACACAGTACCCATATACACACACACAGTACCCATGTACACACACACAGTACCCATGTACACACACACAGTGCCCATACACACACACACAGTGCCCATATACACACACAGTACCCATATACACACACAGTACCCATGTACACACACACACTACCCATATACACACACACACGCAGTGCCCATATACACACACACAGTACTCATACACACACACAGTACCCATATACACACACAGTACCCATACACACACACAGTACCCATATACACACACACAGTACCCATACACACACACAGTACCCATATACACACACACAGTACCCATATACACACACACAGTACCCATGTACACACACACACTACCCATATATATACACACACACACAGTACTCATACACACACACAGTACCCATACACACACAGTACCCATACACACACAGTGCCCATACACACACAGTGCCCATATACACACACAGTGCCCATATACACACACAGTGCCCATATACACACACACAGTGCCCATACACACACACACAGTGCCCATACACACACACACAGTGCCCATATACACACACACAGTGCCCATACACACACACAGTGCCCATACACACACAGTGCCCATATACACACACACAGTACCCATATACACACACACACAGTGCCCATACACACACACACAGTGCCCATACACACACACACAGCGCCCATACACACACACATTACCCATATATACACACAGTACCCATATACACACACACAGTACCCATATACACACACACAGTACCCATATACACACACACAGTACCCATATACACACAGTGCCCATATACACACACAGTGCCCATATACACACACAGTGCCCATACACACACAGTACCCATATATACACACAGTACCCATATACACACACACAGTGCCCATACACACACACAGTGCCCATACACACACACACAGTGCCCATACACACACACACAGTGCCCATATTCACACACAGTACCCATATACACACACACAGTGCCCATATACACACACACACGCAGTGCCCATATACACACACACAGTGCCCATATACACACCACACACAGTGCCCATACACACACACATAGTGCCCATATACACACACAGTGCCCATACACACACACGCAGTGCCCATATACACACACAGTACCCATACACACACAGTGCCCATATACACACACGCAGTGCCCATATACACACACAGTGCCCATATACACACACAGTACCCATACACACACAGTGCCCATACACACACACGCAGTGCCCATATACACACACAGTGCCCATACACACACAGTGCCCATATACACACAGTGCCCATATACACACACAGTACCCATACACACACACAGTGCCCGTACACACACAGTACCCATATACACACACAGTACCCATACACACACACAGTGCCCATACACACACAGTGCCCATATACACACAGTGCCCATACACACACACACACTGCCCATACACACACACACACAGTGCCCATATACACACACACTACCCATATACACACACATTACCCATACACACACAGTGCCCATACACACACACGCAGTGCCCATATACACACGCAGTGCCCATATACACACACAGTGCCCATACACACACAGTGCCCATATACACACAGTGCCCATATACACACACAGTACCCATACACACACACAGTGCCCATACACACACACATAGTGCCCATATACACACACAGTGCCCATACACACACACGCAGTGCCCATATACACACACAGTACCCATACACACACAGTGCCCATATACACACACACAGTACCCATACACACACACAGTGCCCATACACACAGTGCCCATATACACACAGTGCCCATACACACACACACAGTGCCCATATACACACACACACACTACCCATATACACACACATTACCCATACACACACACAGTACCCATACACACACACAGTACCCATACACACACACAGTACCCATATACACACACAGTGCCCATATACACACACAGTGCCCATATACACACAGTACTTATACACACACACAGTACTTATACACACACACAGTGCCCATACACACACACAGTGCCCATACACACACACAGTGCCCATACACACACAGTGCCCATGTACACACACAGTGCCCATACACACACACACACAGTGCCCATATACACACACACAGTGCCCATATACACACACAGTGCCCATATACACACACACAGTGCCCATATATACACACAGTGCCCATGTACACACACACAGTGCCCATGTACACACACACAGTGCCCATACACACACACACAGTGCCCATGCACACACACACAGTGCCCATGCACACACACAGTGCCCATGCACACACACACAGTGCCCATACACACACACACAGTGCCCATGTGCACACACACACAGTGCCCATGCACACACACACAGTGCCCATGCACACACACACAGTGCCCATATACACACACACAGTACCCATATACACACACACAGTGCCCATACACACACACAGTGCCCATACACACACACACAGTGCCCATACACACACACACAGTGCCCATACACACACACACAGTGCCCATACACACACACAGTACCCATATACACACACACAGTGCCCATATACACACACACAGTGCCCATACACACACAGTGCCCATATACACACACACAGTACCCATACACACACACACAGTGCCCATACACACACACACAGTGCCCATACACACACACACAGTACCCATATACACACACACAGTGCCCATATACACACACACAGTGCCCATACACACACACACACAGTGCCCATATACACACACAGTGCCCATATACACACACACAGTGCCCATATACACACACAGTGCCCATATACACACACACAGTGCCCATACACACACAGTACCCATATACACACACGCAGTGCCCATATATACACACACAGTGCCCATATACACACACAGTGCCCATACACACACACACACAGTACCCATACGCACACACAGTGCCCATATACACACACACAGTGCCCATATACACACACACAGTACCCATATACACACATACAGTGCCCATATACACACACAGTGCCCATATACACACACACAGTGCCCATATACACACACAGTGCCCATATACACACACACAGTGCCCATATACACACACAGTGCCCATATACACACACACAGTGCCCATATACACACACACAGTGCCCATACACACACACAGTGCCCATACACACACACAGTGCCCATACACACACACAGTGCCCATACACACACACAGTGCCCATACACACACACAGTGCCCATACACACACACAGTGCCCATACACACACACAGTGCCCATATATACACACACAGTGCCCATATATACACACACAGTGCCCATATACACACACACAGTGCCCATATACACACACACACAGCGCCCATACACACACACATTACCCATATATACACACAGTACCCATATACCACACACAGTACCCATATACACACACACAGTACCCATATACACACACACAGTACCCATATACACACAGTGCCCATATACACACACAGTGCCCACATACACACACAGTGCCCATACACACACAGTACCCATATATACACACAGTACCCATATACACACACACAGTGCCCATACACACACACAGTGCCCATACACACACACACAGTGCCCATACCACACACACAGTGCCCATATTCACACACAGTACCCATATAAACACACACACAGTGCCCATATACACACACACACGCAGTGCCCATATACCACACACAGTGCCCATATACACACACACACACAGTGCCCATACACACACACATAGTGCCCTATACACACACAGTGCCCATACACACCACCAGTGCCCATATACACACACAGGAACCATACACACACAGTGCCCATATACACACGCCAGTGCCCATATACACACACAGTGCCCATATACACACACAGTACCCATACACACACAGTGACCATACACACACACGCAGTGCCCATATACACACACAGTGCCCATACACACACAGTGCCCATATACACACAGTGCCCATATACACACACAGTACCCATACACCACACACAGTGCCCATACACACAGTACCCATATACACACACAGTACCCATACACACACACAGTGCCCATACAACACACAGTGCCCTATACACACAGTGCCCATACACACACACACACATGCCCATACACACACACACACAGTGCCCATATACACACAACACTACCATATACACACACATTACCCATACACACACAGTGCCCATACACACACACGCAGTGCCCATATACACACGCAGTGCCCTATACACACACAGTGCCCATACACACACAGTGCCATATACCCACACATACCATACACACACATTCCCATACACACACCAGTGCCCATATACCACACAGTGCCCATATACACACACAGTGCCCATATACACACACACAGTGCCCATACACACACACAGTGCCCATACACACACACAGTGCCCATATACACACACACAGTGCCCATACACACACCACAGTGCCATACACACACAGTGCCCATATACACACACACAGTACCCATAATCACACACAGTGCCCATACACACACACACAGTGCATACACACACACACAGCGCCCATACACACACACATTACCTATATACACACAGTACCCATATACACACACACGTACCCATATACCACAACACAGTACCCAATATACACACACACAGTACCCATATACACACAGGGCCCATATACACACACAGTGCCCATATACACACACAGTGCCCATACACACAGTACCCTATAAACACACAGTACCCAATACACACCCCAGTGCCCATACACACACACAGTGCCCATACACACACACACAGTGCCCATACACACAACACAGTGCCCATATTCACACACAGTACCCATATACACACACACAGTGCCCATATACACACCACACACGCAGTGCCATATACACACCACAGTGCCATATCACACACACACACATGCCCATACACACACACATAGTGCCCATACACACACACAGTGCCCATACACACACACGCAGTGCCCATATACACACACAGTACCCATACACAACACAGTGCCCATATACACACACGCAGTGCCCATATACACACACAGTGCCCATATACACCACAGTACCCATACACACACAGTGCCCATACACAACACACGCAGTGCCCATATACACCACAGTGCCCATACACACCAGTGCCCATATACACACAGTGCCCTATACACACACAGTACCCATACACACACACAGTCCCGTACACACACAGTACCCATATACACACACGTACCCCTACACACACACGTGCCCATACACACACAGTGCCCATATACACACAGTGCCCCATACACACACACACACTGCCCATACACACACACACCAGTGCCCATATACCACACACTACCCTATACACACACATTACCCATACCACCAGTGCCCATACCACACCACGCAGTGCCCATATACACACGCAGTGCCCATATACACACACAGTGCCCATACACACACAGTGCCATATACACACAGTGCCCATATACACACAGTACCCATACACACACACAGTGCCCATACACACACATAGTGCCCCTATACACACAGTGCCCATACACACACACGCAGTGCCATATACACACACAGTACCCATACACACACAGTGCCCATATACACACACAGTACCCATACACACACACAGTGCCCCTACACACAGTGCCCATATACACACAGTGCCCATACACACACACACAGTGCCCATATACACACACACACACTACCCATATACACACATTACCCATACACACACACAGTACCCTACACACACACAGTACCCATACACACACACAGTACCCATATACACACACATGCCCATATACACCACAGTGCCCATATACACACAGTACTTATACACACACAGTACTTATACACACACACAGTGCCCATCCACACAGTGCCCATACACACACACAGTGCCCATACACACACAGTGCCATGTACACACACAGTGCCCATACACACACACACAGTGCCCATATACACACACCGTGCCCATATACACACCAGTGCCCATATACACACACACAGTGCCCTATATACACACAGTGCCCATGTACACACACACAGTGCCCATGTACACACCCACAGTGCCCATACACCACACACAGTGCCCATGCACACACACACAGTGCCCATGCACACACACAGTGCCATGCACACACACACAGTGCCCATACACACACACACAGTGCCCATGTGCACACACACAGTGCCCATGCACACACACACAGTGCCCATGCAACACCACAGTGCCCATATACACACACACAGTACCCTATACACACACACAGTGCCCATACACACACACAGTGCCCTACCACACACAGTGCCCATACACACACCACAGTGCCCAACACACACACACAGTGCCCATACACACACACAGTACCCATATACACACACACAGTGCCCATATACACACACACAGTGCCCATACACACACAGTGCCCATATACACACACACAGTACCCATACACACACACACAGTGCCCATACACACACACACAGTGCCCATACACACACACAGTACCATATAACACACAGTGCCCATATACACACACAGTGCCCATACACACACACACACAGTGCCCATTACACACACAGTGCCCATATACACACACACAGTGCCCATATACACACACAGTGCCAATACACACACACAGTGCCCATACACACCCAGTACCCATATACACACACGCAGTGCCCTATAACACCACACAGTACCCATACGCACACACAGTGCCCATATACACACACACAGTGCCCTATCACACACACAGTACCCATATACACACATACAGTGCCCATATACACACACACAGTCCCATATACACACACAGTGCCCATATACACACACAGTGCCCATATACACACACAGTGCCCCTATACAACACAGTGCCCATATACACACACACAGTGCCCAATACACACACAGTGCCCACACACACACAGTGCCCATACACACACACAGTGCCCTACACACACACAGTGCCCATACACACACCAGTGCCCATACACACACACAGTGCCCATACACACACACAGTGCCCATACACACACACAGTGCCCATATTACACAACAGTGCCCATATATACACACACAGTGCCCATATACACACACACAGTGCCCATATACACACACACAGCGCCCATACACACACACATTACCCATATATACACACAGTACCATATACACACACACTACCCATATACACACACACATACACATACCACACAGTACCATATACACACAGTGCCCATATACACACACAGTGCCCACATACACAACAGTGCCATACACACACAGTACCCTATATACACACAGTACCCATATACACACACACAGTGCCCATACACCACACAGTGCCCATACACAACACACAGTGCCCATACACACACACAGTGCCCATATTCACACACAGTACCCATATACACACACACAGTGCCCAGATACACACACACACGCAGTGCCCATATCACACACACAGTGCCCATATACACACACACACAGTGCCCATACACACACACATGGCCCATATACACACACAGTGCCATACACACACACGCAGTGCCCATATACACACAGTACCCATACACACACAGTGCCCATATACACACACGCAGTGCCCATATACACACACAGTGCCCATATACACACACAGTACCCATACACACACAGTGCCCATACACACACACGCAGTGCCCATATACACACACATGCCCATACCACACACAGTGCCCATATACACACAGTTGCCCATATACACACACAGTACCATACACACACCAGTGCCCACACCACAGTACCCAATATACACACACAGTACACCATACACAACACAGTGCCCATACACACACAGTGCCCATAACACACAGTGCCCATACACACACACACACTGCCATCACACACACACACAGTGCCCATATACACACACACTACCCATATACACACACATTACCCATACACACACAGTGCCCATACACACACACGCAGTGCCCATATACACACGCAGTGCCCATATACACACACAGTGCCCATACACACACAGTGCCCATATACACACACAGTACCCATACACACACACAGTGCCCATACACCACCATAGTGCCCATATACACACAGTGCCATACGCACACACGCAGTGCCCATATACCACACAGTACCCCTACACACACAGTGCCCATATACACACACACAGTACCCATACACACACAGTGCCCATACACACAGTCCCATATACACACAGTGCCCATACACACACACAGTGCCCTATACACACACAACACTACACATATACACACACATTACCCATACACACACAGTACCCATACACACACACAGTACCCATACACACACACAGTACCCATATACACACACAGTGCCCATACACACACAGTGCCATCTACACACCAGTACTTATACACACACACAGTACTTATACACACACACAGTGCCCATACACACACACAGTGCCCATACACACACACAGTGCCCATACACACACAGTGCCCATGTACACACACAGTGCCCATACCCACACACACAGTGCCCATAACACACAACAGTGCCCCTATACACACACAGTGCCCATATACACACACACAGTGCCCATATTACACACAGTGCCCATGTACACCACACACAGTGCCCATGTACACACACACAGTGCCCATACACACACACACAGTGCCCATGCACACCACACATGCCCATGCACACACACACAGTGCCCATGCACACCACACAGTGCCCCTACACACACACAGTGCCCTGTGCACACCACACCAGTGCCCATGCACACACACAGTGCCCAAGCACACACACACAGTGCCATATACACACACACAGTACCATATACACACACACAGTGCCCTACAACACACCAGTGCCCATACACACACACACAGTGCCCATACACACACACAGTGCCCATACACACACACACAGTACCCATATACACACACACAGTGCCCATATACACCACACAGTGCCCATACACACAACAGTGCCCATATACACACACAGTACCCATACACACACACACAGTGCCCATACACACACACACAGTGCCCATACACACACACACAGTACCCTATACACACCAGTGCCATATACACACACACAGTGCCCATACCCACACACACACAGTGCACCATATACACACACAGTGCCTATACACAC
>NC_083810.1:5841031-5916692 GCF_015708825.2 Lethenteron reissneri
TGTGTGGTGTGCAATGTGTGTTTTGTCCGCGATGTGTGTGTTGGCGATGTTGTGTGTAATGTGCGTGTGCAATGTGTGTTTGTGTCCGCGATTTGTGTGCGCGATGTGTGTGTGTGTGGCAATGTGTGTGTGCAATGTGTGTGGTAATGTGTGTGTATGTGCGATGTGTGTGCGCTGTGTTTGTTGTTGTGGCAATGTGTGTGGTGCAATGTGTGTGTGTAATGTGTGTGTGTAATGTGTGTGTGTGCGCGATGTGTGTGCGCGATGTGTGTGTGTTAATATGTGTGTGTGTGCACGTGTGTAGGTAGCGGTAGTGGTTCGCGCTGCGCTATGAACCCGACCCGAGTTCGATTCCCGTTCACGGCCAACACCAGTGACGATTATTTGAATCGGTTCTGGGCCTCCCCTAGGTCGACTCAGCTTCAAATGAGTAGCTGGTGCGGTGTGTAAACATCGCCACGAGGGAGACAAAGGCGGTCGGGCGTGGTGTTTTCCACCCACCTCCGCGTGCCGTGCCTTCATATGGCTCGCTCACAACATTTGCCCCAACATTCTGTTTAAAGGCTACACGTTGGGGGGGGGGGCATCGTTGTCTTTGTGTACGCGTGCAAGGTGCCATTGTATACGTGTGTGTGTATACGATTCTGCGATGTAACCATCGGCCCAGCACCTGCACACGAGCTGATTTCATCGCTCCATCTCCTGGTGGACGTGAACCCGCTCTAACGCGTTCCATCCATTTGCCTGCCACTCCATTAGAATTTTCCCCATATCCTCATCTTGGGGACGAGCCCTGCCCAAGCCCACTTGACGGTTTGGATGATGTCATGACCTACGGATGTTCTCTAATCCACGCGTCCTCTTCCAAGAATGCGCATGTGTACAACGTGTGCGTGCCCATTCTTTGGACTCGGTCCCAGGGTTAGAAATGGAACGCGTCCGACAGTGCACGAAAAAAACCGATGGAGCAATGAAATGGGTTGATATGCGAGTTGCTGTGTGTGTGTGGTTCATAGTTTTACTTCGCTGGATCGCGAGAGGTGACGGTTTGGGAGGGTGGGTGGTGGGTGCCTTCATCCAGCAGTGGATTGGCCCTCGCTTCGTGGTGCGTTCTGTGCAAGGCAGTTCGAGTCGTGGCTGAATGTTTGGGGGTGGGCCCTTGCGGTGCGTGAGTGGGGGGGACGGGGCGGCGGCGCGGACCAATCAGCGCCCACCGGATGCATTGTCTCGCGCGCTCAGGAATGACAATAGAGCGCGCGCCGGGGGGCGGGGTGGGGGGCTGGGGGGCGGGGGACTTGGGGGGCAGGGCGAAGGGGGTGTTGGAGCTGGGGGGGAGGGCAGGAGGAGGGGCCCGTCTCTACCAATCAGCGCGCACGGATGCGATGACGTCGCGCGCGCGCGGCCCGACGGAAGCGCGTGCCCACGGGGGAGGAGGAGCGGAGGGGGGAGAGGGGAGGGGCTGCTGGAGGGGCGGGGCTGGGGTGAGGGGAGGGGTCACGCGGATCGAGTTCCGTGGGCGCTCGCTCCGGAAAGCGCCATTAGCGGCACAAGGGCGGCTCTTAGCGGCCACTCTGCTGCACGGCGCTCCCCAACGCCCCCCCACCCCCGCGCTCTCTCCCGCACGCTCCACCGCTCTCCTCCCCCTGCTGCAGTCCCCCCCCCCACTCACTCTCCCCGCCGTCGCTCTCTCTCCCCTCCACTCGCCCCCCCCCCACCAAGCACCACCAAGCACGCTCTCTCGCCTTCCCCTCTCCCTTGCCTCCCTCCTCGTCCCCTTCACTCTCCCCGCGCTCTCCTCGCCCTCATTGTCCCCGGGCCGGGCCGGCGATGCGGCGCGGCTGGCGCTGAGCGCCTGGCTACTCGGCCCCTCGACGCTCTCTCCCCGTGTCCCTCCCTGATCCGTCTCCCTCTCCGACTCCCTCCCTGTGTCCCTCCCTGTGACTCCTCTCTGACCCCGTCTCCCTCCCTCGACTCCCTGTGTCTCCCTCCGTCTCCCTCACTGTGTCTCTCCCTGTGACTCCCTCACTGTGTCTCCCTCCCCCCGTCTCCCTCCTGTGGTCCCTCCCTGTGACTCCTTCCCTGGTCTCCCTCCCTGTCTCTACCGATCGCGGGGCTCTTCACTCCTGACACCCTCCACGACTGTCTCCTTCCACTCCCTCGCTCTCATCCCTTCCCGTGCTCCCACCCCACCCCCCACCGTCTTCAGCTCCACCCGCTCTGCTCGGCACTCGCCGTCTTCTTCCTACTCGTCCTTCCCCTCCTCGACCCCTTCCTTCTCCCCGTCTCCCTCCTGCCCGCTGCTGCGCCTCGACTCCGCCATGGGGACCTCCTGAGCAGCTCCGTCCGCGCCGAGGCGGCCTCAGGTGAAGCCGAGGAGGAGGAATGTGACGACAATGATGATAATGAGTGGAGGAGAGTGACGACGATGATGATTAGGTGGAGGAGGGGAGGCGTCGCTCTCTCCCGCCATCTCGGGGTCGCGGCCATCGCGGGCAGAAGAGGGGATCTCCCCTCTCGGGGACCCCGGGCGGCGAGGGGTAGCGGGGGGGGGGTCCGTCTCGTGGGGGTCTCGTGGGGTCGGGGTACGGGGGGGGTCCGCGTTGTGTGTGCAGGGGGAACGTCAGGGTTGAGTGTCATCGCGAAGGGGTTTGTGGACGGGGCTTGGAGAGATTCGGGGGTTCAGAGCGACGAAGGGGTTCTCATTTGGGGAGCTTCTGCTCGGGGGGGGCTGGGATGGCAGCGCGAACCCCCCCCTCCCCGTGTCTCCACCGCGTCTTCACCGATGCGCCTCGCAAGGCTGTGCCCCCCCCCCCGCGTGTTGTGACCCTTGTTGACACGTGTGCACCCCCGTGTTGTGACCTCTTTTGACACGTGCCCCCCCCGTGTTGTGACCCTTGTTGACACGTGTGCCCCCCCCCGTGTTGTGACCCTTGTTGACACGTGTGCCCCCCCCCCGTGTTGTGACCCTTGTTGACACGTGTGCCCCCCCCCCGTGTTGTGACCCTTGTTGACACGTGCCCCCCCCCCCGTGTTGTGACCCTTGTTGACACGTGTGCCCCCCCCACCGCGTGTTGTGACCCTTGTTGACACGTGTGCCCCCCCCCGTGTTTGACCTTGTTGACACGTGTGCCCCCCCCAGCGTGTTGTGACCCTTGTTGACACGTGTGCCCCCCCCCGTGTTGTGACCCTTGTTGACACGTGTGCCCCCCCCCGCGTGTTGTGACCCTTGTTGACACGTGTGCCCCCCCCCCCGCGTGTGTGACCCTTGTTGACACGTGTGCCCCCCCCGTGTTGTGACCCTTGTTGACACGTGTGCCCCCCCCCCGTGTTTGTGACCCTTGTTGACACGTGCCCCCCCCCGCGTGTTGTGACCTTGTGACACGTGTGCCCCCCCCCGCGTGTTGTGACCCTTGTTGACACGTGTGCCCCCCCCCCGTGTTGTGACCCTATTTGACACGTGCCCCCCTCCCGCGTGTGTGACCCTTGTTGACACGTGTGCCCCCCCCGCGTGTTGTGACCCTTGTTGACACGTGTGCCCCCCCCGCGTGTTGTGACCCTTGTTGACACGTGTGCCCCCCCCTCTGCTGTTGTGACCCTTGTTGACACGTGTGCCCCCCCCTCCACGTGTTGTGACCCTTGTTGACACGTGTGCCCCCCCCCCACGTGTTGTGACCCTGTTGACACTGTGCCCCCCCCTGCGTGTTGTGACCCTTGTTGACACTGTGCCCCCCCCTCTGCGTGTTGTGACCCTTGTTGACACGTGTGCCCCCCCCCTGCGTTGTGTACCCTTGTTGACAAGTGTGCCCCCCCCTGCGTTGTGACCCTTGTTGACACGTGTGCCCCCCCCCCCACGTGTTGTGACCCTTGTTGACACGTGATATAATGAGACGTGATCATACACATACACACTGCCATGTATTACTACACTGTGCCCGTATAGACACACACACACAGCAACAACAACAGCAGCACCACCCTTCTATCAAATCACTAATTCACAGTGAGTGCCCATGTCAGTCGAACGGCCCTTGACAGACTATTTTGGGGGCTATTGGTGTTCGCGAGCCACCCTGTGACGGCCGGCACGGCACGCGAGGTCGTGGGGTGACCAGGGCCACTCCCGCGGCCGCCTTTGTCTCCCTCGTGGCGATGTTCACACACCGCACCGGGGACCGATTTGAGTCGAGGTCACACGGGGGGGAGGGTCAGGGACCGGCTCAGATCTCGCCCGTGTACCCACACACACAGTGCCCATATATACACAGTACCCATATATACACAGTGCCCATCTACACACAGTGCCCATATACACACACAGTGCCCATATACACACAGTGCCCATATACACACACAGTGCCCATATACACACACAGTGCCCATATACACACAGTACCCATATACACACAGTGCCCATAACACACAGTGCCCATACACACACACAGTGCCCATACACACACAGTGCCATACACACACACACAGTGCCCATACACACACACACAGTGCCCATACACACACACACAGTGCCCATACACACACACACAGTGCCCATACACACACACAGTGCCTATACACACAGTGCCCATATACACACACAGTGCCCATATACACACAGTACCCATATACACACAGTACCCTATACACACACACAGTACCCATGTAAACACACACAGTACCCATGTACACACACACAGTGCCCATACACACACACAGTGCCATATACACACACAGTACCCATATACACACACAGTACCCATGTACACACACACATACCCATATACACACACACACGCAGTGCCATATACACACAACAGTATCATACACACACACAGTACCCATATACACACAGTACCCATACACACACACAGTACCCATAACACACACACAGTACCCATACACACACAGTACCCATATACACACACACAGTACCCATATACACACACACAGTACCCATGTACACACACACACTACCCATATATACCACACACACAGTACTCATACACACACAGTACCCATACACACACAGTAACCCATACACACACAGTGCCCATACACCACAGTGCCCATATACACACACACAGTGCCCATATAACCACAGTGCCCATATACACACACAGTGCCCATATACACACACACAGTGCCCATACACACACACACAGTGCCCTACACACACACACAGTGCCCATATACACACCCAGTGCCCATACACACACACAGTGCCCATACACACACAGTGCCCATATACACACACAGTACCCATATACACACACACACAGTGCCCTACACACACACACAGTGCCCATACACACACACACAGCGCCCATACACACACAATTACCATATATCACACAGTACCATATACACACACAGTACCCATTACACACACACAGTACCCATATACACACACAGTACCCATATACACACAGTGCCCATATACACCACAGTGCCCATATACCA
This sequence comes from Lethenteron reissneri, assembly GCF_015708825.2. Lineage (NCBI taxonomy): Eukaryota > Metazoa > Chordata > Hyperoartia > Petromyzontiformes > Petromyzontidae > Lethenteron > Lethenteron reissneri. The sequence goes on from NC_083810.1 coordinate 5,846,486, forward strand.
CACAGTGCCCATACACACACAGTACCCATATACACACAGTACTATACACACACACAGTGCCCTACACACACACAGTGCCCATACACACACACACAGTGCCCATACACACCACACAGTGCCCATATTCACACACAGTACCCATATACACACACAGTGCCCATATACACACACACACGCAGTGCCCATATACACACACACAGTGCCCATATACACACACACACACAGTGCCCATACACACACCATAGTGCCCATATACACACACAGTGCCCATACACACACACGCAGTGCCCATATACACACACAGTACCCATACACACACAGTGCCCATATACACACACGCAGTGCCCATATACACACACAGTGCCCATATACACACACAGTACCCATACACACACAGTGCCCATACACACACACGCAGTGCCCATATACACACACAGTGCCCATACACACACAGTGCCCATATACACACAGTGCCATATCACACACAGTACCCATACACACACACAGTGCCCGTACACACACAGTACCCATATACACACAGTACCATACACACACACAGTGCCCATACACACACAGTGCCCATATACACACAGTGCCCATACACCCACACACACTGCCCATACACACACACACAGTGCCATATACACACACACACCCATATACACACACATTACCCATACACACACAGTGCCCATACACACACACGCAGTGCCCATATACACACGCAGTGCCCATATACACACACAGTGCCCATACACACACAGTGCCCATATACACACAGTGCCCATATACACACACAGTACCCTACACACACACAGTGCCCATACACACACATAGTGCCCATATACACACACAGTGCCCATACACACACACGCAGTGCCCATATACACACACAGTACCCATACACACACAGTGCCCATATACACACACACAGTACCCATACACACACACAGTGCCCATACACACAGTGCCCATATACACACAGTGCCCATACACACACACACAGTGCCCATATACACACACCACACTACCCATACCACACATTACCCATACACACACAGTACCCATACACACACACAGTACCCATACACACACACAGTACCCATATACACACACAGTGCCCTATACACACACAGTGCCCATACACACAGTACTTATACACCACACAGTACTTATACACACACACAGTGCCCATACACACACAGTGCCCATACACACACACAGTGCCCATACACACACAGTGCCCATGTACACACACAGTGCCCATACACACACACACACAGTGCCCATATCACACACACAGTGCCCTATACACACACAGGCCCATATACACACACACAGTGCCCATATATACACACAGTGCCCATGTACACACACACAGTGCCCATGTACACACACACAGTGCCCATACACACCACACAGTGCCCATGCACACACACAGTGCCCATGCACACACCAGTGCCCATGCACACACACACAGTGCCCATACACACACACAGTGCCCATGTGCACACACACACAGTGCCCATGCACACACACAGTGCCCATGCACACACACACAGTGCCCATATACACACACAGTCACCCATATACACACCACAGTGCCCATACACACACAGTGCCCATACACACACACAGTGCCCATACACACACACACAGTGCCCATACACACACACAGTGCCCATACACACACACACAGTACCCATATACACACACACCCATATACACACACAGTGCCCTACACACACAGTGCCCATATACACACACACAGTACCCATACAACACACACAGTGCCCATACACACACACACAGTGCCCATACACACACACACAGTACCCATATACACACACACAGTGCCCATATACACACACACAGTGCCCATACACACACACACACAGTGCCCATATACCACACAGTGCCCATATACACACACAGTGCCCATATACACCACAGTGCCCATATACACACACAGTGCCCATACACACACAGTACCCATATACACACACGCAGTGCCCATATATACACACACAGTGCCCATACACACACAGTGCCCATACACACACACACACAGTACCATACGCACACACAGTGCCCATATACACACACACAGTGCCCATATACACACCACTACCCATATACACACATACAGTGCCCTATACACACACACAGTGCCCATATACACACACACAGTGCCCATATACACACACAGTGCCCATATACACCACACAGTGCCCATATACACACACAGTGCCCATTACACACACAGTGCCCCTATCACACACACGTGCCCATACACACACACAGTGCCCATACAACACACAGTGCCCATACACACACACAGTGCCCATACACACACACAGTGCCCATACACACACAGTGCCCATACACACACACAGTGCCCATACACACACACAGTGCCCATATATACACACAGTGCCCATATATACACACCAGTGCCCATATACACACACACAGTGCCCATATACACACACACACACAGCGCCCATACACACACACATTACCCATATATACACACAGTACCCATACACACACACAGTACCCATATACACACACACAGTACCCATATACACACACATAACACCATATACACACAGTGCCCATATACACACACAGTGCCCACATACACCACAGTGCCCATAACACACAGTACCCAATATACACACAGTACCCATATACACACACACAGTGCCCATACACACACACAGTGCCATACACACACACACAGTGCCCATACACACACACAGTGCCCATTTCACACACAGTACCCATACACACACACAGTGCCCATATACACACACACACGCAGTGCCCATATACACACACACAGTGCCCTATACACACACACACACAGTGCCCATACACACACACATAGTGCCCATATACACACACAGTGCCCATACACACACCGCAGTGCCCATATACACAACAGTACCCATACACACACAGTGCCCATATACACACGCACACGTGCCCATATACCACACAGTGCCCATATACACACACAGTACCCATACACACAGTGCCCATACACACACACGCAGTGCCATATCACACACAGTGCCCATACACACACAGTGCCCATATACACACAGTGCCCATATACACACACAGTACCCATACACACACACAGTGCCCATACACACAGTACCCATATACACACACAGTACCCATACACACACACAGTGCCCATACACACACAGTGCCCATATACACACAGTGCCCATACACACACACCACTGCCCATCACACACACACACAGTGCCCATATACACTACACACTACCTACACAACACAACAATTACCCATACCACACACAGTGCCCATACACACACCGCAGTGCCCATATACACCACGCAGTGCCCATATACACACACAGTGCCCATACACACACCGTGCCATACACACACACTACCCATTACACACACATTACCCTACAACACAGTGCCCATATATCACACACAGTGCCCATATACACACAGTGCCCATATACACACACACAGTGCCCATACACACACACACAGTGCCCATACACACACACACAGTGCCCATATACACACACACAGTGCCCATACACACACACAGTGCCCATACACACACAGTGCCCATATACACACACACAGTACCCATATACACACACACACAGTGCCCATCACACACACCACAGTGCCCATACACACCACACAGCGCCCATACACACACACATTACCCATATATACACACAGTACCAATACACACACACGTACCCATATCACAAACACAGTACCCATATACACACACAGTACCCATATACACACAGTGCCCAGATACACACACAGTGCCCATATACACACACAGTGCCCATACACACAGGTACCCATATATAACACAGTACCCATATACACACACACAGTGCCCATACACACACACAGTGCCCATACACACACACCAGTGCCCATACACACACACAGTGCCCATATTCACACACAGTACCCATATACACACACACAGTGCCCATATACACACACACACGCAGTGCCCATATCCACACACAGTGCCCATATACACACACACACACAGTGCCCATACACACCATAGTGCCCATATACACACACAGTGCCCATACACACACGAGTGCCCATATACACACAGTTACCCATAACACACAGTGCCCATATACACACACGCAGTGCCCATATACACACACAGTGCCCATACACACACAGTACCCATACACCACAGTGCCCATACACACACACGCAGTGCCCATATACACACACAGTGCCCATACACAACAGTGCCCATTACACACAGTGCCCATATACACACACAGTACCATACACCACACACAGTGCCCGTACACACACAGTACCCATATACACACACAGTACCCATACACACACACAGTGCCCATACACACACAGTGCCCATATACACACAGTGCCCATACACACACACACACTGCCCATACACCACACACACAGTGCCCATATCACACACACTACCCATATACACACACATTACCCTACACACACAGTGCCCATACACACACGCAGTGACCATATACACACGCAGTGCCCATATACACACACAGTGCCCATACACACACCAGTGCCCATATACACACAGTGCCATATACACACCAGTACCCATACACACAACAGTGCCCATACACCACACATAGTGCCCATATACACACACGTGCCCATACACACACACGCAGTGCCCATATACACACACAGTACCCATACACACACAGTGCCCATATACACACACAGTACCCATACCACACACAGTGCCCATACACACAGTGCCATATACACACAGTGCCCATACAACACACAGTGCCCATATACACACACACACTACCCATATACACACACTTACCCATACACACACAGTACCCATACACACACACAGTACCCATACACACACACATTACCCATATACACACACAGTGCCCATATACACCACAGTGCCCATATACACACAGTACTTATACACACACAGTACTTATACACACACAGTGCCCATACACACACACAGTGCCCATACACACACACAGTGCCCATACACACACAGTGCCCATGTACACCACAGTGCCCATACACACACACACACAGTGCCCATATACACACACAGTGCCCATATACCACACAGTGCCCATATACACACACACAGTGCCCATATATACACAGTGCCCATGTACACACACACAGTGCCCATGTACACCACACAGTGCCCATACACACACACAGTGCCCATGCACACACACACAGTGCCCATGCACACACACAGTGCCCATGCACACACACAGTGCCCATACACACACACATGCCCATGTGCACACACACACAGTGCCCATGCACACACAACAGTGCCCATGCACACACACACAGTGCCCATATACACACACACAGTACCCATATACACACACACAGTGCCATACACACACACAGTGCCCATACACACACCACAGTGCCCATACACACACACACAGTGCCCATACACACACACACAGTGCCCATACACACACACACGTACCCATATACACACACACAGTGCCCATATACACACACACAGTGCCCATACACACACAGTGCCCATATACACACACACAGTACCCATACACACACACACAGTGCCCATACACACACACACGTGCCCATACACACACACAGTACCCATATACACACCACACAGTGCCCATATACACACACACAGTGCCCATACACACCACACACGTGCCCATATACACACACAGTGCCCATATACACACACACAGGCCCATATACACACACAGTGCCCATATACACACACACAGTGCCCATACACACACAGTACCCATTACACACACGCAGTGCCCATATACACACCACACAGTACCCATACGCACACACAGTGCCCATATACACACACAGTGCCCATATACACACACACAGTACCCATATACACACATACAGTGCCCATATACACACACCAGTGCCCATATACACCACACACAGTGCCCATACACACACAGTTGCCCATATACACACACACAGTGCCCATATACACACACAGTGCCCATATACACACACCAGTGCCCATTATACACACACCAGTGCCCATACACCCACACAGTGCCCATACACCACACAGTGCCCATACACACACACAGTGCCCATACACACACACAGTGCCCATACACACACACAGTGCCCATACACACACACAGTGCCCATACACACACACATGCCCATATATAACACACAGTGCCCATATATACACACACAGTGCCCATATACACACACACAGTGCCCATATACACACACACACAGCGCCCATACACACACATTACCCAATATACACACAGTACCCATATACACACACACAGTACCCATATACACACACACAGTACCCATAAACACACACAGTACCCATATACACACAGTGCCATATACACACAGTGCCCACATACACCACAGTGCCCATACACACACAGTACCCATATATACACACGTACCCATATACACACACACAGTGCCCATACACACACAGTGCCCATACACACACACACAGTGCCCATACACACACACAGTGCCCATATTCACACACAGTACCCATATACACACACAGTGCCCATATACACACCACACGCAGTGCCCATATACACACACACAGTGCCCATATACCACACACACACAGTGCCCATACACACACACATAGTGCCATATACACACCAGTGCCCATACACACACACGCAGTGCCCATATACACACACGTACCCATACACACAGTGCCCATATACACACGCAGTGCCCATATACACACACAGTGCCCATATACACACAGTACCCATACACACACAGTGCCATACACACACGCAGGGCCCATATACCACACAGTGCCCATACACACACAGTGCCCATATACACACAGTGCCCATATACACACACAGTACCTACACACACACAGTGCCCATACACACAGTACCCATATACACACACAGTACCCATACACACACACAGTGCCCATACACACACAGTGCCCATATACACACAGTGCCCATACACACACAACACTGCCCATACACACACACACACAGTGCCCATATACCACACACTACCCATATACACACACATTACCCATACACACACAGTGCCCATACACACACACGCAGTGCCCATATACACACGCAGTGCCCATATACACACACAGTGCCCATACACACACAGTGCCCAATATCACCCCACAGTACCCATACACACACACAGTGCCCATACACACACACATAGTGCCCATATACACACACAGTGTACCATACGCACACACGCAGTGCCCATATACACACACAGTACTCCCTACACACACAGTGCCCATATACACACACACAGTACCCATACACACACACAGTGCCCATTACACACAGTGCCCATATACACACAGTGCCCATACACACCACACCACAGTGCCCCATATACACCACACACCCACACTACCCATATACACACACATTACCCATACACACACACAGTACCCATACACACACACAGTACCCATACACACACACAGTACCCATATACACACCACAGTGCCATATACACACACAGTGCCCTATATACACACCAGTACTTATACACACCCACAGTACTTATACACACCACAGTGCTACACAAGTGCCATACACACACACAGTGCCCAATACACACACACAGTGCCCATACAACACAGTGCCCATGTACACACACAGTGCCCATACACACACACACACAGTGCCCATATACACACACACAGTGCCCATATACACACACAGTGCCCATATACACACACACAGTGACCATATATACACACAGTGCCCATGTACACACACACAGTGCCCATGTACACACACACAGTGCCCATACACACACACACAGTGCCCATGCACACACACACAGTGCCCATGCACACACACACAGTGCCCATGCACACACACACAGTGCCCATACACACAACACAGTGCCCATGTGCACACACACACAGTGCCCATGCACACCCACACAGTGCCCATGCACAACACACACAGTGCCCATATACACACACACAGTACCATATACACACACACAGTGCCCATACACACACCCCACAGTGCCCATACACACACACACAGTGCCCATACACACACACACAGTGACCATACACACACACACGTACCCATATACACACACACAGTGCCCATATACACACACACAGTGCCCATACACACACCAGTGCCCATATACACACACACAGTACCCATACACACACACACAGTGCCCATACACACACACACAGTGCCCATACACCACACACACAGTACCCATATACACACACACAGTTGCCATATACACACACACAGTGCCCATACACACACACACACAGTGCCCATATACACACACAGTGCCCATATACACACACACAGTGCCCATATACACACACAGTGCCCATATACACACACACAGTGGCCCATACACACACAGTACCCCATATACACACACGCAGTGCCCATATATACACACCACAGTGCCCCTATACACACCCAGTGCCCATACACACACCACACACAGTACCCATACGCACACACAGTGCCCATATACACACACAGGGCCCATATACACACACACAGTACCATATACACACATACAGTTGCCATATACACACACACAGTGCCCATATACACACACACAGTGCCCATATACACACACAGTGATACACACAACACAGTGCCCATATACACACACAGTGGCCATATACACACACACAGTGCCCATACACACACACAGTGCCCATACACACACACAGTGCCCATACACACACACAGTGCCCCATACACACACACAGTGCCCATACACACACACAGTGCCCATATACACACAGTGCCCCATACAACACACAGTGCCATACACACACAGTGCCAATACACACACACACAGTGCCCACTACACACACACACACAGTGCCCATACACACCACACACAGTGCCCATACACAACACACCACAGTGCCCATACACACACACACAGTGCCCATATACACACAGTGCCCATATACACACACAGTGCCCAATATACACACAGTACCCAATACACACAGTACCCATATACACACACACAGTACCCATGTACACACACACCAGTACCCATGTACACACACCACAGTGCCCATACACCACACCACAGTGCCCATATACAACACACAGTACCCATATACACACACAGTACCCATGTACCCACACAACACTACCCATATACAACCCACACACGCAGTGCCCATATACACACACCACAGTACTCATACACACACACAGTACCCATATACACACACAGTACCCATACACACACACAGTACCATATACACACAAACAGTACCCATACACACACACAGTACCCATATACACACACACAGTACCCATATACACACACCAGTACCCATGTACACCACCCACACTACCCATATATATACCACACACCACAGTACTCATACACACACACAGTACCCATACACACCCCACAGTACCCCTACACACCACAGTGCCCATACACACACAGTGCCCATATACACACACACAGTGCCCATATATACACACACAGTGCCCATATACACACACAGTGCCCATATACACACACACAGTGCCCATACACACACACACTAGTGCCCATACACACACACACAGTGCCCATATACACACACACAGTGCCCATACACACACACAGTGCCATACACACACAGTGCCCATATACACACACACAGTACCCATATACACACACACCACAGTGCCATCACACACACACAGTGCCCATACACACACACACAGCGCCCATACACACACACATTACCCATATATACCACACAGTACCCATATACACCACACACAGTACCCATATACACACACACATGTACCCATATACACACACACAGTAACCATATACACACAGTGCCCATATACACACACAGTGCCCCATATCCACACACAGTGACCATACACACACAGTACCCATATATACACACAGTACCCCTATACACACCACACAGTGCCCATACACACACACAGTGCCCATACACACACACACAGTTGCCCTACACACACACACAGTGCCCATATTCACACACTAGTACCCATATACACCACACAGTGCCCATATACACACACACACGCAGTGCCCATATACACACCACACAGTGCCCATATACACACACACACACAGTGCCCATACACACACACATAGTGCCCAATACCACACACAGTGCCCATACACACACACGCAGTGCCCATATACACACACAGTACCCATACACACACAGTGCCCATATACACACACGCAGTGCCCATATACACACACAGTGCCCCATATACACACACAGTACCCATACACACACAGTGCCCATACACACACACGCAGTGCCCATATACACACACAGTGCCCATACACACACAGTGCCCATATACACACAGTGCCCATATACACACACAGTACCCATACACACACACAGTGCCCGTACACACACAGTACCCATATACACACACAGTACCCATACACACACACAGTGCCCATACACACACAGTGCCCATATACACACAGTGCCCATACACACACACACACTGCCCATACACACACACACACAGTGCCCATATACACACACACTACCCATATACACACACATTACCCATACACACACAGTGCCCATACACACACACGCAGTGCCCATATACACACGCAGTGCCCATATACACACACAGTGCCCATACACACACAGTGCCCATATACACACAGTGCCCATATACACACACAGTACCCATACACACACACAGTGCCCATACACACACACATAGTGCCCATATACACACACAGTGCCCATACACACACACGCAGTGCCCATATACACACACAGTACCCATACACACACAGTTGCCCATATACACACGACACAGTACCCATACACAACACAGTGCCCATACACACAGTGCCCATATACACACAGTGCCCATACAACACACACAGTGCCCATATACACACACACACACTACCCATATACACACACATTACCCATACACACACACAGTACCCATACACACACCACTAGTACCCATACACACACACAGTACCCATATACACACACAGTGCCATATACACACACAGTGCCCATATACACACAGTACTTATACACACACACAGTACTTATACACACACACAGTGCCCATACCACCACACAGTGCCCATACACACACACGTTGCCCATACACACACAGTGCCCATGTACACACACAGTGCCCATACACACCCACACACAGTGCACATATACACACACACAGTGCCCATATACACAACAGTGCCTCATATACACCACACAGTGCCCATATATACACACAGTGCCCATGTACACACACACAGTGCCCATGTAACCACACACAGTGCCCATACACACACACACAGTGCCCATGCACACACACACCAGTGGCCCATGCACACACACAGTGCCCATGCACACACACACAGTGCCCATACACACACACACAGTGCCCATGTGCACACACACACAGTGCCATGCACACACACACAGTGCCCATGCACACACACACAGTGCCCATATACACACACACAGTACCCATATACACACACACAGTGCCCATACACACACACAGGCCCATACACACACACACAGTGCCCATACACACACACAACAGTGCCCATACACACACACACAGTGCCCATACCACACCCCACACAGTACCTATATACACACACACAGTGCCCATATACACACACACAGTGCCCATACACACACAGTGCCCATATACACACACAGTACCCATACACACACACACAGTGCCCATACACACACACACAGTGCCCATACACACACACACAGTACCCATATACACACACACAGTGCCCATATACACACACACAGTGCCCATACACACACACACACAGTGCCCATATACACACACAGTGCCCATATACACACACACAAGTGCCCATATACACACACAGTGCCCATATACACACACACAGTGCCCATACACACACAGTACCCATATACACACACGCAGTGCCCATATATACACACACAGTGCCCCATATACACACACAGTGCCCATACACACCACACACAGTACCCATACGCACACACAGTGCCCATATACACACACACAGTGCCCATATACACACACACAGTACCCATATACAACATACAGTGCCCATATACACCACCACAGTGCCCATATACACACACACAGTGCCCCATATACACACACAGTGCCCATATACACACACACAGTGCCCATATACACACAAGTGCCCATATACACACACACAGTGCCCCATACACACACAGTGCCCATACACACACACAGTGCCCATACACACACACAGTGCCCATATATACACACACAGTGCCCATATATACACACACAGTGCCCATATACACACACACAGTGCCATATACACACACACACAGCGCCCATACACACACACCATTACCCATATATACACACAGTACCCATATACACACACACAGTAACCATATACACACACACAGTACCCAATATACACAACACCAGTACCCATATACACACAGTGCCCCTATACACACACAGTGCCCACATACACACACAGTGCCCATACACCACACATTACCCATATATACACACAAGTACCCATATACACACACACAGTGCCCATACACACACACAGTGCCCATACACACACACACAGTGGCCCATACACACACACACAGTGCCCAATATTCACACACAGTACCATATACACACCACACAGTGCCCATATACACACACACACGCAGTGCCCATATACACACACACAGTGCCCATATACACACACACACACAGTGCCCATACACACACACATAGTGCCCATATACACACACAGTGCCCATACACACACACGCAGTGCCCATATACACACACAGTACCCATACACACACAGTGCCCATATACACACACGCAGTGCCCATATACACACACAGTGCCCATATACACACACAGTACCCATACACACACAGTGCCCATACACACACACGCAGTGCCCATATACACACACAGTGCCCATACACACACAGTGCCCATATACACACAGTGCCCATATACACACACAGTACCCATACACACACACAGTGCCCATACACACACAGTACCCATATACACACACAGTACCCATACACACACACAGTGCCCATACACACACAGTGCCCATATACACACAGTGCCCATACACACACACACACAGCCCATACACACACACACACAGTGCCCATATACACACACACTACCCATATACACACACATTACCATACACACACAGTGCCCATACACACACACGCAGTGCCCATATACACACGCAGTGCCCATATACACACACAGTGCCCATACACACACAGTGCCCATATACACACACAGTACCCATACACACACACAGTGCCCATACACACACACATAGTGCCCATATACACACACAGTGCCCATACACACACACGCAGTGCCCATATACACACACAGTACCCATACACACACAGTGCCCATATACACACACACAGTACCCATACACACACACAGTGCCCATACACACAGTGCCCATATACACACAGTGCCCATACACACACACACAGTGCCCATATACACACACACACACTACCCATATACACACACATTACCCATACACACACACAGTACCCATACACACACACAGTACCCATACACACACACAGTGCCCATACACACACACAGTGCCCATACACACACAGTGCCCATGTACACACACAGTGCCCATAACACACACACACACAGTGCCCATAATACACACACACACCAACAACAGTGCCCATATATACACACAGTGCCCATGTACACACACACAGTGCCCATGTACACACACACAGTGCCCATACACACACACACAGTGCCCATGCACACACACACAGTGCCCATGCACACACACACAGTGCCCATGCACACACACACAGTGCCCATACACACACACACAGTGCCCATGTGCACACACACACAGTGCCCATGTGCACACACACACAGTGCCCATGCACACACACACAGTGCCCATGCACACACACACAGTGCCCATATACACACACACAGTACCCATATACACACACACAGTGCCCATACACACACACACAGTGCCCATACACACACACACAGTGCCCATACACACACACACAGTGCCCATACACACACACACAGTACCCATATACACACACAACAGTGCCCATATACACACACACAGTGCCCATACACACACAGTGCCCATATACACACACACAGTACCCATACACACACACACAGTGCCCATACACACACACCAGTGCCCATACACACACACACAGTACCATATACACACACACAGTGCCCATATACACACACACAGTGCCCATACACACACACACACAGTGCCCATATACACACACAGTGCCCATATACACACACACAGTGCCCTATACACACACAGTGCCCATATACACACACACAGTGCCCATACACACACAGTACCCATATACACACACGCAGTGCCCATATATACACACACAGTGCCCATATACACACACAGTGCCCATACACACACACACACAGTACCCATACGCACACACAGTGCCCATATACACACACACAGTGCCCATATACACACACACAGTACCCATATACACACATACAGTGCCCATATACACACACACAGTGCCCATATACACACACACAGTGCCCATATACACACACAGTGCCCATATACACACACACAGTGCCCATATACACACACAGTGCCCATATCACACACAGTGCCCATACAACACACACAGTGCCCATACACACACACAGTGCCCATACACACACACAGTGCCCATACACACACACAGTGCCCATACACACACACAGTGCCCATACACACACACAGTGCCCATACACACACACAGTGCCCATATATACACACAGTGCCCATATATACACACACAGTGCCCATATACACACACACAGTGCCCATATACACACACACACAGCGCCCATACACACACACATTACCCATATATACACACAGTACCCATATACACACACACAGTACCCATATACACACACACAGTACCCATATACACACACACAGTACCCATATACACACAGTGCCCATATACACACACAGTGCCCATATACACACACAGTGCCCATACACACACAGTACCCATATATACACACAGTACCCATATACACACACACAGTGCCCATACACACACACAGTGCCCATACACACACACACAGTGCCCATACACACACACACAGTGCCCATATTCACACACAGTACCCATATACACACACACAGTGCCCATATACACACACACACGCAGTGCCCATATACACACACACAGTGCCCATATACACACACACACACAGTGCCCATACACACACACATAGTGCCCATATACACACACAGTGCCCATACACACACACGCAGTGCCCATATACACACACAGTACCCATACACACACAGTGCCCATATACACACACGCAGTGCCCATATACACACACAGTGCCCATATACACACACAGTACCCATACACACACAGTGCCCATACACACACACACAGTGCCCATACACACACAGTGCCCATATACACACAGTGCCCATATACACACACAGTACCCATACACACACACAGTGCCCATACACACACAGTACCCATATACACACACAGTACCCATACACACACACAGTGCCCATACACACACAGTGCCCATATACACACAGTGCCCATACACACACACACACTGCCCATACACACACACACAGTGCCCATATACACCACCACACTACCCATATACACACACATTACCCATACAACACAGTGCCCATACAACACGAGGCACGCAGTGCCCATATACACACGCAGTGCCCATATACACACACAGTGCCCATACACACACAGTGCCCATACACACACAGTGCCCATATACACACACAGTACCCATACACACACACAGTGCCCATACACACACACATAGTGCCCATATACACACACAGTGCCCATACACACACACGCAGTGCCCATATACACACACAGTACCCATACACACACAGTGCCATATACACACACACAGTACCCATACACACACACAGTGCCCATACACACAGTGCCCATATACACACAGTGCCCATACACACACACACAGTGCCCATATACACACACACACACTACCCATATACACACACATTACCCATACACACACAAGTACCCATACACACACACAGTACCCATACACACACACAGTACCCATATACACACACAGTGCCCATATACACACACAGTGGCCCATACACACAGTACTTATACACACACACAGTGCCCATACACACACACAGTGCCCATACACAAGGCAACACACAGTGCCCATACACACACAGTGCCCATGTACACACACAGTGCCCATACACACACACACACAGTGCCCATATACACACACACAGTGCCCATATACACACACAGGCCCATATACACACACACGTGCCCATATATACACACAGTGCCCATGTACACACACACAGTGCCCATGTACACACACACAGTGCCCATGCACACACACACAGTGCCCATGCACACACCACAGTGCCCATGCACACACACACAGTGCCCATGCACCACACACAGTGCCCATACACACACACACAGTGCCCATGTACACACACACAGTGCCCATGCACACACACACAGTGCCCATGCACACCACACACAGTGCCCATATACACACACACAGTACCCATATACACACACACAGTGCCCATACACACACACAGTGCCCATACACACACACACAGTGCCCATACACACACACACAGTGCCCCTATACACACACACAGTGCCCATACACACACACACAGTGCCCATACACACACACAGTGCCCATACACACACACACAACAACAACAACAACCGCCATTCGCCACTAAGTGGCGGTGACGTCACCACGATGCTTGTGCCAGGCCAAGTGCACCTTGAGGCCACGTGAAGTGTCAAAAGCCCGCTGGCAGGAGGTCACGGGGCAGACCCAGCAGGTGCCACGGGTCGACTGACCGAGATGACCGAGATGACTGGCTGATGCACCACCTGTGCCCCCTACTGTGCCAACTTGCTGTGCTTTAGCCACCCGGCGCTCCGCTCGTTGTTGTGAGCGTCGCTCCTCCGCCCTCCGTTGTTGTTGGAGGGCGACTGCCTCCAACTGCCCAGTAGCGTCCTTCACGAGCCTCCTCCACTGAGGCCGATCTTGACACCGCTGGTACCAGTCATCGGCAAGTCCACTCAGCTCCACGTCCTCCTGTACCACATCACTCCATCTCTTCTCCAGCCCGTGCCGCGCCCGTCTAGCCCCCTCGATCCGGCCGAACAAAAGCTGTTTAGGCATGCGGTGGCTGGGCATGCGGGCTACATGACCCAGCCAACGCAGCCTTGCCTGCCGGAGGAGCTCACTGATGGGACTTTGCCCAGATCTTTCAAGGATTTGTGAGCTCCTCACACAATCCAGCCTGGTTAAACCCAGGATGGATCGTAGGCAGGCCAGCCTAAATGTTTCCAACCGGCGAAGATGCTCCACCAGGGGGGTCCACGTCTCGCAAGCGTAGAGAAGGGAGGGAATGACCGTGGCCGAGAAGACCTGAAGCTTCGTGCGGAGCGACAGACCAGGTAGCTTCCACACAGCGTTACGCAACCGATGAAAAGATATTGCCGCTCGACTGATTCGGAGTGAGACCTCTGCTGATAGACTGGAGCCGGTCATAAGCACACTGCCCAGGTATGGGAAACTCTCCACTCTCTCCACAACTGCCCCATCACCAATTGGGAGTTGTGGGGGTGGAGTGTCCGATGGTACAAAATACCCAGGCAGGTGCTTAGTTTTGGTGGGGCTGATGGTAAGGCCCCACCTCTTAGTGGCACGCTCCAGTCTCAGCAGCAGCGTCTCCAACTCCTCCTCTGAGTGAGCAGCTATTACCAAATCATCGGCATACATAACGTGGTTGACCAATAGGGAGCCATCCCTTGATCGCACCCGGGCGTCGATCAGCCTCCCATTATATCTGTACCAAATGGAAATTCCCCCGGTACAGCTATTGAAGGCTTCACGAACTACGCGGTCAAAATAGATGTTAAATAACGTGGGAGCCAGAGGACATCCCTGTCGCACCCCAAGGTGTACAGGGAAAGGCTCCGACTCCCGGCCACGTAGTTTTACCCGGGCCCGCTCACCATCATGAAGGTCCTTAATGATCGTGAGCAGAGGGTCAGGGACTCCGAAAGCACGAAGAACAACCCAGAGCCCAGGCCTACTGATGGTATCATAGGCCTTGACCAGGTCAATAAAGCAGAGATGTAGGTCTTTTTGGAATTCCCTACACCTCTGCTGTAGCAGACGGACAGAAAATATGGCATCTGTGCAGGACCGCCCTTTCCTGAAACCGCATTGGGGCTCCGCAAGCCTCTCCTCAGCATGCCTAGCAAGGCGATGTTGAATAATCCTTGCCAGGACCTTACACACACACAGTACCCATATACACACACACAGTGCCCATATACACACACACAGTGCCCATACACACACAGTGCCCATATACACACACACAGTACCCATACACACACACACAGTGCCCATACACACACACACAGTGCCCATACACACACACACAGTACCCATATACACACACACAGTGCCCATATACACACACACAGTGCCCATACACACACACACAGTGCCCATATACACACACACAGTGCCCATATACACACACACAGTGCCCATATACACACACACAGTGCCCATATACACACACACAGTGCCCATATACACACACAGTGCCCATATACACACACAGTGCCCATACACACACAGTGCCCATATACACACACGCAGTGCCCATATATACACACACAGTGCCCATATACACACACAGTGCCCATACACAACACCACACAGTACCCATACACACACACAGTGCCCATATACACACACAGTGCCCATATACACACATACAGTGCCCATATACACACACACAGTGCCCATATACACACACACAGTGCCCATATACACACACAGTGCCCATATACACACACACAGTGCCCATATACACACACACAGTGCCCATATACACACACACAGTGCCCATACACACACACAGTGCCCATACACACACACAGTGCCCATACACACACACAGTGCCCATACACACACACAGTGCCCATACACACACACAGTGCCCATACACACACACAGTGCCCATACACACACACAGTGCCCATATATACACACACAGTGCCCATATATACACACACAGTGCCCATATACACACAGTGTCCATACACACACACAGTGCCCATATACACACACACAGTGCCCAAATACACACAGAGTGCCCATATACACACAGAGTGCCCATATACACAGTGCCCATACACACACACACACAGTGCCCATATACACACACACAGTGCCCATACACACACACAGTGACCATATACACACACACACACAGTGCCCATATACACACACAGTGACCATATACACACACACAGTGCCCATATACACACACACAGTGCCCATATACACACACACACAGTGCCCATATACACACACACACAGTGCCCATATACATACACACACAGTGCCCATATACACACACATAGTGCCCATATACACACACAGTGCCCATATATACGACATAACACGCTTGCCCATATAGCAGTACTCGCCTATACCCGCATGCACACCAAATACAAAGATCTCCCGTATAGCCTTGGCAGACTGTTGGGGTCAAGTGCTCTCACGCTATTACACCTTCTACTCTCTACACGTGCACACGCATTGTGTATACGCCCGCAGTGTGTGCAAATGTAGTACGGACATACACGCGGGATACACCGACGCACACGTGAACACGTGTGTACACACACGTGAACACGTGTGTACACACACACACGCGCACGTGTATAGAATACCTACGTATTAACGCATTTGCATCAATTCATAAATATACTGAGCATAAGCACACAGGCTGTTAGGAGAGGGGGCACGTACTTTTGGCGAGATTCTCGGTAACGCTGTCACACACACGCACATGTAGTCGTCATATACATAGACACACACACACATGTAGACGTCATAGACATACACACACACATGCAGGCGTCATATACTTAGACCCACACACACGCGCATGCAGGCGGTCATATACATAGACCCACACACACGCACATGCAGGCGGTCATATACATAGACCCACACACATGCACACATATTCCTAAGCGCACAAATCTCCCCCCCCCCTCTGTAGACTTGGGGCAGGCGCTGTTAGCAAGCACCTACTAAGGTCTGCACAGCACACGAGGGGGTGTGTAGGGCCAGCACCACACCCGGCCGCCTTTGTCTCCCTAGCGGCGATGGTTACGCGTCGTACTGGGTACTCGCTTGAGGCTGATTCGACTTGGGGGTGGCCCTTGACTGGTTCGGATAGTCGTCAGGTTCACAGCGCAGTGCACGAATCGCTCCACTACCGCCCCCCACGGACACACACACACAACCATACGCAGTAATGTGGCCAGCCCCACGCCCGGCCGCCTTTGTCTCCCCCAGGCTGATGTTTACAGAGCGCACTAGCATCCTCATTTCAGGCCGAGTTGACCTAAAGACAACACACACGCAACACGAGCACCCACACACGTGCGCGCACAGATGCACATCAGCATACCCGTCACGTACATCTCACAACGACACCCCCCACACATCTCATGAATATGCACACCCACAAATACACAACAGACACGCACACACGGAATCACACACTCCGCGCACGTACACACACACACACATGAATACACCCTTACACATACACACATAAATACTCACCAAACGTACACACGCGATCATTATTCTCCCACATACGGACCCCAAACAGGCGAACTCCGGCACAGACACGTACACACGCACCAATACCCGGTACACACCCCACGTGCATAGACACAGACACACACCACACACACACGCGTTAGGTACACACACATGCATAGCCACATACAGTACACCCGCACCACATACCCTAGCATCCACACACCCTGTACGCACACACAAAATAAGGGCAAGTCTCTTTTACAGATTTGGGGTAAGTGTATTTAACGAGCACCTATGATACAATTACGATACACAAGGGGGTCGGTGGCCAGCACCACGCCCGGCCGCCTTTGTCTTCCCAGTATACGATGTTGACACACCGCACCAGGTACTCATTTGAGGCTACGTCGACATAGTGAGGCCCAGTACCGGTTCAGATTAACGTCGCTGGTGTTGACCGGGAGTGGGAATCGAGGTTTGATGCGCAGCGCGCTAATCGCTGCACCACTGCTCGCCACGACGACACGTGCACTCACTTGGTGCACACACACACACTCAGTGTACACACTTGGTGCACACACACGTGCACACACACTCGGTGTACACACTCGGTGCACACACACACACGTGCACACACACTCACTCAGTGTACACACTGGGTGTACACACTCGGTGCACACACTCAGTGCACACACTCAGTGCACACACTCACACACACACGTGCACTCACTCAGTGCACACACTCAGTGCACACACACGTATATACACTCAGTGCACACACACAGACGTGTACACACACGTGTATACACTCAGTGCGCACACACACGTGCACTCACTCAGTGCACACACTCAGTGCACACACACGTGTATACACTCAGTGCACACACACACACGTGCACTCACTCAGTGCACACACTCAGTGCACACACGCGTGTACACACTCAGCACACACACACACGTGTATACACTCGGTGCACACACTCAGTGCACACACACACGTGCATTCACTCAGTGCACACACTCAGTGCACACAAACACGTGCACTGGCACGTATACACACTCGGTGCACACACACACACGTGCAAACTCACTCAAGCGTGCACACGCAGCTGCCGGGCTGAGCACAGGGGATGGGGGCTCCATCACCGCAGCGGGTTCCACGCGCCTCCATCTGTAACTCGCCTCGATGTCCCGCCTTGTCTCCCGTGCCCCCCTCCGTGCGTCTTCTTCATACCCAACGCTGCAACTCTGTGTGCGCACCGTGCCCGGCGACCCGAGTTCGATTCTCGCTCAAGGCCAACGCCACTGACGCGAATATCTGAACCGGTCCTACGCCTCTCTTCCGTCGACTCTTGCGTCAAATGAGTACCTGGTGCGTGTTGTGTGAACATCGCCACTCGGGAAACGAATGCGGCCGGAGAGCGTGGTGCTGGCCACACCACCCCCCACTTGTTTGTGCTGTGTCGGTCTTAATAGGTGCTTGCTATCAGCACTTTGCCCCAATAGCCTGTTAAGGCCATACGGGGAATCTTTGTGTGTGGTGTGTGTCCGTGTGTGGGGCAAGCCCTGGGTCTGCGATCCGAGTGAGAAGGCGATGTGTCCGGGGGTTAACCGTTGCACGTGGGCTACGTGCGCCTGCATCTCGGGGGAGATTTCGCCAGAGGCGTCGAGGGGCTTTGAAGGCCGCAGCGAGCCAGGCAGAGGTCAAGCTCCGTGAGATGTCCGCGATGACGCTGGGTAAGGGCGGCGTCCTGGTTGTCGGAGGCAGGCGGGAAGAGCAGGGTGATTATTGTCAATTTAGAATTTTTTTTGCTGTGAGATGAAACCGGAGAACCCAGAGGAAACGCATTTAGAATGGGGTAAGAACATTCAAACTCTACACAGAAAGGTGCCCGAGACGGGAATTGAACCTGGGCACGTTCTTGCCGCGGTAGGTTAGCATTGCCAGTGTAGCGCCAGTGTCTCGAGCAGGGGTGGGGAATCTTTATTCTGCCAAGGGCCATTTGGATATTTACAACATCATTCACGGGCCATACAAAATGATCAACTTAAAAATTTGCCTGTTACATTTGGACAAACATTTAACTAACTCACCCCTAATGCGATGGCTGGAACTGCTTCTCTTTGGGCGAGGCGTGTGATGTTAGCTGGTATTGATGATGCTGCTACTCGCAACTGCTTTTCCAGGTTTGCTCCTAGATTTATTGAATTTCGAGTCCCGCCTGCGGTTGCCTTGGCAGTGCCAGACCAAATGACTTCGCGGGGTCTCATACGGCCCGCGGGCCGTATGAGGCCCGCGGGCCGGACGTTCCCCACTCCTGGTCTAGAGCCTCGACTCGCGAGTCGGGAGGCAACCGGAGCCGTGGATGGCCAGAAGAAGATGACCCGAACGTGCACAGACAGACCCTCAGGGGCAGAGGAGGAGGAGCGACCTCCCTCCCTTGGAGTGGACGTTGAGGGTTTCAGCAGAAGACTGTCATGGCTTTAGCGAGGAGGGAGTGTGAAGTGGTATGAGATCGGAGACGGAGGTGGGAGTGGATCCATGGACGATCTTGAAGATGGCGAGGGTGATTTTGTAATCGGTGAAGGACAGGATTGGCAGCCAATCGAGGGATTTGAAGAATGGGCTCGGACGCCTGGCGGTGGCATTGCGAGTCATTTGAGGTTTAGCGGTGAGGGATGGGGGGTGAGGGACGTGGGCACGTGGGGAGTTGAGGGATGGGGGGTGAGGGACGTGGGGACTTGGGGAGTTGAGGGATGTGGGGGGCATCGTGGAGAGAGCTGCGACGGTCGAGTCGGGATATGATGAAGGCGTGGATGGGGTCTTGGCAACAGCCGGGGTAGGGAATATCAGATGTGGGAGATGTTGCACAGATGGAGGGATGTGGGCTTTGCATAGCGGAGCTGTGGGAAGAGCTCTTCCCACATCTCTCGACCCTGGCAGGGTGGCGCAGTAGTAACGCCCGTGCCGTTAGGAGGGCGCTTAGGCAGAAAAGCACTGCTCTTAAGAAATGTCACATGGGCACAAACTAAATCCGAATAGCATGAATAGAGGATAACGTTCCGTATGAATTAAGAGTAGAAAGACCCTAGGGTGGAGAGATCGTCTATGAGAATGACCGCAACTCGCACAAATACCACAGTGGCCCTGCAAATGCGCACAGCCCTGAATGTAACCACAGATATGATGAACATAGCGGCGGCTGTGTGTTTGGAAACGTCCTGGTCTGACAAGTACATCGTTCACATGGTGCAATCATTATCTGGGACAGGGGGACGGCGTGGTGACGCGGTCGTTCGCACACTGCACTGTGAACACGGCGACCCGAGTTCGATTCCCGGCCATGGCTAACATCAAATATCCGAAGGCATTTGGCTCCCCGACGACTGCTCCGTGCGCTCCGCTCGTTAAATGTAAAATGCTAAATGTGCCTGTGGGATGGTGCGACGGCGCATGCACGTGGTTCTCCAGACCTGGCCCGTCGATGCTGGTCTCGAATCGTGCGGCTATGAAGTTGGAGATAACGGGACCTAACGTGTGGCCACTGTTGCGTCGCATCTCTGCGGGGCTTGTTGTTTTATATAACTTGTCTCTTGTTGTTGCCACCGCCGCGTCCTATGGAGGCTGAGCCGTACAACATGGCTGTTTTTGTGTTGCTCAGATTTTGTCAAAATCATGTCGACTTGGATAGACGGGTGGGTGCGGTGGTGAGCGCGCGGTGCCGTGAACCGAGCGATCAGAGTTCAATTCCCGCTCACAGCTATGGCGAAGTGATATCAGAACTGGTCCTGACCTCCCCCCCCCCCCCCCCCCCACCGCTGATACCAACCAGCAAGAACCAGCGCGGTGAGGTACGCTAAAAAAAAACTCGCGTCATCCCCGGCACGGTGTGTGGGGGAAGGCCTTCATCCAGCTGTGAATTGAGAATACTGGAATTAGTTGTTTTGCATTTATATGAGCAACAAATGTAATTGGAGACGACGTGAGTGGAATGTGGCATCTCAACCTGATCTTCTTCCCCATGCGTTTGTAAGACAATGTGGTACTGGCTCCCACATGTAGTCTTAACAGACTGTTGGGGCAAGTGCTGTTTGCGAGCACCCATGAAGGCCAACACAGCTCACGAGGGCCGCCTTTGTCTACCGAATGGCGATGTTTACACACCGTACCATCTACTCGTTTGAGACCGAGTCGACCTAGAGGAGGCCCAGGACCAGTTCAGATAATCGTTGCTGGTGTTGGCCGTGAGCAGGATTCGAACTCGGGTCACTGGGTTCATAGTGCAGAGCGCTAACCATTGTGCCACACCACCCTCTCTCGCGCGCTCCGCTGTGCCGTGACAGGCGCTCGCTCACGGCTGTCGACGTGTGGCTGCAGGAGCGCAGCGCCAATGATCCGGGGCCGCCATGGATCCCAGGAGTCAGCGAGGAGAGGCTTCCCCGCTGCTGGATGGCACCACCACCGATGGCGCCCCGGCCCCCGTGCTCTCCCTCGGCCAGATTAGACCCGCGAATGCGAGCAACGACTACACGGACGGGCCCCCGGGGACGACAACGGCCACGGGGCCCGCCACGGGACCCGCCACGGGGCCCGCCACGGGACCCGCCACGGGGCCCGCCACGGGGCCTGCGGCGGCCAGGGCAGGCGCTCCACGGGGCCCGCTGCCCCTCCACCAGCAGCAGCAGCAACAACACCAGCACCGCGCCGGCTCCCCGCCGCACAAGCCGGTCGCGCTGGCGGGGCGCGTGGCACGGTCCACCAGCACCGGCAGCACGTGCTCCAAGAGCAGCAGCGCTCGCACGAGCACCGGCAGCACGTGCTCCGAGCAGCGCCTGCTGCCCCCGGCACCGCCGTCACCTCCGCACCTGGGCCCCGCGCCGTCCCCCGCCGGCGCCCCAACGGACCCCCCGGCTACTCCGGACGCGGCGCCGGCGGCGCTCGTGGTGAAGCGGCAGCCGCAGGGCGGCGAGGGGGGTGGCGGAGGCGGTGCCGGCGACGACGACGGCGACGACGGCGCGGGAGAGGGCGGCGCGGCGCCGTCCCGTCCGACGGACGAGCGGGCGGCGCCGGCGCCGGCCGAGAAGCCGGGGTCTCCAACGAACGGCGAGGGCGGCGAGGGCGGCGCGCGTGGCCACGCGGCGTGCGAGCGGTGCGGGAAGTGCGCGTGCGGCGAGTGCGGCTCCACGAGGCGCTCGCTGCCCGCGTGCTGGCTGTGCGAGAAGCGCTGCCTGTGCTCGGCGGGCGCGCTGCTCGAGTCGTGCACGTGCCTGTGCTGCGTCAAGGCGCTCTTCTACCACTGCTCGCCGCAGACCGACGTGGGCGACTCGGGGGACTCGTGGGCCGACAACCCGTGCTCGTGCCGGCGCGCGGGTTGCGTGCCGCGCTGGGCCTGCCTGGGCGCCCTCTCGCTGGCGCTGCCCTGCCTGCTGTGCTACCCGCCGGGCCGCGCCGCGCTCAAGCTGGCGCGCGCCGCGTACGACCGCCTGCAGAGGCCCGGCTGCCGATGTCGGCGCCGGCGAAACGACGCCGATTCCGATCGGGCCGCGCCGGCGCAGTCTCCCGCCGCCGAGAAGCCCGCTTGAGCGACCGCCCCGGCCCCCCGCCAGCCCGCCGGGCCCGCCGAGAGACGCGGGGACCCCGAGGGAGGGGAGGGCGCGGCGACGAGCCGGCGAGCTCGACGGGCGGACGAGGAACGGGCGCTCGCAAACTGTGACGGGAAGCGCCGCGCGGCGTGGGCGCATGCGACGCCCGTGACCGCCGCGCGTTGTGCGCATGCACGACGCTGCAGTCGGTGCCATATACAGTCTATATTACAGTATACACAGTATATATTGGCGGCACGTGACTCGTGTCCCCTCTTTCACCCCCGCGGCAGAGCTCACCCGACCACTGCAGGGGTCCTCCAGGGGGTGGGGGGGGGGCCCTGGGGGGGGGGGCCCCTTACCTCTAGAGCCCCCACATCCCCCCACACCTCGACGGGGGTCGATGAGCCCCGTAGCGACCCCCGCCGCAAGGACCCCCGCACCTTTACAGGGGTCCCATCGCCCCCTTCCCCCCTCGACCACTACAGGGTGCCCCCCACACACACCTCCCTGTGTAGCCCCCCACACGGCTCCACTGGATGCGGTGCGGCCCCCCATACCACTAGAGGAGCCTCCTCCACCCCGGTGGGCCCCCACTATTCAGGGTACAGGGCCCTTGGCCGCGCTATCCAGGGTCTTGGGCCCCCCGGGTAGGGGCCCCTCCGTGGGTCCCGGGCGGGCCCCCCCCCCCCCTCTCGTCGTCGTTTTCCTGTGTAAAGAGAAATATTTATTCCAAAGTTTTATAATATTTATTTTACAGATGTATGCGAGAGGCAGACCCCCCCCCCCCCGCTCCCCGGGGGCCCTGCGCTCTGTGCTTGAGGAGGGAGGGGCCCCGGGCGGGGGGTTGCTTCCTATAGAAATAAATAAATAAATGATTATACCCGTGCAATGCGCGTCCCCGAGTCTTCCTGCGCGCGTCTCTCCTGGCGTCTCGGGGTCTCCCGTTTCCGCGTCGCTCAGAGTCTTTGTCTCTCTCTCTCCAACGTCTTTGTATCTCTGGTAGCGTCTCCGGATCGTCTTAGTTGTGCGCTGATGTTCCCTCCGGACTTGTCTCCATCCTCTCCCTTGCGTCTCTGTCTTCTTTAAGATGTCCTCGAGTCTCTCCCGGCATCTTCCAATGTCTTCATCTCCCGCGTGGGTCTGTCTCTCGAGGTTTCCGTCTCGTGTCCGTGTCTCCCTCGGCCATTCTCCTCCGCGCCGCCCTCATCTGCTCTCCCTCAAGTGCCATGTTTCTCTTCCTCCTCTCTCCAGGAGTCTTAGTCTCTCTCATACCCCCCCCCCCCCTACTCGGAGTCAACATGTTCCCCTGGGTCTCTGCGTCTCCCTCGAGGCTGTCTCGTCTGCCTTGCTCATCTCCACTCAATGCTCGCGTCTCCGTCATCTCCCTCAATCTCCCTGCATTTCCGTGTCGTGCGTCTCGCCACTCCCACTCTCGCATGTTCCTCCACGTGAGGTCAAACTTCCACACCCCCCCCCCCGCCCACAGCGTAAGGTCACCTGTGTGACCTGGTGGACAACGTGCGGTGCTGCTGCTGCTGCTGCTGTGGGCGAGGAGAGGGCATGGGGCATTGAGCAGGAGGACAGGGCACCAAGAGCATGGTTGTTGAGCCGAGGGCAGGATTGTGGAACGGGTAACAGGGCAGGGTTACGTGTCGGGGGTCATTGCACAAAGAGGAGGGTAGGGAGCATGGCTATGGCAGCAACACTCGATGGCTGAATCTGGGCCGGAGTCCCCGCCCGCCGCCCCCCCTCGACACCGGGCCTCCCCCCCCCCCCCCACGACCCGCGGCTCCGTTCCCACAGGGAGGAAACGGCCCTTTCCGGCCACCGCAACCCATCCCCGCTCCACGGCACGTGTCTCCCTCCCTCCCCGTCTTCTCCCTCCCCGTCTTCTCCCTCCCTCGCTCCCTCCCCGTCTCCCTGACTTTTCATGTCGTCTGTCGCCCCACCCGCCTCCCCTCCGTTTCCCGAGTTTTCCGAGAGCCGCTAAAAACTCGGGGGAGTTGAACCTCCGAGGTTTTTCACTCTTCGCAACGCGGATTTGGGGGGTCCCGTCGCCTCGAGTTTGGCGGTGAATTCGTAATGCAGCCCCCCCCCCCCCCAATTCTCTGTCCTCGATTTCCTGGGTAGGAACTCTGACCGCGCGGAGAGGAGAATTGCTGCCTTCGAAATGAAAGCCTGCCAGAGAATCCTGACATGTCTTACAAAGAGCGTGAGACGAGCAAGGGAGCCCTGGGGGGCACAGACGGGAGACTCGCTTCTTCTCGGCCAGGTCGGGTACAGTGTGTTGAACTTCTTTCGCACTGTACGTAGCCGACCGTGCTAATTCACTATGTAACACAATTTTTTCTGGGTACTAAGTGTTATTTTTTAATTGCTTATGCCACAAGTACAGAAAATGGCTATTCCCCACAAACTTTGCTTTTGTGACCAGGACTTTATGTGAAGGAATGACACAAATGCACACGTTTTCTCATTGAAAATAGATCAATTTCAAAATATCACTGTCCTGGTCACAAAAGCAAAGTTTGTGGGGAATAGGAGCCATATTCTGTACTTTTGAGGCATAAGCAATTAGGAAATAACACTTACTACCCAGGAACAATAAAATAATACTTTTGTTGGTACACAGCATCAGACGTGCGGCGGATGGACAACGGGGCACTGCAGTGATTCGGACACGTGACCAGAGTGAATGGTGACCGGCTGCAGAAGACGGCCACGGAGGGAACGCTGGAAGGTGCTCGAAGAAGGGGGAGATCTGGATCTGAGTGGATGTCCAACATCAAACGCTGAACGGGAAAGAAGCTGCCTTCGATGATAGACGAAGCGACAGACAGTGAGGTGGAGATGTTGGTGAAGGCACCACTCGTGCCCCCAATGGTGTCAATTCCAAGGGACTAACAAGAGGAATTATCCAAGCTCCTAATCAAAAGCGGCTCTCAACACAATTTTTACATTTACTGTCCGCATTCGGGTCCTGACCTTCGGCAAGTATTCCTGGAGAAGTCTCACTCGGAAGGACTGCTGTGAGAGAGGGGCTCTGCTCACCTGGAATACCGAGTCACTCGGCATGTCGTGAAAACGCCACTCCCTCGTTTCAACCAACCCAGAAATGGCCCTTGAACTCGAATTCTGGGTCGCGTGGAAATTCGTTCCACAGATGCTGGCAACGCACTTTCAATCACCCCCGTCCCGCCATTCACGTCTATCCATCCCGAGCGCCTCCCTCCCAGCCGCCTCCCTCTGCCGCCGCGTCTTTTCCTCGCTGATTGTCGCATGCATTGTGTGCAGGTGCGTGTGTCTGCAGGTGCAAGTGGGGAGCGGTAGTGTAGCGGTTAGCGCACTGCGCTATGAACCCGGCGATCCGGGTTTGATTCCCGCTCACGGCCAACATTAGTGACGATTATCTGAACTGGTCCTGGGCCTCCCCTAGGTCGACTCAGCCTCAAATGAGTATCTGTTGCGGTGTGTAAACATCGCCACTGGGGAGACAAAGGCGGTCGGACGTGGTGCTGGCCACTCGCCCCTTCGTATACCGTTCCGGCCTTCAGGTGCTCGCTAACAGCACTTGCCCCTACAGTCCGTTAAGGCTATATGGGGGATCTTTATCTTTGTGTGTCTACAGCAGTGCGCAGTGGTATTGCGCTTATGAACCCTGCGCCTTAAATTCTCGATTCCTGCCTGTGGCCAACACTTATATGAGCCCATCCTGGGTCCCGCCTAGGTCGTCTCGGTCTCAAATGAGTACGTAGTACGGTGTACAAACATCGCGTTCCGCCTGTTGTAGTGCCACTCGCTCCCAGCACTTGCACAGGCGCGCGTGTGTAGGAAATGTCCACAGGGCCCACCCCAATGTATTATTGGCCAAGTCATGACCGACGACACCATCAAGGACCGAATGCTTTGGCTTTTGGTGTCACTGGCCCGTAGTTTACGATCTTTAAGGATCCTTCATTAACGACGTCGTTAAACACACAGTATCACTGGTATTGGCCAAATGCTGAAATAGTATCTGCCAATTGCTCTTGAAACCCGGTGTGGCTTTCCTGGGGAGGCAAGCCCAGCAATGCTCACACATTCACGAGGGTGGGCAGGAGTCCGAGCCATCCCTGTTCACCTTGGCGTGCGACAGGGATTTCCTCTGACCCCTACACCATTTAATATCTTCTTTGGCCACGTAATTTGAGGAACTTTCCATTGCTTCAAGTTTCAAGTTCATTTATTAGGTATAGCCCTGTGAGCCATTCGGCTCTTGAATCGGGTGCAACCGCAACAAACAAAAAACAAAAACAAGAAAACATCTTAAAGTGACTATGTGCAAACTGAAAATCCAGGGGAAAAAACTGCAAAAATTCCAGAAAAAAGGCACCGTACACCAACGCTGTGTGCAAAAATCCCAGTGGGATGCAAGTCAAACAACAACAACTACAAGACAACTTAGATTAAGGCCATCAGTCGAACTCCGTACTACATCAAACAAACATGGCCAAACCAAGGAAACTCCTGTCTGTTGTCGATACAATGGGAGGCTGAATCTGGAGCGTGCTACAAAGAGCTATCAGCTCCACCAAAACCAAGCACCTGAGCATTCCACCCCTTCAACTTTCTCTCTCTCTGAGTCGAGAGCGGGAGTGAAGAAGTTGGAGGAGTGCCCATACTTGGGAAGTGTGTCACGACAAGCTCCAGTTTGGCAGCGAATCAGTCTAGCCGAGTTATCTTTTCATCATCAACTAAGTGAGTAACGTTGTGTAGAAGCTGACTAGCTTGTCGCTCCACACGAAGCTCCGGGTCTTATCAGATACAACAACTGCTCTGTGTTTGCGGCACGTGGGGTCCTTAACAGGAACGCTCGCGCCGGCTTGAGACAATTAGGTTGGCCTGCCTACGATCCTTCCTGGGTTTAACCAGACTGGATTGTGTGGGCAGCTCACGGATCCTTAAAAGATATGGGGCACAGTTTTTTTTTTATCTATCGGTGAGCTCTTCCGGCAGGCGAGCTCCTGAACACACTGCTGCTACCATCACATGCAGGAATGAACGGGACGGTACAACCATTCAATATGTCCAGAATGTCAGCATCGATTTTGTAAATATTAAAATATCTCGAAATTATATGAGCTACAGATTTCACAGGTTTTGAAAGATCCCCTTTATTTTTTACACAAAAGGGTCTCACAAAGGTCCCAGATGGGTTAAACACATCCCACAGTCGCGTTTTCAAATCCGATAGTCCCCAACATCTGGAAATGACTCCATCCATATTCTAAAACCATAACCAAAAGATCGCAATGTACACACACACACACGGATGTTAAACCGGACATAAACCCCTTGCACAGATTTGGGACCCCCCGCCGAAGAATTGTGCAGCGGATCCAGAAACATCCCCGGAATTGCGGTGTGCAAAGAACACATCACGGGGCGCAAACTTCAGCCGCCACACCTCGTCCATTCGTAACTTTTTTAAACGATTAATCGCATTTTAATTAACGAGCTTAGAGTTTGTTTAAGTTCCATCAAATGTTAGCATCGTAAGGGTTTTGCCCTGGGGAGGGAGTGAGGCGGAGGGGGGCGGGCAGCACCACGTGACTCCAGCGAGCCCCCAAGATGCATCCCAAGCGCTGTGGCGCCACCACGTGGCGGCGATCTGCAGTGATCCAGGGGAGGACCGACTCCCGGCCATAGGGATGATCAATGATGAATGATTTTGATAATGATGATATTTGATCATTTCTGTCATTGATGACCAAATAATGTGGATATATTATTTTTAAATCACATTTTATTAGCAGAGGCCCACAACTCAAAACGACCAGCAACAAACAGCACCATTTAAGTTGTAATGAACAACAGTTATTTATTTGACACCTTTCTTGAAACGAGCAAGAGACGACGATGATGGGAGGAGGGGGATCCAAAGCGAAGCCGTGCAAGGGGGAGAGGCGGAAAGGGAACAGAGTTGTGGGCAGCAGTGCGGTGAGTGTGTGGGGGTGTTAGTGAGTGGATGAATTGAACCTCATGGCGGTACCCCGGGGTTAGTCTGTTGATGGTCGGCGATGCGGCAATCGACTCATCTCGACGAGCTGTACACGATGCCCCACCACTACGGTGCGTGCCGCGAGCGTTCAGGGTTTCGGCGCAATCGTCCTCGCTGCGTTTCGACATCGCGGATTGATTGGTACCCCAGTCGCGGAGTTAAGTACACCCCTAGAAAAAATTCGTGTCCCAGAAATAAAATATTTCATTGCCTCGGGCATTTTGTATTATTTGGTTACTACGGGGTACCGCCATATAAAGGATCATTTGGTGGATGAGTGGATGAGTGGGTGTGAGAGTGCCTTGTTGTTGTTGTTGACCTGAAGTGCGGTGGTTGAACACAGATTGTCTGGTGGACCGAGTCCTAACTACGGGGGAGGAATCCATGAGTGAAGTTCACGTGAAGAGTGACCGTGGTCGTAGCGATACAAGGGTGATGAGTAGGGTGACGTCAAACACCATCACTGCTGATCGACGTTGATTGATGTCACTCACCCGTCATCCTCACCCCCTTTCACCCCAGCACACTCATCCCCATCACACTGACCCCTCTCACTCACCCCCCTCACCCCCCTCACTGACCCCCGTCTCACGCCTTTCACTGCACCATGCGAACACACCTGAAGCCGCTCTCGCTGCCTCAGTAATCGGGGTCAGGCGAGGCGAGGTCGCCCCCTAGCTCGACTCCCCGGGAGAGGCCCCTGTAAAGCCGACTCTTCTGTAATAAAGATATTTTTTTATTATTACACGCTTTCTTTTAACTCACTTTGTTGCAGTAGGTTTTTACCATTTAAACTAGTACAAAACTGACACCTTTATACAAGGCATCATGTTTACAATAACCACAACACAAGCAGTCAAAATGCAAACAAAAAGAAACAACTCTGATAATGATATGCATTGTCCTTGAAGTTGATTGGTCCACACCCGAGACAGCTTTCCTTAGAGCCTAGTCTCCATTGGTGTTGGACCAGATGACGCCAAAAGGCGTACAACTCAAAAACAGCGCACTATCAGAGTATTGAGAACTCGGGGTAAGCATTTACACTATGAGACCTCCTTTACCAGTGGCAAAAAATAGAAGTAGGTTTTTACCCTTTAAACTGTATATAGGTGTCAGTTTTGTACCAGTTTAAAGGGTAAAAATCTACTACTATATTTTGCCACTGGTAAAGGAGGTCTCATAGTGTAAATCACTTTGTTGTTGTCGTTTTTGCATCCTCAAATCTTGTAACTCAATTTTAACCCACTTCCCAATGTGGTATCGACTGCAAACTTGGTATACTTATGTCATACTGATGATAATACTATATTCTATCATAAAAAACAAAACAATTATTTTTAAACATTCTTTTTTGTATGTTATGTTTCGGCTTGGGTCTAATTGTCCACGCTCAACTGACGTTGGCTGTAATTGGCCACGGTCCCTTACGTTACGGCAACCTTCGGGGCCACTTCCTGGAGTCGTGGAGTTCTGCCATTACTAGTACATTTCATAAAAGCGTGTTTTTAAAAAAGGTTTAATTTTTTAATATCGCGTAAATATAAATGTGTAGTTTACCCACCACCACCCGACACAGCCAATTAATAAGGTTTGTCGCGTAAACAACACGTGCCAATTAGTAAACTACTTCAGCACACGGGTGCGCTCGAGAGTAAACCCACTGCATTTACAACTTGAGTAGTACGACGTTTCGCTGGTCAGTACAACAACAACAACCACCACCACCAGCTTCATCAGGCGATTTGCCAGAATGGTGACTCTTGCGTCACCACGGGGAACCCCCCCCATAGCCCCTCCCCCTCGTAGCCCCTCCCCCCTTAGCCCCCCATAGCCCCTCCCCTTAGCCCCCCCCTTACCCCCCCCATAGCCCCCTCATAGCCCCTTTATTAGCCCCTCGTATACCCCCTCCCTCTCTTAGCCCCCCCATAGCCCCTCCCACAATAGCCCCTCCCCCATAGCCCCTCTATTAGCCCCCCATAGCCCCTCCCCCCTTAGCCCCCCATAGCCCCTCATTGCCCCTTTATTAGCCCCCCCCTATACCCCCTCCGTCTTTTAGCCTCCCCATAGCCCCCCCCCTTAGTCCCCCATAGCCCCTCTATTAGCCCCCCATACCCCCTCCCCATCTAAGCCCCCTCATAGCCCCTCCCCCTAATTCGCTTCCCCTGTAGCCCCTCCTCCTCCCCCCCTTTAAACTCCTCCCAGCCCCTCCCTCCCCCCACGTCCACTCCGAGTGGCTGAGATCTCGCGGGGGGTGGGGAGGGGGGGGCCCTCACACTCGCCGGCTCTCGCGAGATCGCGGCCGCCATGTTGTCGCTGGAGCCATGCGACCTGAGAGGCCCTGAGCCCCTTGCCGCGTGAAGCTGACACCGCTCCTATCCTCATCCTCCTCCTCATCCTCCTGCCTCCCTCCACCTCACTCGTCCAGCAGTGGATACAGCAGCCGACACACCTCGCAGCGGCTGCTCGTCCGGCGACACCGGCGCAAGAAGCCGATAGCGGGGACCCAGCCTCAGACGCAGGCGCATCCTGCTACTACAGTGCAGTACAGTAGCTCAAATCGAGAGCCACTCACCCCCGGGGGACGTCCACCTCGAGTCTACAGGGACGCCAGCCAGTCGTCCGCCAGCCCTCCCGCCGTAGCTGCCCGCCTTCTCGTCCGCTCCTCCAGCCCCCGCTCCAGCCCCCGTGCCCCGCGGCGCGGGACGCGGAGCCCTGCGTGCAGGATGCTCATAGAGAACCTGGAGTCGCTCAAGGCCTGGCTCACCAAGACACTCGACCCCATGTGAGGCCCCCACACACACACACGCACCGCCACACTAGTAGCGACCCCCGGGAGGGTGGAGGCAGTGGGCATCTTGTTGGTGGCGAGACGGGCCCTTCAGGGGTCTCGTGAGGCCTGTGTAGGCCTCTAAGATGAAGGCAGCAAAGCCCACCAGGGGTCTGTTTCGTGGCTTTTGAGAGGTAAACAGGCCCGTGGGTGGTGGCACTGGTGTCTCGCAGAAACAAAAACAATTACCCTCGTTAGATTACACACTCGGGCCTCGTTTTACGTGTGGAGTTGTTTGTATTTTCTGGTCTGCGTGTGGTTTTTTTTCTTCGGGTTTTCCGGTTTCTTTCAATAAAAAAAAAATACAGAGTGCGTGGTTTTGGCCCAAAGTATCTCCAGTGCAGAAAAATCACCCGAAAATTCGTCAATTGGGATTGTACACACACAGCAGCGACATCGCCCGGCCCATACTGCAAAAAAAAACTTGCCAGGACCCTTCTGGAGAAGATTCGCGAGATTCGGTGAGGCTTTTTTGCCTAAACGTAATAACAGATGCGCTTAGTGGGGCCTGCAAGCGTCACTTGGGGCCCGGAGAGATCCTTTCGAGCCGTGGACAGTCATATTCTTGGTTCTTTTGGTAAAGTCACGTAGAAGGGAAACAATAAAATAATAAAAATAATAATATTTTATTATTTCCCTTCTGCGTGACTTTACCGAAAGAACCAAGAATACGAATCTTTGCAGTCACGAAAGCTTTAAATAGAAATGTAACCGTGGACAGTCGTGTAGATGTGCAGGGATGCATCCTCGCGGGATGAGGTGTGGGGCCGACGCACGAGAATGGTGACGGAAAGACAGCCCCGAGTGGAGAAGATGCCCAAGAGAACGACCACCGCGGAGCAGACGGAGGACTTAGACCCGCCGTGATGGTGTCAGCAGTGAGACGTTAATGGTAGCAGCACCGGACAGTGAGGGATGGCGATGGTTTGGGGAGGCATTCATCCAGCAGTGGGATAGAGAATGGCTGACGGTGATTGGCGATGTTAGTGGGTGCGAGTTCTCCTCAGGCGATCGGAAGATTCTCAGACGAGTGGGGAGGCCTAGAGGCGTGCAGTGAGCACCCAGAGGGGTGAAACGGGATTTATAGGGGATTGATGTCCCCCAGAGAAGTCCTTTGGTCCCCGTCCCTACTAAGTGCCCTCCCCGCATGGGTGTCCCTCCTGCAGTTGCGATGCGGACCCGTCGGCCCTGGCGAAGTACGTGATTGCGCTGGTGAAGAAGGACAAACCCGACAAGGAGCTCAAGGCGCTGTGCGTGGACCAGCTCGATGTCTTCCTGCAGAAAGGTAGGGGGAGGGTGCTGTGAGGGGCGAGATGGGCGAGCACCTAGACTCGGAGACACCAAACAAACTTGCTAGAGGGATGGTGGTTGGTGGGACGGGTAACCGTGGGAACAGGTGGGAGACCAGTCTTATTTGACGGATGAATGATTTGTTGGAGCTGACGGGTGCATGGATGGACTGGAATATGTGAGGGATCTGCCTGGAATATAATTGAGACACTAGTCTCAAAAAGAAGTGAGGAAGTGGTATGCGGGGCAGGTGAGAGACCGGTCTAGTTTGCAGGTGAATGTTTGAGGGGGGGTGAATGGGGCCAGTTTTAGTGACAGGTGATGGGACAGTTCAGATGACAGGTCCATGACAGGACTGTTGAATGGAAAGTGGCTCACGTGCTGGATATTTGAGGGACTAGTCTGGGTGACGGTTGATTTTTTTTGTCTTTGGTTTACCAGTCCATGGACAGTGAAGGAACTGGTCTGTAGGAAATGCAAGGGACCGGTTTTGGGGCTATGTGTGGAACTGGCATGTGTTTAAGTTAATTGAACTTAAAGCATGAACATGCATTACATGAAATCTTCTTGTACTTTATAGCCATCATATATCCTGTAAATACGATTTGGGGTAATGGTGTGAAACTAGCTAATTAAAGAGTCAAAACTGTTTTGAGGAAACCCAATTAAAATGTGTACTGTCCATACCAATTATGTACGGGTGGCTACCCTATGTGTACGGAGCAGTTGGCTGGCAGGACTGTGGGACCGGTGAAGGGGTTCCTTTGGGAATAGTGTGAAGGACTCCAGTTGACAGGTGATTTAGTTGGCTAGTCAGGGGAACAGCTGAGGGACTGGTGTTAGGGGGACAGCTGAGGGATGGGTTCAGGGGACAGGTGAGGGACCAGTCCAGTTGACAGGTAAATGACAGGTCCAGTGGGCAAGTGAGTGAATTGTATGTGAGGCAGGCAAGTGAATGGTTAAGGAGATGGGTGAGTTAATGGGTTTTGGAGAAAATTTAGTGAATGGTGAGGGAGACAGGTGAGTAAATGGTGTGGATGATAGGTGAGTTAATTTAGAGGGAGAAAGCTGAGTGAATGGTATGCAAGACAGGAGAGTGAGTGATATGGATGATAAGAGTGAATGGGGTGGGAGAAATGTGATTGATTGATGTAGGAGACTGTTGACAGGTAGTTCATGGGCAGGTCGAGAGGACAGGAGATGCATTAGTCTCTGGAACATTCGCCAGACTGGTGGTGGGGGGGCCAGGTGAGGCTACAGGGGCAGGGACTGCGCTCCTGTCAGTTGTGATTCCTCCGCACGCCAGAGAATAAGTGTCGCAGCTTCACTGTACAACTTTCCTTGCAGCAGCAACGTTGGTGGTGCAGAGCAGTAGCTTGTGTATTTGGGACCTGACAGAGCTGAGACCCCGGGTTCGAGGCCAGGCAGCTGCCTTAATTCGGATTGACCAGTGTAAATACGTGCAGTAAGTTAGTGCATCAGCCCAGTCACCAATGGCTGCACAAACGCAAAACCATCAAATTACATTTGTTTTTGCAGTTAATTTGGATAAATTCCATCCTTGATATTAAAAAAAATATTGGTTTAACTGTAATGTAATGAACATTACTCTCATATGGCATTGCGGGTACTGCTTTTAGTGTGTGGTCCAGGTCACTTTAAAGGGTTTCAGAAAGTTTTGTGATGTCCATCTCCATGGACTATTCTCAAGGGCAAAGGGTCGCACTGCTCTGTGAGAGTCGCGAATGGATTATTTGTCTCTTGCTGTGACATTGATAGCACGGTCGGGTTCAAAATGGAGAAACATTTTAGGCAAATTTTTAAAATATAATTTTGTTAGTTGTGGGATTTAAATTGGAGTTCCCCTAGAGGAAATCCCACGTGTATAAAGTGGCGAACACTCAGAGGTCTGCACAGATGAGTTTGTAAAGGAGTCTGCTTGCTATACCACCACCGTGCAGCCCTGTGGGATTGGCATTTTCACAAATCTCTACACGATCCGCCAACCTTTCTTAATCGCGTGCCGCAGATACGGCCGGCTTCGTCGACAAGCTCTTCGAGGTCCTCAACAACAAGTCGTACCTCCCCACACACGCACCGGCCTCTATAACGCCCACGGCTGGAGGGCCTGCCGAGGCCCCCAAGGGCGAGCCGGCCAAGCCCGAGTCCGGCTGGCAGGAGCGCCCCGAGCGTAAGGACGAGGTGAGATTTCCTGGACTGTTGCGTTTCACCTCATTGTGGTGCGGGCCGCGTGTGTGTGCATTATCGTGGTTATCCTGTGGGGGAGGTTCGTGAAGGATGCTACTAGGCAGTTGGAGAGTGGTGGAGTGCACTCGCAACGACAAGCAGAGCAGCCGGGAGGATAAAACGCAGAAGCATGGCATGGTGGAGGGCATGGGTGGTGTATCTTTTCGGTCATCTCAAGAAGTCAACCCATAACACCTGAGTTTGTCCCGGGACCACCTGCCAGCAAGTCTTCCACACTTCATATCATAGCCTTAAAGTGAACCCTGCCTATTCTAGATTTGAAGCTTTCAAGACTGCAAGGATTCATACTCTTAGGTTTTTTCGGTAAAGTCACGTAGGTAAAAAAATTAAATTAAAATTAATAAAAGTAATAATAGAAATAAAATAATAATAAAAAATCATGACGTTTCGGAGGCAGCACAAGTCTCCGTCATCAGGTGGGACCGTCACAGCTACAGCTAGATTTGCTGTATCAAGTGTTGATGCAGCAAATCTAGCTGTGACGGTCCCATCTGATTTCGGAGACTTGTGTTGCCTCCGAAACGTCGTGATTTTATTATTATTTTATTTCTATTATTACTTTTATTAATTTTAATTATATTTTTTACCTACGTGACTTTACCGAAAAAACCTAAGAATATGCACCCTGCCTGGCACACGTGTTGTGGTGATGTCACCTACACTCAGTGGTGAATGGCGGCCGTTGTTGTGCGTGACCCCGTGTTGCACGTGCGTGTGATTAGCACGCGCCACCTCCTTCTGCTGAGGAGGATCGCGACAGCCGCAAGCCGGGGCGGAGGAAAAGTCACAGCCCCAAGCAGCTGAGCGCTGGGTCTAGGGATAACAGGCAAGTGGCAGGATGCATGCTACAGCACGCACACGACAACACGCGCACGACAACACACACGACAACACGCACGACAACACGCACGACAACACACACGACAACACGCACGACAACACGCGCAACACACGGGTGGTGACGTGACCCAGCGGTTAAGAACGTTTGCTGCTGCTTGTAAAGGTTCATGGTTCGATTGCAATGGCCTCCCTGATTAATACTGGGGGTGTATTAATCATATTAATCATATGCGCTCTCCGCTTCACAGTGGACATTAGTACTATGAGCCAAGAATGTCTGTTTGTGTGTAATGCGCGTGAAGTCACTCCACATGCCGCACCCCCCCCCCTCAGTAATATTCATGAGCGGGTGGATGTTGTTAACACTCACGCAGAAGAAAGTCGAGCGGAATTTTTTTTCTCCGCAAATTCACTTCAAGTTTGACGTTTCTTTATTGAAAGTGAATCTAATAAATAATTATACGCAGCAACACAGTGGATTTGGTGTATATGTATTTCTTCAGCACTCGAGACAAAAGGTAAGTCTAATTTATGCTTCTACATCATGGTAAAATAGACATTTCTAGGTGATTTCCCAAATATTATATCGATTTCAAATTTATTTCAACCCCAGCTATCGAAGGCAGAAGAGAATAAAGTATCAGAGCAGTGAATTTGAACAGTTATATACAGTGCTACAGTAACATGAAGTGAG
The DNA here is from genome assembly GCF_015708825.2 of Lethenteron reissneri. Taxonomy (NCBI): domain Eukaryota; kingdom Metazoa; phylum Chordata; class Hyperoartia; order Petromyzontiformes; family Petromyzontidae; genus Lethenteron; species Lethenteron reissneri. Next base: position 5,886,912 of record NC_083810.1, read on the forward strand.
GTGTTTTATGACGTATAGTTTTGTGCAAGAATCACTGCCATTAATACAGTGCTACAGTGACATGAAGTGAAGTGTTTGATCACATACTTTTGTGCAAGATTCACTTGCATTTCCGACCATCACCACCTAGCCAGTGAACTGGAGCACGTACACCAAGCCCTCAAGATGAATGGATATTCGGATTGCACAATCCGTAAAGCTGTCACCCCAACCGTTGGGAGAGAACCACCTGAGGACCCAATCAAAACCATCACCTTGCCATACACAGCAGGGGTCACCAAAAATATTTCCAAAATCATGAGCAAACACAAGATCCAGGTTCGATTCAACGTCCCATCTGTGAAGGATGTGATCCCTGACATGCAATACCCCGGTGTCTACAAACTAAGCTGTGCCTGCGGCAGTAGTTGCATTGGAGAAACCAAGCGACATGTCTCAGGCCGTGTTCGTGAACACAAAGCGGATCTGAAACGGTAGGACTAATACTTCTGCCGTGGCTGGTCATTGTTTTAATGCTGTGGGCACACATTAAATTTATTTCTCCAAGACGAAGGTACTATGCAAACCAACTGGCAATCGACAAAGATTTGTTCATGAAGCCATCCAGATATATAAACACAGACACAATTTCAACCGAGATGATGGGTACAAACCGAGCAATCATTGGAAGGATGTTATTAACCAGGCAAAGGCATAACTGGCTGTGATGCTTCCATCCTACCTGCCGATGTTAACAGTTATTTCTGACTCTCTGAGTTACATTACCTTGTTAAATGTAATTACACTAACAGGCTAAATGTCTCACTAACATAGCCGCTGCTTCCCTTTTCCTCGATGTAGCGGTGGCTTTCGTTGTTTAATCGGCTGAATGTGTCTCATTAACATAGCCACTACTGCGGGAACCATCTCACATTGACATGCTAATCTTTAATCTCTAGAAATACAATGGCTTCTTCAGCACCGTCGTCGTGGGGTTACATTAACAGATTGACACGCTAATCTCCTGCAATACAATGGCCGAGGTATACATTATTACAGTAGAACCTCTGGTCACGACCATAATTCGTTCCATGACTTTGGTCGCAACCCGATTTGGTCGTGACTCGAACCTAATTTCCTTATTGGATTGTATGTAAATATGATTAATCCGTTCCAGACTCCTACGAAGTGTATATAAATATTGTTTTTTAAAGATTTTTAAGCACAAAAATAGTTAATTAGGCCATAGAATTCAGAGTGTAATAGTAAACTAAATGTAAAAACATTGAATAACACTGAGAAAACCTTGAACAGAGAAAACTAACATTGCCGCGTCAAGGTTTAGAATCGTTCAACAAGATGATTGTTTCGTCTGCTACATCAGTCGGTCGATTCTGAGAGAGAATATTTGTACGAGCAATTCATGTTTCTATTGAAAGTAAGTTAACAGTAATATTGTTATATACAGTATTGTTTTTGGAAGCATTCACCATAATATCGTATGAACGTTTACTTCACCGCATCATCGTATGAATGATGCGAGAAGAGATTAACGGGTTCTTATGTTAGCGATTTACGTACTGTACTCAGCGCTTTCGCTCTCTAAATTACGGCTTGAATGAGGGGGGAGGGGTATGACTACACTCACAAAATTAATATGAGCGCACGTCTGACCGAGACCATTACTAAGCGAGACTGAGTGAGCAAGCGGCCACACATGGGTCACTGTTGTTTGTAAACAAACAACAGGAAATTTGGCGCTTACAAAAAAAATGGCGTGGAAGGGGAAATCGGCCGCAGCCGTGTTTGATTGCCACCCGAGTTTGTGTTCGTGACCAGGTTCAAAATTTTTGTGAATTTTTTGGTCGGAACCCGATTTGGTCGTGGTCAGAAGCGTTCGTGACCAGAGGTTCTACTGTACTTGTAAATTTCATTACTAGCCCTGCCCACTTAACCCTTGGGTTGTACCCATTTCAAAGTGATATAACCTCTTGCTGCAGTAGTTCTCTCGCTATATTTCTCCTGCCTCAGCAGTCCGCCTGCTGTATTTTTTCACCTGAAGACGATTGCTCGTGTTGCGATCGAAACGTCGTGATTTTTATTATTTTTCTATCTACTTGACTTTACTGAAAGACCAAAATAATATGAATTCCAGCAGTCACAAAAGCTTTAAATCAAAATTACAGCTTCCGTCCTAGGACGAGCAAAGAAGCTAGTTAAATATATTTTGACAACATTCGGAAGAATATTCTATCATGTGCCGGCCTCGTGGTCCAAATTTTCTTAATTTGAAAACTAACACGACAAATTGTATGTAGCGACCATCACCCCAAACTGTGAAAACTCATCATGACCCTCCTGAAAAAGAGTCGTTAGACTTACTGGGGCTTTCCTGGATAAGCCAGCTTATTAATATACCTGCTATACAGAATGTACATGCTGTCTCCAGCGCACACACATTGCCTATAACGTACACTTGTTTACAGTATATAGCGTACATGCTGTATATGACATGTAAGCTTTATACAATTAACTCACTGTACAACCCACACATTTTTAACACCAAAGCTTCCCCCATATAGCCGTAACAGACTTTTGGGGTAAGTGCGGTGAGCGAGCACCTATTAAGGCCGGCACGGCACGAGGGGATGGGTGGCCAGCACCACGCCTAGCTGCCTTTTGTCTCCCTAGTGGCGATGTATACACACCGCACTAGGTACTCATTTGTCGACCTAGAGGAGGCCCAGGACCAGTTCAGATAATCGCCATGAGCAGGAACTCGAACTCGGGTCACCAGGTTTGTCGCGCAGCGCACTAACCACTGTGGCGCGCTCCCAAATATTTAATATCACACACACAGGCTAACGGCGCACGCACCCTTCCTAGTCCACGCGACGACATTGTAAGCGACGGAGAAAGGCTCGGCGAGTTGGCAGCGACCGGCGCTCACGGCGCCGTTTTTTTTTTGCCATCGCAGGAACCGTGATGACAAGCGGAGGGACGAGCGGCCCCGCCGACGCGAGTACGAGCGCTTCTCGTCCCGCGACGGACGCGACGGGCGCGACGGGAGGGAGGCGCGCGACGGGCGGGACGCGCGGGACGGGAGAGGGGCCGACGTGCGCGAGGGCAGGGACGGGCGAGGCGGGCGCGACTCGTACCGCGATCGCTACGAGCGCGAGCGCAGGAGGGGACACAGCCGCAGCCGAAGCCGCAGCTGGGAGCGGTCGCGCGACGCTCACCCCCCGCGCAGTCATAGCAAGGGTGAGCTCTCCCGTCTCCGCGTCACTCCGTCTGTCGTCCCCGTGTCACTCTGTCTCTCGTCCCCTTGTCTCTTGTCCCTGTGTCTCTTGTCCCCGTGTCTTCCATTGCCATGTCTCCTGTCCCCCGTGTGCCTACCTCCGCATTTCCCTCCCCGTGTCTCCAGTCTCGGTCTCTCACCCACCCCTGTGTTGTACCTCTTGCCTCCCATTTCCTCATCTTATTGTCCCCATGTCACCCCCGTGAACCCTAAGAATGCTGGTAATCTGTGTTAGACGATGAGGTCGTGATGGTTTTCTTATTTTATTTTTGTTGCTCTATACTCCCTGTACTGTTCCCGTTCTTGTGTAATGTGCACTGATGCCTACTTTATTGAAGGAGATATATTGGCACATAAAATAAGGATTGATTATTATTAAGGTTCCCATTATCACAGTTACACCTCCCATAGTTAAGTGTAAACTCGCGCCTTGTGTTACATAATGTTCACTCATCATGGAACATAATCTTCTAAAGCAATGATCATAGAATGCATTTTAACACGTCGGGATCATATAATGCGTTACACACTTTGATTTTCTATTTTTGACCTGAGACTTTTCTCAGTGCAAATGATAATACCTCCTTGATTTATGCCTCTCCTTTAAATGATACGTCAGTTTATGAAGCAGCTACTGAGGGGCGAGGGGGTATTTGTTGTCGTGATCACAACGTAAAGAGAAACATTCTGGGGACTTTCCTACCTTTGAGTCTTTCTCATTCATACTCACGAGCCAACTACCTGCCCTCACTGTAATCCTCTATCGCCCACCTAAGCCTCGTCTGTCTGTTCAGAATTTGCCAAATACCCGTGTTATTTTATCACCTAATTATGATAAGATGCTTCGAATTAATATCTGCTTAATGCACGTTATGATAATGACGTGGATTCGAAGGCTCGTGACTTTTTCGAGCTCTTATATTCTGATTTATTCGGCACGTTTCAGGGCCCACCCATAATCATGAGCACGCTTTTGGTCAAGTCATCTCTGGAAGTCGAGTTCATATCTCGTTCATAATGGATCCGAATATCTCTATTGTATGTTACTTGAAGCTTTACAACCTGTGACTAATACGAGTAGGGCACTCTTTTAAAAGTTGTGCAATTCATCCTGCAACTATGAAGAGCTTCTCTGAAATAATACGCTGAGCTCCATCCACTCTTTTTGCATTACTTGTGATGAGTTGACAGATATTAGCGTCTTTGTATGACTAACTCCTGGTACTGTCACCCCAGTTAAGATGAGAATTAGCTACACATGAGTGCATTGCTCCTTGGATTAACAGTTCCTTCTGGCAAATTAAAAGAGACTTTAGTAAGATGGAGCCTTAATGGAGCGCTACAGAATTACATATCGCGTATGATATAAAAAAAAACACTTACGGGGGAACAATGAGGCTATAAGATCGGCAAGAAGTGCTTCTCTAATCTCATGGAGTTAAATAAAAATGACTGCAGGGTGTTTTTTTTTTAACTATAGATTAATTGGGTAATCCTTAATCTTCACCGGTTATTAACCTTACAGCGGCATCTTCGACGTGTGAAGTATTTCTCAATTCCTCTCAAAACAAAATGAAGACTTGTTTAACAATTCCCCAGCCTGTGGCTCAGACCTGAGTTATTCCATCCAGACTGGGAACAGTGATTGAAGTAGTATTTAAGCAACTTAATTGATTCCTGAAAACGAATAATATTGACAATGTTTTTTTTTTCAATCGCAGCACAAAAACTGCCATGGTTGAAGAGCGACCAAGGATTTATTGATCAGCGCACTTGCAATGCTCCATTCATTTTGGTTCTACTGGACCTTCATGCAGTTTTTCATAAGTGGATCGCTCCGTTTTAATTGACCGTATTAAGGGATGGGTGGGCCTGCTGGGCAAGTCATTAAAGTGGCGCATATCTTGCCTTTAAAACAGGCAGTAATTTGACTGTGGTGAGAGAGAAGCGCCGTGTCTCCTGTCTCCGTGTCCCATGAGAGGGAGAGCGAGCGTGGTGAGAGAGCAGCGTGGTGAGAGAGCAGCGCCGTGTCTCCCCAGACCGCGAGCGTGACAAAAAGTTTGAAGGGGAGCGAGGCGACGTACCGGCGGAGGGGTACGTGCCCAGCACCGTCGTCCCCGGGGGGCCCGCTCCTTCCACGCAGTTCCCCCCGGCGGCCCCCGTGCCGGGTCTCCCTGCGACCATCGCCACGGAGACGCGCCCTGGTTACCGTGGCAACAACCACATCACCGGGCCCCCACCAACCTTTGGTAAAGGACCGCCCGGACCTCCCGTGGTGCCGAACAAGGCGCGCTGCCGGGACTACGACGGTGAGGGCCTCGACGGTGCAGCTGTAGCAGCAGCAGTGGTAGTAGCAGCAGTAGCTGCAGCAATAGCAGCATTAGCACCAGCAGTAGCAGCAGCTACAGAAGTAGTAGCAGCAGTAATAATAACAGCAGTAGTAGCATCAGCAGTAGTAGCACCAGCAGTAGCAGCAGTAATAATAACAGCAGTAGTAGCATCAGCATTAGTAGCACCAGCAGTAGTAAGAGCATTAGTCGTAGCAGCTACAGAAGTAGTAGCAGCAGTAATAATAACAGCAGTAGTAGCATCAGCAGTAGTAGCATCAGCAGTAAGTAGCATCAGCAGTAGTAGCATCAGCATTAGTAGCATCCGCATTAGTAGCCGGATGGAGATGACTATCCACGTCTGTAGTCCAGCAGTGGACTCGAGGGTTAGTGGCTCATCGCACAAATGTTGTGAAACTCCCTTGCCGTGGGCGTCGAGCAGGGGACATAGCTCGCCAGGAGAAGACGGTACAGCAAAAATGTAAAGTCTACCTGTTCTGTCTGTATGGGGTAGTGTTTCCCCCTCACACGTGAGGCACAAACAGTCGTAACAGTAGCAATAGTCACAGCAGCAGTTGTAGCCGCAGCAGTAGTCCTATTCGGAGTTGCAGAAGCAGCGTCAGCTGTACCAATAGCGTGAGTAGCAGCGTGTATCGCTTGGTTTGTCTTGTTTTTGTGTGCTTGTGTTGGTGTTGTTGTTCATGTATAACAAAGTGTGTGTGTATACGGGTGCGTGTGTTGTTGTGTAGGTGTGTTAATGGTGTGTGTGTGTATCTGTGTGCGCGATGCAGAGAAGGGGTTCTGCATGCGAGGGGACATGTGTCCCTTTGACCACGGCGCCGACCCGCTGGTGGTGGAGGACGTGAATCTGCCGGGGATCATCCCCTTTCCCCCGCCCCCCACGCCCTTGCTGGACCCCCCACCCCAGGGGGGGCCCCCTCCCAACCTGCCCCCACCACCCTCCCTCCTCGGACCCCCACCATCGCTCCTGGGGCCTCCACCTCCTCTTCCTCCACGGCCAGGCTCGATGCCCCCCGTTCTGCCACCCGTGTCTGGTGGGCACGCACGCACGTGCATGCACACACACATCTGCATGCACACACGCATGTGCATGCACACACGCATCTGCATTCACACACGCATGTGCATGCACACACGCATCTGCATGCACACACGCATCTGATTCACGCACGCACGTGCATGCACACACGCATCTGCATGCACACACGCATCTGCATGCACACACGCATCTGCATGCACACACGCATCTGCATGCACGCATCTGCATGCACACACGCATCTGCATGCACACACGTATCTGCATGCACACACGCATCTGCATGCACGCACGCATCTGCATGCACGCACGCATCTGCATGCACGCACGCATCTGCATGCACGCATCTGCATGCACGCACGCATCTGCATGCACACACGCATCTGCATCCACACACGCATGTGCATGCACACACGCATGTGCATGCACACACGCATGTGCATGCACACACGCATCTGCATGCACACACGCATCTGCATGCAGACACGCATCAGCATGCACACACGCATGTTCTATTACTCGCGCGAACGCGTACACTAAAGGCAAAGATTCCTCAACAGTCTTATAGGTTGATAATTGTTTTTTTACCCTTCTATCTGGCAACAAAACTGACACCTTTTTTACAAGGAGTCATGTTTGCATAGACCACAATACCTGCAGCCATAATGCAAACAAAAAACATAACTCTGTATGCATTGTCCTTGAAGTTGATTGGTCCACACCCGAGACAGCTTTCCTTAGAGCCTAGTCTCACATGGAAAGCTGTCTCGGGTGTGGACCAATCAACTTCAAGGACAGTGCATACAGAGTTATGTTTTTTGTTTGCATTATGACTGCAGGTATTGTGGTCTATGCAAACATGACTCCTTGTAAAAAAGGTGTCAGTTTTGTTGCCAGATAGAAGGGTAAAAAACCAATTATCATATTTTTTACTGGCAAATGAGGTTCCAATGGTGTAAAGTCTTATAGGCTGTTGGGGCAAGTGCTGTTAGCAAGGACCTGTGAAAGCCGACACGGCACACGAGGGGGTGGTGTGCCTAGCAACACGCCACGTCGCCTTTGTCTTCCCGGATGGTGATATATATATATATACATCGCACCGACTAGTCCTGTAAGGCCGAGTTGACCTAAAGAAGGGACGGGACTGGTTCAGATATTTGTCAGTAATGTTGGCCGCGAGCAGGAATTGACCTTGAGTCGCTGGAATCATGGCGTGCTGCGCTAACCACAAGCTTCTGCTCCATACGCACCGTTACCTCAAACACACCTTGTGCGGCGTGACAGCAGTGCATTGTCCCCGAGTGTGTCGCCCCCCCCCCACCACTAACCTTGCTGTGTGCCCCTTTGCTGTGCCCAGGACCCCCGCCCCTACCGGGGTCCCGCATCGACGGGCCTCCCCCGCCCGTGTCCAAACCGGTGCCCACCATCCCCCCTCCTCCTCCACCCGGCATCCACATCCCACCGCCTCCACTGCTGCCCCAGGCATCTCAGTACAACATGGGTGCGTGCGTAGGGCAGCATGTGGGCAGCGCACACAGAAACATGGGCAGCACGCACAGCACTTACTGCACATACAGCACACACAAAACTTACTGCACATACAGCACACACACGACACTCACTGCACATACAGCACACACACCACTTACAACACACACGGCACACAAAACACTTACTGCGCATACTGCACGCACAGCACTTACTGCACATACAGCACACACAAAACTTACTGCACATACAGCACACACACGACACTCACTGCACATACAGCACACACACCACTTACAACACACACGGCACACAAAACACTTACTGCGCATACTGCACACACAGCACCCACACGCCCCGTGATAGCATCACGGGGTGTCTTTGCATACCTAGGGTGGTTTGTTTTGCGGTGTATGGTGTGGTCTGACGGTGTATGGTGTGTTGCGACGGTGTGGTGTGTGATGTCGTATGACATGGTGGGGCATGGCGGTTGTTGCATGTGTTGTATAACAGTGTGTGTTGTGGCTTGTGGGGTATCCCATGTGGGTTGTGTGTGTGACGGTGTGGCATGCCAGACCCCTATGAACCGGACGGCTACAACCCCGAGTCTCCGAGCCTCACGGGCCCCGCTCGCTCCTCCTTCCGGCCGTTCCCCCCGAGACACCAGAACCTGCGGCCCAACCTCATAGGCCTCACGTCCGGAGAGCCCCACAGCGGCCCCAGAGGTACCCGCACTCTATTCCCGCTCCGCCATCTGGCACGCTCTATCTGCACCCAGCACACCACACCCAGTATACATCTTGCCATGGTTGTGGCTACTGCCAGCCACGTGCCAGCTACTCCAGTTTACCAGTGACCGAGCAAATATTCGGTGAGAAGTTAGGCCCGACTCCCACGTGCCCTGTTGCTCAGCCAACTCCTTAATCGTGAGCTTCCTGAGCCCTGCTGGCTTCACTCGCCCAGCCCCGTGCGAGTGTGGTGCGTTCGCGGTGCGTGTTTGCCCGCCTGATGTCCTATCCTTGCTGCTGAGCTTCGACCCGATAGCCTCCACCGTACGAGCTGACCCCAGAGCCTTGTGTGGTGTGCGGCGCAGGAGGGCCGCCACCCCCGGGTGTGCGCGACGGGCCGGGCCCTGGCGCTGCGCGCATCGTGGTGGAGCCGGACCCTCGCAAGCGGCCGGGCGGCCTCCTGGACGGGCCGCTCGTCAAGAAGCCCTGGTTCGAAAAGTGAGCAAAATCTTCTTGGTTCTTTCGGTAAAGTCACGTAGAATGGAAATAATAAAATAAAAGTGAGCCAAAGCCCCAGCGGCACCAGGCAGTGGCAGCTGCAGCAGTGGTCCTTGCATGCACCGTACCTGGCATCGGAGTTCCTCTCGCCAGTACTGCTGGACTCTCTGACTCGTGATGCACCGTGACGTCGCCCCGTGTGTCTTGAGTGTGTGTCTACATGGTCGTGTGTGTGATTGTGCATGCATCTGTTGTGTTTGCGTGCATGAGCACATGGGTTGACATGCACCTGCTGCTGCGTGTGTGCGTTCATGCATGTGCCTTTGTGCTTATATTTGTGCACTGGCACTTGTATTTACATGTCTTTGTGTGTGTGTGCATATGTTTACTTGAGTGTACACATCTATTGTGTTTGTGCGTGTGCACGTGCGTCTGTATATGTGTGATGTGTTTGTTTGATTTCTGCTCATGGCCAACACCGGTGACGATTAATATGAACCGGTCCTGGGCCTTCCCCTCGGTTGACTTAGCCTCAAATGAGTTCCTAGTATGGTGTGTAAACATCTGCACTCGGGGAGACAAAGGCGGCCGGGCGTGATGCCGACCACCCATCGACCTTGTGTGCTATGCCGGCCTTCATAGGTGCTTGCGAACAGCACTTGTCCCAACAGTCTTGTTAAAGCTACATGGGGGGGGGGATCTGTGTGTGCGCAGTAACAGACCGCCGTACAACAGCCAGGGCAAGCCGCCGTTTGCTCGGAAGCAGTACGACAGCACGCGGCTGGAGATCCGCAAGGTGCCCAAGGAGCTCAACAACATCACCAAGCTCAACGACCATTTCTGCAAGTTTGGGACCATCGTCAATATCCAGGTGGGGAGAGGGGGGGGGCTTCGGCCAGCGTGGGGATTGTCGCCAAGGCTTTGCCGACGGTCGTACGATTTCCCCGTGCTTTTGTTTGGCACAGGGAGGAGGGGTTTTTGGAGAGAGGAGGGAGATGGGGACGACGTCTGCCGAACACATTCTCCTGCGCCGGAGTGATAGTGACAATTGAGTACGTTTGGTGTCGGCGACTGTTACGGGGGGAGGCGCTGTTTTGTTTCGTAGACGCACAGCGGTAGGGGTGATGTTGCCGCGTGTAATCCCAATTGAGTAATTTGCAGTGTCATTTAAAAAAATTTGGACGATGACCCCAGCGCACCGTGACCGTCCGGTCGTTTTGAATGATGCCGAGCGGCGAACGCGCTACCACCGGGTTGCGACCGGGCATTGTCGTGGAGTGGCGGTGTGGTGTTGCGGTGCGGTATCGTGGCGGAGCGGCACCGGGCGGCGCCGCTTGCGGCCTGCGCGAGGGTCCTGACACTTTGGCCGTCTCAGGTGGCGTTTGGCGGCGACCCCGAGGGGGCGCTGGTGCAGTTCTCAAACCACGACCAGGCGCGCCGCGCCATCTCCAGCACCGAGGCCGTGCTCAACAACCGCTTCATCCGCGTCTACTGGCACCGCGACGCCAACGGCCAGATGGGCCCCGGCGCCCCGCCACCGCAACTCCCGCCGATGGGCGGCGGAATCCCGACACAGGTGAGCGCGCCCACCAGTCGCGTTCCCCCCGCCGTGCGTTCCTCCCGTCCCTGGGACGTCGCCGCTGACCCGAGCGCGTCTTCCCCCTTGCCCCGCAGGTTCCGATGGGGCAGGCGTGTGGCTTTGTGCCGGGAAAGCCGTCGGTGAAGGAGCGGCTGGGCCCAGTGGCGGGCGGGGAGCCGCCGCCGCCGCAGCCGCAGCCCAGCGAGTCTCCCGACGGCAGCGCGCAGGTACGGCCCGCGCACCGGCGCCCGCGTGCCGATTCCGCGTTAAGTGCAGGCGGCCGCCAGGGTTTGTGAGAAGGTGAGGGCAGCGCTGTGACCCCGTGCGGCCTGCGCTCGCGATGAGGGCTCCAGTCCCTTCACGCCCGTTGAGGTCCTTCGTGGAGTGAGCAGGAGTTAGTGGTGGGGTTTGCGATCCCTCCCCGCACGCTGCCAGAGGGGGGCGCCGGCGTGGCACGGCCACTGCCAGCCGTGTGAACGCTGTGCCTCCGGCGTAGACTTGTGAGCGACTGTGCGTGAGCGACTCGGTAAGTGACGGTATGGGGGTGACCAGGCGACGCTGTGAGTGCAACTCTTGCTGCGTGTGAATGACTGCGAGTGACTGGGCGACTGTGTGGGTGACTCGTTGGGAGGCCGCGAGCCACGTAGTGAATCTGCTCTCCGCTGTGTGTGCGTCTGTCGTGGCCACGCAAGGCTGGAGCTAAGCCTCCCGTGCGGGAGCGGCTGGGATTTCCCCCCGCGCGGAATGAGCCGCCCCTCACAGCCGGGAAGGTAAGGGGTCGGCTCCCTCCTCTTCCTCCTCCAGCTCCATACCGCGATACCCCCCCCCCACCTTCCGCCCCTGCTTCCCTCGACGTGACGCTCCTATAGTTTGAGGTGACGGGGAAGTGGAGGAGGGGTTGGAGTCCGTGTTTGCTGGGAGCACAGTGCTGCTAGTGCTGGTGCTGCTAATGTGATCCGTTGCGGCCTCGGGGCGAGCTTGGACCAGACATTTAACTCGTCACTTCCACTATGAGACCTCCTTTACCAGTGACAAAATATAGTAATAGGTTTTTACCCTTTCAACTGGTACAAAAACTGACACCTTTATACAAGGGATCATATTTGTAATAACCACAACACAAGCAGTCAAAATGCAAACAAAAAGAAACAACTCTGATAATAATATGCACTGTCATTGAAGTTGATTGGTCCATACCCGAGACACCTTTTCTTAGAGCCTAGTCTCCATTGGTGTTGGACCAGATGACGCCAAAAGGCGTACATGATCCCTTGTATAAGGGTGTCAGTTTTTGTACCAGTTGAAAGGGTAAAAACCTATTACTCGTCACTTCTACTTTAGGCGGTGGCACTTGAGTGCTTTCAGTTTCTTTGTATGACCAGTAGCTGTGAATTATTTGATTGCCAGATGAAATTAGTGGGGTTACCAAGAAATCCACTCTCGTTGGTCGTGTAAATAAATCGGTGCTACACGGTTTTGCTACCTTTGGTGGCGCTGATGTGTGCTCTGGCCCATGGCCTGTCATCCAAGAGCACACGTGCGAATGACAGTCGATCGGGCGTGTGACGATTTGTCGACTCGCCGATGAAATTCATTCTGATGCTCGTGACACCCGCGTCAAATTGTGCACGCGCGCATCGATTATTGACTATTCATGAAAATTCAACAAATGATGGCGCCAATCTTCTGCTCGGGGTAACAGAGTCAGCTCACCCATAAGAACAAGACAATAGCACTTGTGCAAACCAGACAAACTCGTGACCCCGAATCGTGAGAATCGGAGCACTCTGGGGCCTGGGTGATATTGACTGCGGAGTGATCCTGGCTTGTGCAGCGTTGACGTGGAGCCTGTGTGATCAGTTGGGGCCCCGTCGCCTTTCGCGGTGCTCGCGCTGGTCGCTATCGGTGGGAGCTGTGCCGTGGACGAATCATAAAACCAGCATCCACAGCTGTCGGCCTTGGGCTCTGCTTTGGTATTGATGAAAGCGCTTTGATTCTTAAACGTGCAGCTGACATGCGTAGGCGAGGGGGAGGCCGCACGCCACGAACCGGGAGGCCACCGATGGTCCGGCCGTGTCTCCGCATGTTTGCGTCGCACGTGCAGCTGGAGGTGAGCGGTCACGGCGGTCGTGACGGTCGCGGCGGTCGTGGCCCTGACGGTCCGTGTGCCCGTCCTCCCCGTCTCCCCCCCGCCCACCCCGTGCAGGTCCTCTCCACCACGGTGGGACTCACCAAGACGGTGTACAACGTGGCCGTCCTGCGCGCCGCCCAGCGCTCCTCCTCCTCGCACTCGGCCCAGAAGGCGCTGGAGAACAAGGAGGCGATGCGCAAGAAGCAGGTGGGCTCACGCCCGTGGTGGTGCCGCCAATACCCGGGGAACCGGCAAGCGCCGTTTATCTGTCGATGCGTTGATGCCGACGTTGGCGGGCGAACGCCTGAAACGCCGGCGGAGCACAATGAAAGTGGGCAACGGTGTTGCTGTGTGGTCCGCGGTTTGGTGAGCGCTGTTGTGATTCCGAATGGTCCCCCGGCGGCGGCGGAGGGGACGGCCGCATCTGCCGTGCAATGCTCCGGTGCGGTTCGGCACGGAGCCCTCGTTGGGTGGAAACCGCGGAGTGATTGTGCCGTTTGTCGCGTCTCGCAGCAGGAGGCGATAAAGATGCAGCAGGACATGAGGAAGATGAAGCAAGAGATCCTGGAGAAGCAGATCGAGACACAGAAGGTGCGGTGCAGGACTGCTGTCGAACTGTGACGCCGGGGTCAGGATGCTATCCGTTGATCGCCCCCCCCCCCCCCCCCCCCATTCAGTTGGGGTCATTGTTCCAAACTCCAAGCCATCATAGTGGTTGGAGGTGTCCGTTAGCGGTGAGTGCCATTTGAACGAGGGTCGCAATAAACCCTGGGAAAGACGGCCTGACTCTTGTGTCACTTGGGCACCCTTGCAAATTAGAAGTTTCATCCCGAGAAATTATCCAGGTGATTTATACATTTATTGTTCTCAGCCAGGGTGGGGGGTTTAGTCAAACACTTAGACGACCTGAGCGTTAACCGCGGTTCAGGACCTTGGTTTGATTCCCGACTTGGGTAACCCCTCTGTGTGGAGTTGGTGTGTTCTCTCCCCCTGTTCTGCATGGGTTCCCTCTGGGTTTCTCTGGTTTCCTCCCAAAGCTATAACACACACACACCGTATTGGCCAAACATCCCAATGCTCAAAAACGACCTGAAAATTACTCAACTGGGTTCACACAGCAGCAGCACCATCGCCCCATTCTGAAAATAACTTGTCAATGCCCTCCTGAGCAACAGCCTTGAGACTCGGTGGGGATTTCCTGGGAACATTTTTAACCAGCGTGTTTGTGCTTTCCCGACGCTACGGCCACGCGCGCGCGGATGCGGATGTTGGTGCCGCCGTCGCCGCTCGTGACGCTCGTGTCCATTGGCGGTGTCCCGCAGATGCTGATCTCCAAGCTGGAGAAGAGCAAGGCCTCCAAGGGGGAGGAGGACACCGAGATCATGCGCACGCTCAAGGAACTGTCGCAGAACATCTCGCGCCTGCAGGACGAGCTGAAGACCGCCGCCCCCGCCGGGGCCCCCGCGCCGGTCGCCACGCGCCGCCGCTCCAAGTCCGAGGTGCGGAGAGCGGCGGCGCCGCTGCCCCCCCGGGCTTGCGTGCCGTCGACGCGGTAGCAACGCGTCGTGGGTTCGCGTCCGGGAGGTGTGGCGGAGTCTCGCGGGTGCTGTTGAGAAGAAACGGGAGTTTATTTGGAGAGAGAGAGAGATGGTCAAATGTCTCTGCGATTCCTCGGGTGTCTCTGTGAGGCTGATGGTTCCGTTGTAGTCAACCGATTAGCACGGTTGGCAATGGACAGTGTAAGAAGTTCAACATAGAGTACATACGTGTTAGGGGACTCTCTGGGTCTCTGAGCCTTTGGGCATTTATGCCAGTCTGTATCTCTGTCCAAGTCTATGCAAGGCAAATGCAGAATTAGATCGTCTCAACGTGACCACATCTCGAGATGCTGTGTGGAAGAAGCGGTTTGGCGTAGTTATTTATTGCAGAGGCAGACACACGATCAGTAAAAACAAAGGACTTGAGCCTCGACTTGGCAGGGAGCCTACAGCACGGATGGCTGAGGGGAGGGAAACTGCGCCGCCCTTTGCGCCCGATGTGGCTTGGAGGTCATCGCTGAGTGTTCACATTGACGGTACTTGTCTCTCCGCTGCTGGATGAGGGCCCTCCCCCTGCCTCTTAAGTTCATGGAGCTCTTAGTTTTACGGGTCGGTTAAGGCGGCCGCTCTCTGTGCTGCCAGGCCCAGAAGGAGCTGCTCGACATGGAGCTGGACCTGCACAACAAGATGCAGGCGGGCGAGGACGTGTCCGACCTGCGCAAGAGGCTCTACACGCTGCAGTTTGAGGTGCCGCCCCTCCCCGGCCCAAACCGCCGTCCCCTGACCACCCACCGCCTTCCCATCGCCACCACCGCATTCCCATCGCCACCACCGCCTTCCCATCACCACCACCGCCTTCCCATCGCCACCACCGCCTTCCCATCGCCACCACCGCCTTCCCATCGCCACCACCGCCTTCCCATCGCCACCACCGCCTTCCCATCACCACCACCCCCTTCCCATCGCCACCACCGCCTTCCATCGCAACCACCGCCTTCCCATCGCCACCACCCCCTTCCCATCACCACCACCGCCTTCCCATCGCCACCATCGCCTTCCCATCGCCACCACCGCCTTCCCATCGCCACCACCGCCTTCCCATCGCCACCACCGCCTTCCCATCACCACCACCCCCTTCCCATCGCCACCACCGCCTTCCCATCGCCACCACCGCCTTCCCATCGCCACCACCGCCTTCCCATCACCACCACCCCCTTCCCATCGCCACCACCGCCTTCCCATCGCCACCACCGCCTTCCCATCGCCACCACCGCCTTCCCATCACCACCACCCCCTTCCCATCGCCACCACCGCCTTCCCATCGCCACCACCGCCTTCCCATCGCCACCACCCCCTTCCCATCGCCACCACCGCCTTCCCATCGCCACCATCGCCTTCCCATCGCCACCACCGCCTTCCCATCGCCACCACCGCCTTCCCATCGCCACCCACCGCCTTCCCATCACCACCACCCCCTTCCCATCGCCACCACCGCCTTCCCATCGCCACCACCGCCTTCCCATCACCACCACCCCCTTCCCATCGCCACCACCGCCTTCCCATCGCCACCACCGCCTTCCCATCGCCACCACCCCCTTCCCATCACCACCGCTCGTCACGCTGCTGGACGCCGGCTCCATGAGAGTCGCCGTGCCGTTCCTCTCCGTTTACAGCCTTCGCTCGCGTTTTCCTGTGTCGCGACTTTTCCGGTTTGTTTTCCCGCAGTTTGCGTCCAACGCTACGGAGCTTGGCTGTGTGCGTGCGTGCACCTAGCCTGGCACAGGCACCGTAACGTCGGTCATCGCACGTTTCAGCGCCGACGTCTTAAGCGGTGCGCCCCTGTGTTCGCGTGTGCAGGCCGCTCACTTGGGCATCCTGGGAGCCGGAGGCCGCGGCGGGCGGGGGGGTCCAGGCTCCTCCGGGAGGGGGCGGGGGTCGCGGGGTCGGGGCGGCCGGGGTGGTTACCGGGGCTCACGGGGCGGCCGTCACCCGCTGATGTCGCACACGGCGCTGGATTACCGGCCGCGTGCGCTGCAGGTGTGCGGCCTCGCCGCCGAGGACAAGGACGACGTCCTGCTGCACTTCAAGGTGCGTCGCGTGTTTACTCATGGGTGTGTTGTGTACGCGTGCTTGTGCGTACATCTGCGTGTTCACGCACAGCCCCTTTGCTGCTGAATGATGGCTTCACTCCACCCTTCAGGTTGATAAAAAGCGGTGGGGAGCATAGATGTGGGAGTTCAAAGTAGAGTACAACTGGATTTTGCTGCACTGCCCTCTGCCACGCACTGCACAGCCATTTGTCGAGGCTCAAACCTGTTTGGGTCACGAGACCTGATGAGACGAGGTGCATTGCAGGTGTACAGCCTTAAGACTCTCGCAGCAAGTGCTGTTCGCGAGCACCCATGCAGGCTGGCATGGCACACGAGGCGGTGGATGGCCAGCACCACGCCCGACCACCTTTTATGCATCGGCGATTTTAGCACGTGCGTGTGTATATGTGCGTGCGTGTGCAATCTGCGTGCAAGAGCAACAGTGACATGGTGCTTTGGTCGTGTGGGCGTGAGTAGAGTCTAGGGGAGGTGGAGGATTTCCGCAGCGAAGAGGGGTCCTCGTCGGCCGTCGTCACCTTCAAGACGCGACTGGAGGCTGAGCACGTGAGTGTCGCCCTCTCCCCGCGCGAGACTCCAGCGTTGCCTGCAAGGCCCCGGCGCTTCCCCGTGCTGCCGGCGCCGGTCGCTCGCTCGCGCATCCGTTTTCATCGGTAAACGGGAAGGCCGGTGTTGGCCACACGGGGCACGCGTTGTACGAGGCCTGGATCGATTCACTTGGCGATTCCAAGTGTCGCGATTCAGGTGTCACGTTTCAATTTAGCAATCAATTATTTCTCGCCTCGTTTTTTTGTCTCGTTGGTCTTTTAATCTTCATTTGAAGCTTTCGTGACTGCAGGAATCCATACTCTTTGGTTAAGGTAAAGTCGCGTAGCAGTTTAACTGCTGGATTATATTTTTTTCGCCTGAGGATGACCGCTTGTGTTGCGATCGAAACGTCGTGATTTATTTTATACCTACGTGACTTTACCGAAAGAAGCAAAGAGTATCGTTTGTCTTTTGTCTGTCGTTATCCTCGATGCAACATGAGCAAAGCACGTTAGAGAGTCTTACATCGTGGCATTCCAGAAGCGAGTCTGACGTCGCTTGCCCAGTGTCCGAGAGGGCTCTCTCTTGGGTCTCGCACTGATCGTCAAGTCCGCGTTTCCACTCGCGAATTCCCTGCAAGTCGATGACCCCCCGTGTCCTTCTCTCCGTGTCTCCCCGTCCGCGTCTCCCGCTGTGCGCGTGCTGTCTCAGGCCGCGACACAGGGCGCGCGCTTTAAAGGCCGAGACCTCGTGCTCTCCTGGCACAAGCCAAAGATGGCGTCCACGTCGGCGGAACCCGAGGACGAGGACGTGGAGGAGGAGGAGGTACGAGACGGTCGTGGCGGAGCGTGTGGTGGCGCTGCTGCTAGAGGCAGTCGTCACGGAGCGTATGGTGGCGCTGCTGCGATGAGAGGCGGTCGTGGCGGAGCGTGTGGTGGCGCTGCTGCGAGCGACGCGGTTAGGGACGCATCGTGGGCTCTCGTGCCAGGCGCCTGGCTCGGCACAACCATGAGCCTATTGAGTGTGTAACCGTCTGCTTTAGCGTCTGTACGTGCGTGCGTAACTGCGTGTGCACGTATGAGCGTAAACATCTGTGGAATCGTGTATGGTGTGTGTAACCCCGTGTGTGTATCTGCATACGTGTAACCGTATGTGTGACTGTGACTGTGACTGACCGTGTGTGTCACTGTGACCTTGACCTTGCGTGTGACCTTGACCTTGCGTGTGACGGTGCGTGTGACCGTGCGTGTGCGCCAGGAGGGTGAGGCCACCGACGACACGCTGCTGCAGGACGATGACGAGGAGGAGGAAGAGGACGAGTCGCGCTCCTGGAGGCGATAGCGACCTCGTCACGACCTCGTCACGACCTCGTCACCACGGCCCGCCCCCTCTGGCTGGGGACCCCCACCCCGCCGACGGCCGTCTGCCTGCGTTCAATTTGACCCGTGGCTTGGAAGCGATCGGGATTGTCAGGCGGCCGCGTTGTTGTTTTGATATTGCTATATTTACGGTAATTTGGCAGCGAGCAGAGCGGAGGGATGTTCGCTCGGGTTAGATAAGATGTTACGAGCTGTACACAGATCTCTAAAATTGGATTTAAACAACTTGTAATATAACTCTTAGTTTGTAAAAAATATGAATCTTGCGCGCTGTGTTATAGTCACGGTATGCATTTGGACAGGTCATAGTTTTTATGCTTAGTATTTTATGACTAGGACATGGTGGCGTATATTTTTTTGTGTCGTTTTGATTGTCTCAATTGCTTTACACGCGGGACGGATGCGGCGCCACGAGGGGGGGGGGGTGGCGGCAGCGGCAGCTCCAGCAGCGCCGTCACGCGACACGGCCGAAATGCCCGCGCTCACAACCCCCCCCCTGCCCCCCGTGCCCCCGTATCCGGGTGGCTGCCCTCCCCGTGTACTGCGCGCTCGCTGTGGACGGCCGGTGAAGTCGACCGGCTCGAGCCGAAACTTGCGTCGGATTCCACCCCCCCCACCCACCCCCGGCCCACCTTCCCCTTCGCTCGCCGCCCTGCGTCCGCACGGTGGCGGCGGCATCGTTGTGAATTTTTACTCTCGTTGATTTTGTTTTGGCATTGAAAGGAAATAAAATGTGGAATGGTTTTGGGGGGAAAAAGAAAAAAAAAGAATATCAAGTGAAATCCTAAATGAGCTGGAATTAAAAAAAAACTAAAATGTAAACACCTTCGATTGGAAGTGAAATTGGACAAAGCAAATGAAACCATTCCGATTGAACTCCCCCAAGTTTTTCCAAAAGAACTTTTACCAAGTGTCAAGGCATTTTTCACATGGGCTCTGTGTACATGTGTATGAGTGTGTGTACAAGTGTGCTACAAACCCGGCGACCAGAGTTCGTTTCCCGCTCAACACCGGTGACGATTATCTGAACCGGTCATTGGCCTCCCCTAGGTTGACTCTGCCTAAAATGAGTACCTGGTGCGGTGTGTAAACATTGCCATTGGGGAGACAAAAGGCTGGCCACCCACCACCTCGTGTGCCATGCCGGCCTTTAAGGTGCTCGCTAAAAGCACTTTCTTCAGTCTGTAATGGCGAGACGGGATATTTGTGCTAAGACAAAGTGGGTGGGTGTTGGTGTCGTTGCTGGCGGACTGCGAAACAAACCCGAGTTTGTCCGAATTTATCACGAGTATATGCTGGCCGGGTGTGGTGCTGACCACCCAACTCTTCTTCCGGCCTTGGTGCTTGCTAACAGCACTTGCCCCAAGTCTGCTAAGGCTATACGGTCTTCTGTATGCGTAACACATGGGCATGGTGTGAGTGGTGTCAATTGTCGCGCAGGGGAGTAATGTGGTTACCCCACGGTAACCCGATTTGCGGGGTCGCCGGGGCCCCCCTCGCAAGCGCAGGGCAGCGGACGTCGCCCCCATTACCACATTTACAGCTCTCAGGGTGGTAACGGGAGACGCGTCTTGGAGCCGCGCCGCTGTGGTGCAGTCAGGGAAGTGATGGTGCAGTTGGGGGGAGTGATGCGAGTGGTGGTGAAGTTGGGGGGAGCCATGGATTTGGAGTGATGCGAGTGGTGGTGAAGTTGGGGGGTGTGGTGGTGGGAGTGATTTTTGGGATGAGAGATGGCTCTGAAGGCTAAACCACTCCAACACGAAAAACGCTCTAACCACGTATCTATTCCCTTCCCGGCCCACCCCGGATGACAAGACCCTGGTAATGAGTGATTCGCAGGGTCAAGGAAACCTCTCTCCGTGTCGGTTTAATCGCATTCTCGTCTCCGAGTCATCCACCTCCCTGCATAACGACCACGGGTAAAACAACCTTCAAATAACACCCATAACGGCCAAGGTACAGCTACGAAACCCAGACCACCAACACCACCAAAAGTCCACACCTTCACCACAATGGGGTTGCTCTCGCCCTCACGTGCGTGCGGTGTTTGTGAGGCGTGGGTCACCAGGCCCTGGTCACGGGGCCCTGGTCACGGGGCCCTGCCCCCAAACTCCGTGCCACCCGCTCAGCAGGAGAGCAGAGCTGGTGCCAAAGTCACATTGGAGGACGGGAGGAGCCGCCGTGGCATCGCCCACGAGTCCCTCTCGTGTGTTTGCGCCACCGGCAAGCGGAGATGGCAACGGGCGCAGGCCAAAACGCGGCCTGGCACTACCGGAGCCTCCGTGGCACCGTCACGGGAGCAGCCTGGGTAGCCGCAGAGACTGGCCCTGCGGGAAGATGCAGACACGGTGGTCACTCATGAGAACGACAACCCCCTCTGTCGACAATTCCGACTGTTGGCAGCAAATGCTGGGCACGCAGGCAACGTGGCCTCGCCTGCCGGAGGAGCTCACCCAATGGGAGCGTGTCCAGATCTTTCAAAGATCTGCGAGCTCCTCACACTAATCCAGCCTGGTTAAACTTGACAGGATCCTCCTGAAGAAGATTCATGAGACTCGGTGGGGCTTCCCGCGTGAACAAGCATCGTAAATAATAAAGCCACAACAGTGACTTCGTGGAGGTGCTCCCTGCGGAGCGCCTGTGAAGTTAAATGGGCCAGAGGACATCCCTGTCACGCACACCCCCAAGGTGAATAGGAAATGGCTCCGTCTCCCGGCCGCGTGGCTTTTTCCCAAGCCTGCCCACCATCATGAAGGTCCTTAATGACTGTGATCAGAGGATCCATCGTGAAGAACAACCCACAGCCGGCACGCAGCACCGCCGCGCGGCTGCTGCATATTGATGCGCGCGATTCTGTGTTCCCGGCGTGAAACTTCACCCGAGACAAACACAACATACCAACATACAAACACACAAACACGGCTTCGCCTTTGATGCTCGTCGAGACGACCGTTGCGACGACGGCGGCGGCAACGGCGGCCGCCGTCGTCACCGCCGCGCTCATTACAATCACAAAGCGGAGGCATGCGGCCGCCTCGGGCTACGAGACGCTAGCGCAGCCGCACGGCCCCGGGGCAGCGGCGGCGGCAGCTGCGGGGCGAGGAGTGGTGAGGAGTGCGGGCGAGTGTGGGGTGAGGAGTGGTAAGGAGCAGTTAGGAGTGGTGAAGAGTGCGGGCGAGTGTGGGGTGAGGAGGCGCGTGGAGAGTGCGTGGCGCGTGAGTTGAAGGGGGTAGATTGACCGCAGGAAGAGGGCGAGTGGCGAGTGTTGTATCAGGTGTGTGGTGAGGAGTGTAAAGGGCGAGTGGTGAGTGGTGTAGGGTGAGTGGTTGGTGAGCGGTGTGGTGTGAATGGTGAGTGTTGGGTGAGTGTTGAGTGCGGGGCGAAGGGTGCGAGGTGGTGATTGGGAGTGTCGCGCGAGTGGTTGGTGAGTGTGCGGTGACGAGTGTGGTGTGGGTTGAGTGGTGAGCGTGGAGTCGTCCCACTGCACATCGTCCCAGAAGGCCGCGTGTGCTGCTCGTTGTGTACGCAGGAAAGTGCCTCGTTATGCTAATGAGCGAGGAGGCATCGTACGCATTCATGGTGATGAACGGAAAGTGGAGGACATAGTTTCGTAAAAAAACACGACACCAACAGTACAGTGACACTCGTGTGTGTCCTCCGTATTTGAGATGCGATCTCACGACCGAAGCCACGACCCCACCACCATTCACATTCAAGTAAACTTTTTGTTGTTGCTGGACCATGTAAGGCCCACTGAGCTATGTAACTCTTTTTCGGAAGCGACCAGGGCCACAAATGATAGCTCAACCAAGTGGATTCTCGCATGGGAATGTACAGCAGCCAAATACTCGAAATGCTCGTCTCTAAATGTGGATGGATAAAACCTGAGGAACCGGAGAAAAATCCACGCGACCACGGGGAGAACACGCAAACTCCACACGATAGAAGGCGTCAGGGTTGGGATCGAACCCACGAGCCTGCAGCATACCAGGCGAGATCGTCAACATCTCCTAGCCACCGTGGCGCTCCCCCCCCCGCCCCCCCCCCATGACCTCACTACCAAACCCAAGACCACCTGACCCACGTCACCGTCCCGAGATTTTACGGAGGCCGCAGCGCGCGCCGTTATCAAAGCCGCCCCCCTCACCCCTGCCCCAAGGTGACCCCACCCCCCCCCCCCTCTTGGATTCGTGATTAGAATTCCCCCGCCGACCCCTTTTCTGCATCTGGGATCCCTTTCCGCGCGGCAAGCGGTAAGGGGGGACCAGACAGGGAGCGCGTGCGCACTCGGTCCGCCTCCTCCTCCCTGCTCAGCCGTGGGAATTTGGTGGCGTCCATAAAAGATTCAGGCCTCGCGAGGCATTAGTCGTGAATGGCGAGTGATGAGATGCGACCAGACGCGGAGACCGCCGCTGCGACGCGGAGCAAATGAAAACGCTGAATTATACAGCGCGCTTCTACAAACACAGCCCCGAGTCCCGGCCAAACACGCGGCTCCTTCGCGGCCTGGAGATTTCTGTCGTCTAAAGTGGGTTTCCGGATTTCCCCAAGGGGGGGGGGGGGGGGTCTCGCTCCGTTCCACGCACGCTCCCCGGGTCGCGCCCATGGGATGCGCGGAAAGTAAACTTTCTCCTGTCTGGCGGCGCGCGTGCGAAAAAGAGAGGGGTGGGGTGGGGGACGGCGACGCGCACACACGCACATCAACCGCATGCACACATACACCATGCATACACTCGCATGCACACATCCACCGCAGCACACACAGAGACACCAAAGGTCACCTGTAAAGCCTTAACACTGTTAGGGTAAGTGCCGTTCGCGAGCACCTATGAAGGCCGGCACGGCACACGAGTGGGTGGGTGGCAAGCACCACGCCTGGCTGCCTTTGTCTCCCTAGTGGCGATGTTTACACATCGTACTAGTTTCTCATTTGAGCCTGATGCAACTTAAGGGTGGCCTTTGACTGGTCAGATATTCGTCAGGTTCATCGGCGCAGTGCACTAAAATCTACACTACCGCTCCCCACGCACACACACAATCGTGCGTGTACGCATATGCAGTATCGTGTGCGCGTTCACAGCTATTGTACACAGCTGTTGCACAAGCTATCGTGCGTATGTGTGTTGAACTGCTTTCGCGCCGTACACACAGCTATCGCCAATGTCGGTCACACTTTGCCGATATTTTTGGTATCTCGAGTGACGGCTTGTTCTCGTTTCCGATTTCGATTTGCTTCGCCGCTCTCAAATGTATTTATTTGTTTTGCTTTCACTCTGTGACAACAGGTCGCTCTCGCAAGTGACACTCGCGGTCTCTCTCGCGAGTCCCCACCTGGTCGCACGGAACCGACCTGAACCCCTTGAAAAGCTGGCGGCAGCGCAACCGGCCCCGGCACGCCGATGAGCGCGGGGAGCCCAAACCCGTGACGGGTTTCCAACGTAAACGTCGGCCGACGAATTCCGTCATCCGTTGAGCCGAAAAGGGACCGTAAAGCGATCCCCACTTCAGAGATCAGGACGCGCGATCGCCACGCCGGCGTTCCCACGTCTGTCCGCGGTGGAACCGGTGGCCGCCCCGAGCGAGTCGAAGGAAGGGGGGCACAGGGGCAGGAGGGGCAGCTACCCCTAGGCGGGAGGGAGAGAGGGCAGCCTGCCCCCTACAGGGGAGGCGTGGGTGCCGCCGTGCCCCCGCCTCCCTCGTTTAACACCGGTCAGCGCGTGTGCTCGCGCGCCGACGCGGGGCACTCAAAACGGAATGTCAAATTAGCCGAGACGCCGTTAATATATTTGCCGGCGTCATCATTAATGCATGGGGGGGGGGGGGGGGGGGGCTGGAGCGCGGCCAGAGGCGGTGGGGGGGGGCCCCGTACGATAGTGCCCGTGACCCCCCCCCCAACGCCCACCTACCCCCACCCCCCGCCCCCCGCCCGGCACTCGCGAGAGAGTGAGTGAGTGAGAGAGTGAGAGTCAGTGCAGGGAAACTTGATTTGTATCGGGCGCCGGGGGGCAACGCCGCCCGCGCTCACCGGCGAGGGACGAGGCTCCGCGCGGGAGACGCTCTCACGCTGCCACCCCGTCTGGAGGGCCATTCAGTTTCCTCCGCCGTGGGCGAGCGGAGCGAGTGTGAGGGTCCGTGTGTGTGTGTGAGCGTGTGAGAGTCTATGTGAGAGTGTGAGAGTCTGTGTGTGTGTGGGCGACTGTGAGTGTCCGTGTGTGTGTGAGAGTGTGAGAGTCTGTGTGTGTGTGAGCGAGTGTGAGGGTCTGTGTGTGTGTGAGCGAGGCGAGTGTGTGAGTGTGAGCGAGTGTGAGAGTCTGCGTGAGTGTGAGAGATTGTGTGAGTCTGTGTGTGTGTGTGAGCGAGTGTGAGTGTCTGTGTGTGTGAGCGAGTGTGAGAGTCTGTGTGAGAGTGTGAGAGTCTGTGTGTGTGTGGGCGAGTGTGAGAGTCTGCGTGAGTGTGAGAGAATGTGTGAGTCTGTGTGTGTGTGTGTGTGTGTGAGCGAGTGTGAGTGTCTGTGTGATAGTGTGAGAGTCTGTGTGTGTGTGAGCGAGTGTGAGTGTCCGTGTGTGTGTGAGCGAGTGTGAGAGTCTGTGTGTGTGTGTGAGTGTGAGAGTCTGTGTGTGTGTGAGCGAGTATGAGGGCCCGTGTGTGTGTGAGCGAGTGTGAGAGTCTGTGTGTGTGTGAGCGAGTGTGTGAGTGTGAGCGAGTGTGAGAGTCTGTGTGAGTGTGAGCGAATGTGTGAGTCTGTATGTGTGTGTGTGAGCGAGTGTGAGTGTCTGTGTGTGTGTGAGCGAGTGTGTGAGTCTGTGTGAGTGTGAGCGAGTGTGAGAGTCTGTGTGTGTGTGAGCGAGTGTGTGAGTGTGAGCGAGTGTGAGAGTCTGTGTGAGTGTGAGCGAATGTGTGAGTCTGTATGTGTGTGTGTGAGCGAGTGTGAGTGTCTGTGTGTGTGTGAGCGAGTGTGTGAGTCTGTGTGAGTGTGAGCGAGTGTGAGAGTCTGTGTGTGTGTGAGCGAGTGTGTGAGTGTGAGCGAGTGTGAGTGTCTGTGTGAGTGTGAGCGAATGTGTGAGTCTGTGTGTGTGTGAGCGAGTGTGAGTGTCTGTGTGTGTGTGAGCGAGTGTGTGAGTCTGTGTGAGTGCGAGCGAGTGTGAGAGTCTGTGTGTGTGTGAGCGAGTGTATGAGCGAGTGTGTAAGTGTGAGCGAGTGTGAGAGTCTGTGTGAGTGTGAGCGAATGTGTGAGTCTGTGTGTGTGAGTCTGTGTGTGTATGGTGGGGAGCGGTAGTGTAGCGGTTAGCGCGCTGCGCTATGAACCTGGCGACCCGGGTTCGATTCCCGCTCACGGCCAACATCAGTGACGATTATCTGAACCGGTCCTGGGCCTCCCCTAGGTCGACTCAGCCTTAAATGAGTACCTGGTGCGGTGTGTAAACATCGTCACTAGGGAGACAAAGGCGGTCGGGCGTGGTGCTGGCCACCCACCCCCTCGTGTACCGTTCCGGCCTTCATAGGTGCTCGCTAACAGCACTTGCCCCTACAGTCTGTGAAGGCTATACGGGGGATCTTTGTCTTTGTATGAGCAAGTGTGAGGGTCCGTGTGTGTGTGAGCGAGTGTGAGTGTCTGTGTGTGTGTGAGCGAGTGTGTGAGTCTGTGTGGGTGTGAACGAGTGTGGGAGTCTGTGTGAGTGAGTGAGTGTGAGTGTCTGTGTGTGTGTGAGCGAGTGTTTGAGTCTGTGTGTGTGTGAGCGAGTGTGAGAGTCTGTGTGTTAGCGAGTGTGGGAGTCTGTGTGTGTGTGAGCGAGTGTGGGAGTCTGTGTGTGTGTGAGAGCCTGAACAGACTGTTGAGGCAAGTGCTGTTAGCGAGCACCTATGAAGGTGGCATGGCACACGAGGGGGTGATGGGTGGCCATCATCACCCCCAGCCCCCTTTGTCTCCCCAGTGGTGATGTTTACACACCGCACCAGGTACTAATCTGAGGCTGAGTGGACCTAGGGGAGACCCAGGACCAGTTCAGATAATCGTCACCGGTGTTGGCCGTGCTACGCTACCGCTCCCCAGCCTCATCCACACCCTGCCACCCTGGGGGTCAACAAGCCGAGTCATCCTCTGCTGAACCCCACACAGCCCCCCAGCAGCGACCCCCGACCCCCGACCCCACGTACCCGCTGCCGTGACAGCATCCAGGGGCGCAGGGTGCCAACGAGCAGGCCGCCCAGCAGGATCTGCGTCGGGTGGTAGACGAGCAGCGGCACGGTGAGCAGCGAAAGCTGCGGCATCCCCGCAAACACGATCTTCAGCATGGGCACACCTGGGGGCAACGCACGGGGGCACATGTACGCTCAGTCACGCTCGTGCGGGGTCACGCTCACGTTGGGTCAGGCTCCTGGGGTCACGCGCACGCTCGGTCACGCTCATGCGGGGTCACGCTCACGCGGGGTCACGCTCACGCGGGGTCACGCTCCCGGGGTCACGCTCATGCGGGGTAACGCTCGCGGGGTCATGCTCGCGGGGTCACGCGCACGCGGGGTCACGCGCACGCGGGGTCACGCTCCCGGGGTCACGCTCGCGGGGTCACGTGCACGCGGGGTCACGCGCACGCGGGGTCACGCTCGCAGGGTCACGCTCACGCGGGGTCACGCTCCACGCGGGGTCACGCTCATGCGGGGTCACGCTCACGCGGGGTCACGCTCGTGGGGTCACGCTCACGCGGGGTCACGCTCGCGGGGTCACGCTCACGCGGGGTCACGCTCACGCGGGGTCACGCCGGTGGATTAAACACAGCGAGTTGGTATTGTGGGGCAGTGCCGGTTGAGGCTAGTGCAGGGCCTGTAGCAAATGTTATAAAGGGGCCCTAAATAAATAAATAACAAATTAATATTAAAACACACTTTTCAACTTGCACAGTAAAGTCATTGTTTTTCAATCGCTATACAGCCAGATAATACGACAAATCCAGTCGTTCATAAAAGGCAGTATAGTTCTATAGTAACAGAGCAAGTGAAGAATCACCGAATCGGAATGTATAGCTTGAAAGCATTTGGAGCGGGGCCCTTGAAGTGCGGGGCCCGTAGCTACATGTGTCGCTACTGGGATAATCCGGCACATTTGGTGCATCTGCCAGTCATTTCAGTCGGTCAACCCGCGGCACCTGGGTCTGTTCCGTGACCTCCTTGCCAGCGAGCCTTCCACAATTCAAGTGGCCTCAAGGTGCACGCAGCCTGGCACAAGCGCCGTGGTGACGTCACCACCACCTAGTGGGAACGGTTGACTGTCTGCGTGGATGGTGTGTCTGGGTGTGCGTCCCGAACTCCCTCCGCCAGCTGCCCCGGGCCCCAGCATCTCCCCCCCCCCCCACCCCCCTAGGTACCGAGCGTCAGCGACTTGTGGGTCGAGCAGAAGACGATGGCGACCGTGTCGGCCGGAGTGAAACTCGAACCGTCCCTGTGGGGGGGCGAGGGTTAGAGTTGGGGGGAGGAGTGTAGTCGGGAGGGGGGGGGTGGAGGGGAAGGGGCGGAGTCAACGTGGCCCCGCCCATCACGGTCCGCGGTTGGGTAGCCGAGCACCTGGGTGCACCACCCTACTCCATGCCACCCGGCTCCACATTGTCAAGCATGCCACACCCACACCGCACCGCGCTGACTTGCATCAAGCCAAGCATGCATTGCTAGGCCAAGACACACCACTCCCGTGTCCCGCCACACCGCGCCACGGCGCGTCACGTCACAGCACGTCACGCAGACCACGACACCGTTGCCTCACCATACCGCGCCAAGTTGTACCACACCGAACCACGCCACACCTGGGCCACACCGCGCCCTAGCCCCGGGGTCTGGGAGATCGGGAAACACAAATCATGGGAAGTGGGTTGATGTGGTTCGTTCACAAGTCGCGTGTGGCGGCACACGCTGTGGCGTGGCGTGATGCGTGTGCGGTGCGTGTGGCGTGGCGTGATGCTGTGTGCGGTGCGTGTGGCGTGGCGTGATGCATGTGCGGCGCGTGTGGTGTGGCGTGTCTGGTACGTGGTGGTGGCACGCCTTCAGAGGTGCTCACTAACAGCACTTGCCCTCACAGTCTTTCGAAGGCTACACGTGAGATCTCTGTGTGTGTGTGTGACGGGAAGGGGTGGACACACCTGGTGGAGATCATGAAGGTGAGCAACATGAAGCTGAGCTGGATGAGGAGGACTGCAGGAGAGACGGGACCAGGGTCCACAAAAGCGCAACAACGACGCTCGCACACAAAGACAAAGACACCCCATACAGCCATAGCAAACTTTTGGGGCAAGTGCTGTTCACTGGGCAACTTTGAAGGACAATCACGGCACACGAGGGAGGGGGTGGGTGCCCAGCACCATGCCCCGCCGCCTGTCTCCCCATGTTGACACATCGTGCCTAGGGAGGCCCAGGACCGGTTCAGATCATTGTACTGGTGTTGGCCGTGAGCGGGAATCGAACCTCGGCTCGCCATGTCAGAGCGCAACGCGCTAACCGCACTATGGCTAACCCACCACACACGCACGCGCGCACGCACACACGCATACACACACGCGCGCACACACTGTCACTCACACCATGGTGAGCTCCCACTGAGCGAGTGGGTAATGAGTGAGCAGTATGAGGGCAAGTGCAGTGAGTGTGTGAGTAGGTAGTGAGTGTGTGGGCGAGTGTGTGTGAATGAGCGGGCAAGTGGGCGAGTGGCCGAGTGGCCGAGTGGGGACTGGGCGAGTGGGCGACTGGGCGAGTGGCCGAGTGGGCGAGTGGGCGAGTGGCCGAGTGGCCGAGTGGGCGAGTGGGCGAGTGGGCGAGTGGCCGAGTGGGCGAGGAGTGGATGTACAGGGTAGCAGGCAGCTAGTGAGTGGGTGAGTGGGCGAGTGGGCGAGTGGCCGAGTGGCCGAGTGGGCGAGTGGGCAAGTGGGCGAGTGGGCGAGTGGGCGAGTGGGCGAGTGGCCGAGTGGGCGAGTAGCCGAGTGGCCGAGTGGGCGAGTGGGCGAGTGGGCGAGTGGCCGAGTGGGCGAGTGGGCGAGGAGTGGATGTACAGGGTAGCAGGCAGCTAGTGAGTGGGTGAGTGGGCGAGTGGGCGAGTGGGCGAGTGGGCGAGTGGGCGAGTGGGCGAGTGGGCGAGTGGGCGAGTGGGCGAGTGGCCGAGTGGGCG